>NW_020292072.1:0-321208 GCF_003184925.1 Aspergillus vadensis CBS 113365
CAGGTCTAAAGCCTGTTAGAGATGATCAGATGTTTTTCTTATCTTATATTCCCACGGTTTCTGGAGTTGTACTACCACACGGGCGAGCTGCACCTGATTTGGGAACTGATGGAGATTATAGTGAACTATATTTTAACTGCCTGGTGGCTGGTCAATGAGACTGAGCTGGTATATATTCTCTGGTCAGTAAGTATTGCCAGCGGCCATTATGTGACGGGAAGGCAGTGGATACTAATCTAAGCAGATTCTTGATAATATTAGATTCCTTCGGGATTAGGAAAGAGTATTAACTATTCTAGAGACAGAGATAATCTTCTTGGACTGAAGCAGCTATATTAGTCTTAGTAATTATATTTCTTTGATTGTTACTATGAATATTATTAACTGACTTGGCGCACTAGCTGGGGTGGAACAGAGCTACCAGATCTCAGTATCCAATATAAATACTGAGATGCTGAAATTGAATGTACTAGTAATAATCACAAGAAGTCTAATAGCCACTGGTACAGGACAGATCAGATAGAGCTCTAAGATCCAAGCCTTCCTTGAAAATCTGACCACCAAGTCTTTGGATGAGTTAATACAGGTAAGTGGGCAGCTAAGAGATAGAGTAATAATTGATAACAGAGTTCTAGAATACATTTCTCGAAGCAGCAACGGACGAAAGAGATCTAAAGCTGTGTGTCTATGTTGTAAATAAAAAAGCCAGAAATAATCTTGTACTACTCTGACTAGTCTGGATCTGATGGCATCCACCATCATCTAGACATGTTTGTGAGTGAAGTTTCCGCAGTAAATATTTAGTAACTATTCAAGCTGACAGTGTCCTTTATGTTGTCATGCTATTTTTTTCATGAACAGTTGGTTGGTAACTCGTTGTAAATAATAAATACTGTATCCTTATTCCTAGTTTCACAGTACTAGCAGATATTAATTAGGCTTGAGTTCCGCAATATTATCTCTCAGATATATAGGATCTACATAGAGGTTTGAGTGGTTGATACACGCTGGGTACTAGGAAGGTATACTCTTTGATTATCACAGTAGTAAGTAAAATATATCAGGATATCTGTATCCAGCATCTCAAGCCACGTAACGGCCTACATCAGTTTAGTCTCAGTATCAGCTATATCATAGACAGTCTCAGAGATTTTTCTGGTATTCCAGCTCTGGAGAAAATGTCCTCGCGCTGAATAATAACTCCATGAAAAACTGTTTTATTTACCAGCTTTACCAGTAGCTTCAGGACTCCTGCCCCGGCTACTTGTTTAGAAAAAGTTGTGCTTTCCGGTCAGCCGGCTGGTATGGCTGGCTTAACTGAAAGTCAGAGACACGAGCGCCCATCCCCGTGTCCAGATACTTAAAACCCATGTTACTATATAAGGAGTATGCTCACTGAATGTTATCTAGGAGAGTGTGTCAGGAAGCTAATATAATTATATAGTCTACCTACAGCTGCCACGGGCATTTCTTTAGTTGAAAGCACGACATGTCCCAATAACTACAAAGGTTAATATAACAAGGCCAGGTAATGGAAGAGTTTTCTGACTATTATTCATGAGGAATGATGAGGGATAGCCGGAAGCTAATTACTATATCAGGAAAAGAGTAACTGCAGTTCTAAGAATAGATATGTCAGTCCTTGAGAAGCCCGGCCTTCGTTTGCTCGGGATCAAAGGCTTGCTAGTTTATCTGATTAACCAACAGTGTGTTGAGTACAATCCGGGGTCTTGGGTTGGTCTTTGGGGCTTCTAGGCCGGCTGTTTTGACTGATGAAGATGGTACACATTATATAGTCTGTAATGTCCTTGACCCTATCTTTTATTTGATTCATCTAAATGATCCCTTAGTAAATGTTGTGTTAAGAGGATCCTAACTCATGTTTCATAGCAAGCTTGGTAGCTTCGCAACACGGATAGTTTAATATACTAGAACAAACTTCCTGGCATTGGTCAGCCCCCTCTATCTAGAAGTTGTCATTATAATACCATACCAGCTGACTATTCCACGACTCCAAATTTCTTTGGTGAATCACAAGTTCCCATATCTACATATGGTCTGTCAATTCCAACCACCCGGTCTGTTTTCGAGAATTAGACCATGCGTGTGCTCACAATGGCGGTAGATAATGCCCATATAATCATAACTATGGCAAGAAGCATGACTGAATCTGAGAGCAGAATTTTATATACTTTCACCAGCTGCTGTCCTCGGTGAAATAGAGCAAGGAAGAATCAAGAAAGAAGTTCATACTCTCCATATATGTTACCCAATTTGCTCATTTGGCAAATGCGCAACCTACACCGTCTATCATTTGAAAAAGAGGTCAGGATATGTTGCGTGAGATGCTCAGATGCGATCAGTATGTCCACACTTTTTGCACTCTGGTCAATTTGGTGGACATCCCGACAACCCCACTTTTGGTAGGGTTGGATTGGAAATAGGTTTTGTTGGTGGGTGGAATGCTGCTGGCGGGACGAATTCTCATTGGTCATATCCGCCCGGAAAAATTGATGCCCGGCACGGCCATGCTCGACATTGAATATTTGAAACTGGAGGCATCGGAGGCTGAGCAAATTATCAACCTGCTGACCTGGTTTTGATGAGCGACCCCTTAGAGTGGGCAATATATTCAATCTTGGCGCGCCTGTCGATTCTCTAGGTGTCTCGTGGAGTTATCAGAAGCCGGTTGTGCCGGACCCGCTGGAGTAGCTAGTATTGGTCATGTTACATATATATATTTATAAACAACATTTACCATTCATGTACGAAATGTATAGACCATTGATGCACATGATTATTGTACCATCGCGAGCGACAAGGCTCACATTGTGGTAGCCTAGGGTAATAGTATATACATATTCCAGTATTGTATACCCATGTGTTGATCTCTTTGCTTTACGCTCTAAGTGCAGTGGTCGAAACCCGAGGACATAAATATTCCTTCGGTGCGCATTCGGATTCTCCAGGCGGGCATCAAGTTGAACCCCTGAAACAACTTCCCGAAAAGGACTAAGTTCGGTCCTTCCCGAGCCCCAGCAAATGTTGCTGGTCCAAGGCAACAACGATCGACCAGAGGGCCGGACCAGAGGGCGGTGAAAAGACGTGCGGGCCTGGGCATCTGAACAGATTAATGCCCGCACAGATTGAGCAATCCCGTTCCCGGAGACGGTATCGCAAATATTTAACCGTGTCTACTCGGTGATTCTTTTATCATCTTTCCCCATCTCTCGCCATCTTTTGACCATATCTTCACCATTCCTTGCCACTTTACCTCTCATCTCTCACTTCCCCCACTTGCCTCCCTGTTTCTATATTTTCCTTTTCCTTTTTCCCTTCTGTGACCCGCTTCATTTGCCCTAGGCCTGGTCTGCAGGTCATCCAGCTCCCCCACTCCATCGGCCGCGATCAGGCACTTCAAAAGGCGAACATCACATTCTGAAAGACGCATATTCGCGTCCAGCCTGGCCAATCCCTCTTTAGCGTGGAGCCGACTCATGCTGCTTGCACGATTGGGAGATTCGGGCCTTGATGCGCGGTGTAGAGTCATCCGAAGGATCGGGCATTCTGTGCATCACAAATTGACCTCCGGCCACAAGAGAGCACCAGCAGGCACCAGCGGGGAGTTCTGCGTCTTCGGCCGCGCACAAACATACTGTAACCCCACTGGTCACTATCATAAGGCTCATCACGAGAGCCAGAACGGTAGTCTTGTCGGATGGTTTGCCCGTTTCCCACCCATCGGCTCCTGGATTCCCGGAGTCTCAGATTATGGTTTGCCCAGGTACCGCTAGGCTGCCTCATTGTTGCGAGATCTCCGCCCCAAGCAGTGACAAGACGGGCAATCTCCGAGGCCCTGTGAAGCATGACCCGTCACCAAGGTCGATATCTGACGAGCGGACCATCTGAAGGCGTTCGGACGCGTCTGAACGCCGAGTACAGTATGGATCAAGCAATCGGTTTGACCAGACATATGTACGCGGACTGGTAGATTTCTTGTCCGAAGCGAACCAGGGGAGTTACCCAGCTCTGGCGACGCCATTGATCCTTTGTGTCATTATTCGGGCACAGGATATACTACAGATGGAACCGAATCCGAGTGAATACTGTATACATTATACCATAAAAGTTAATCTAACTATTCTACATCACTGGCAGCAGGCATTGATGGAAACGGACTTCCGTTTCATACGGGCCTCCATTCTGCCCGTGATGCACGATGTGGCACCGATGCTGGTAAGAACCGCCGGCATGGCGCGAGCAGATCTTGGCTTCCTTGCGTCATGAGTGGATATACTCTGGCAAGTACTAGTCCTCAGCACTGCGTAGAGGTCTCTGCCCATAGCTGAAGTGTTTCAGAACAACAGAGTCCTAAGAATAAAAAGAACCTGATCATCTGGGAACTGTCCAGGGCACAGGTGATACGACATGGGGGCCATGGCCATGAAGGGGACATCTCCGAAGAGATTGATACGACACAGGCCCGCCATTCCTGTGAAGGTGCACACTGTTGCGCTTGCGCATTCCAGTGAGTGAGGACGGGAAGCCTGGTCCTGGAGCGAACAAGACTGGGAGACGCCGGCCTTATATCTCCAAGCGCTCCGGTTGCCCGGCAAGACTAACCGTGCAGCATTAGTATCCAGCCTCGCCGACTTCAAGTACCAGAACCGTCATGCGGTCGAAATGGACTTTAATGGTCGTTTGAGTGCGGGGTGGGCATCTGGCCATCTCTGCGTGTGCTCTCTCCTACCAATTGCCCAGGGGCATATGCTGGCCTTAAGCGAAGAGCAAATCCCGAAGCCACCTCCCCAAATGACCATGCAAGCCTCGGTTCAAGACGCCATCTGGGGGAAAATAGGATCGGCGTGGGCAGGGCGAAGATGTGTGCGACTCATGGGACGGCGCCGTTGGTCAATAGGCGTCTCAAGTACACAACAATACTTGGAAAACGGTTCCAGATCTGACCAGTGGGCTCAGTGGAGACCATTTAGAAACAGTTGGGCAACCGTGGTCCGACAGAGCACAATGACTACTGATTCCTCCCTTTGTTGTAGTACTTCCCATTGTCTAGAGCACCGGTGCCCAGTACCTGACCGCTGTCAACTTGGGTAATCTACTAAGATGTTATTTTCCGTGTAATGCACTAAAAGCTTCCCAAAATTCACCTTGGGAAGCTTCTTGTCTACCTGATCTTCAGAACGGACAATGTCCCCTTTGAAACTCAATAGGACAAGCTGGGATTGTGTATCAAGTATCACTAAAATCTGAATTCTATTACTTTGTATCAATCTTTTTTATCAGGCCCACGTCTTATTCTCAAAATAGGCAGAAGAGAGAGACCCTCAATAAGGGAAAATATCACCTGCGCCCAGAGTGATTCCCGGGCTCTACATAATTATGGCACGGGGAGAAGCGTGACCCCCTAGGTAGCATCTAGTTCCATACGAGGCAACGCCATGGACGAACCAGATGGCATTACGTCGAGTGGGTACTTTTTCTTTGTTTTACTGACCTGCGTCTAATGGGTTTCTAGGCCACGGTGAGCGGCACGCTCAATTAAGGTTTGTTGGGGCTTTCTCAGTTCCTGCCCCACCGGTGAGGTTTTCTTGCTCGCTATTCAGGGGTATAAGCCTTGTAGTGGGTTTTTTCTTGTTTAATTCTCGCATATTTCTCAGCTTCGAGGCGTCGACACAGATCTCGTGTGATTGCGCTATTTGTGGTCTTGGAAACACTGCGCTTGCGAGGGAGTGAAGAATCAAACATGACCTTCCGGATTACTCTATAGATGGATAAGGCCAGAACGAAAGGGTCAAATATCCATGTCGCTCAATGTCTCTAGGCAATCTGGCCGACCAGAACCGGTAGCCATGGTAAACTGAGGGTAACGGTGGGCAACATCGTGGCTGGTACCATGTGCTCAAGACAGAATATCTCAGTCATCGAGAGCCTGTCGGTTAGGAGAACAGAGAAAGTTATCACTGTGTTTTGCCATGGTGGATACTGCTATCTTGAGGGCCAGGCGGTTGTGCTCATAGCAATAGAAATGCCCGACTCTGTACTCTCTGAGTTTAATCACATACTATCATGAGTAGTCATGTTGCTTTCAGCTATGATAATCCGTGCTATTACAGCACCTATGTTATCAACTTCTACATACCTCACCTGCGTTGCTTCTTCGGGTCATATTCATTCTTTTGATAGTGACGTTCAGGCATAGCTGGCTCGGTCAGATAAGAGAATGTTGCGTTGACTGTTGATGAATGATGAGTTTCTGACCACCAGACGCGAGCCCTGTCATAATCGACCGTGATTCTGTGCCTTGACCTGATACAGTACCGAGATTAGGTTAGCTCAGCTAGATGGCCGGGCGTTTGAGGAAAGCTCTTGTTGGAAGCCTCTGTTCTCGGAAGCACCGTCAAACGTTGACCTGGGTTACATCAACGAGATTAATACGCGGGTTTTCCATAGAAACAATAATCAACCTCCAATCTCTCCTCATCTCAAGTGACTCGGCAAAGTATGATGTTCAGTCAGAGGATGAGTCCATTCAATTGGGTGATAGCAGTACACAATAGGCCCTCGAAGAATGTCTGTCTGAAGAGTGCCTGTCTGGTAGCTGGGTGAAAGACCTCACACCAACAAGGTCCTCTACCCAGGCTCTGTGCAAAGCAGAGCCCGGTTGGGTCAGAAAAGGGAGGTATATGGTTCGAACAAGATGCAAATTTCTAAAGATGACCAGCGAGGGCTGTGCTTAACTGAAACCACGGCTTCCCTGCTGGTACGCGAACGGTCGAGTGGAGAGACAAAATTGCCCGTTCATTTCAACGAATTTTCACCGGGTAGCGAAAACTTAAATACCCCAGATCTGCTCTGTCACTCTACTTGCATCATCATACGGCATCACGCTTAGTTGGAATCAACAAACTTGTAGGTAACCGTCTGTTTCTCATCCAAAATATGGTGGGCCCTTTGAGATGCCGGATCACGGTCTACTATAATTCGTGCCTGGGGATCTGGATGTCCTGCAGACCAAGAGAAAGGGCAAGTGGAGCCGGTGGAAAAGTGGTAAAAAACTCCACCAGGTAGGCAAGATCAGGTTTTCCATTCAACCGTTTTCTTTAGAACGGGTACGTGCCATGAGAAGTTGCGGGACATTAATATATATAAAATTGCCCGGCTAGTATGGTGTTCCTAATCAGGTATAGAGCATCACGCTTGGCATAGAAAGTGCGCGGTCTATAAAGTCACCTTCATAGACCCATCAACAGCAGCCAGCTTTCATGCGATAGTGTCCCGTCCTCTAACCATCCTTTTTCTCAAAGTATTGTAAGGGATTTCCATAGATGTGACTTTTCATTTCCTACACTTCCCTAGTCCTCTTACTGGAGTGAGAAGGCTGACCCGGTTTGAGGCCGAGTCAACATCTCCAGGCCCAGTGAGGATAAGGCATTGTTGGGGCAGGAGATATTTCAACAGTACACCCGAGCCTTACTCACAGATACTAGTCTGCTTGAGTGGGAGTTGCAGCAAGCCTGCGTACCCACCAAATGACAACAAGAGCTCGTTCTGACTTGTTGCCACGAGCTACGGTTTAGGAGGTGCTTCTACAGGTAAGCGACCAATTTTTACAGATTTTTGGTTCCTTATTAGATTGGGCAGGATGCATCCTCCGCGATTCCGGCCGGGAACATATTCGGTTTCATCTCCCGAGATTTGCGTATGGAATTCCTACTGCATCGCTTCTTCTCCACCGCTTCTGCAACGGCATGCTCATGTTCTCTCCGGGAATCTGTGTATACCAGCCCGGACCTCTTCTTCCGTTGTCCAGGCGAATTCGTGTGTTCGTCGTGCAATCTGCCGTTGAATTGTGAGTCCAAATACCTGCCCGAAGTAGGCAGAAATTTTCAGCTTATCAGTTTCGGAGACGCCGACTTTAGAGGGATATCCAATTCGGAGTTGCCTCACTGCCTTCAGCTCGGCTCCGTCGTTTGACAGGAAGCGGGAGAGTAATATTGGGTAAATACAGATTAGTATTTCTTCTAATAATCATGTGTAATAAGATATATCTCTGCTTTTTATGTGTTCACCTCAACTACGGTCCTAATACCCAGACTTACTAATTTTCAAAGCATGTTAGAGAAGGAAATAGACTGATTATTTATCTTATTATTGTATATTCTGTTCTTGGAGATGATCACGGTACTCCTCCAGATACTATGGATATGGCTGTTGAATACAAGTAATCTGGTGAGCCAGAGAAATGAAATGATGATATATATTTCTTGTAATTAATATCTAAGTGGGAGTGCGGTTATAGTTTACTTGAGAAGCTAAAAATATTGCTGACCGCTTCTATAGAATAATTTCTGTATTGCTAAAGGTAATCCTGAACCTCTGCTGTATGATTCCGATAAGGTGGGACATCCTTGGCGAATATAACTAATAGATGGATGATATAATCTGATATTTACTCCGCGCAAGTTGGCGAGAAATATGGGCGAAGCTGTCTTCCAGTGCCCAGAATATCTATTATTAACTATAACAATACAACTCTAACAAAATGGCTAAATCATGTATTGCAATTCTAGCTACTAATAGCCTCTATCATAAGAGCAATTGGTAGGCGTCTCTGGTCTGTCTCCTTTTGATGGTTATCCACTGACAAGAGAGACGTCACACTACTCGGGATCCTAAGTAATAGTATAGAATGAATTAACTTTTAAATGTATCGGCGAGATGAAGTACTTATCAGCAAGTCCACAGCAAGAAGGTACTCTTGCAGTATATTTAAAATAAAAAGGGAAATACAGACTTTTCACTTGTTAATAAACTTTGTTAGATACTAACTGCATAGTATTAAATTCTCAAAGACTAGATTATACAGTAGCATTATTATACAAATCAGTAGTTAATGAGAGAGGTAAGCCAACTCATTATATTTAAAAAGTATACTTGCTCATTAACTTCCTGGTTGTATAATTTCATTTCAGCAAGATCGTACAATGGAAGCATCCTCTACAGTACCTATATAAACGGATGGTGAGTATTAAGAGTGATGCAATTGAAATAATTAACTCTACTTGTTAAGGATTAGAAGGGGGATCAAACTTTTCTGATTATTATATAATAAATTTAGGTTTCTTCAAACCAGTGTATTTTGCGGGGATAAATGAGCCTAAACCAACGTGTAGGCCTGAGGTATCTATGAACTCCGGCTGAAGGGATGAGTAAGCTGGTAAACAACCTGACATATAATTCTCTCCTGACTCTATTCCCCGTGCTGGATAGAGCCTTCTTCCCTGTTGAGTTACTTTCACTTGATTATCAGCTGAGCAACTCTTTCGAAACGGGATAGAGAAAATAATAGCCAAATTATAATATTAGATTAAAGAATAACAAAGGCTGCGAGAAGCAGTAGAGCGCTATGAGAAGAAAAAAAAAAAGATATAAAAAGATACTGAATATTAAATATAATCTAATTTTCTGTTTTATCTTCTTGATCACTACCACAGTTCTTTTTTTTAAGTAATTTGAGTTAAGACAGATGCTATCTTTACTACTCAGAGCAACATGGCTAATCTAATAAACTGATTTTATCCCAAGTACATCGTCCCTTGGCGTGACTTCCCCTAATTATAAGAACTGATCTGGGATAAATTTAACTGTAATAATATCTTTATTATGTGTTTACTATTCCTCTCTGATACCCAAATTGATTATGTCCTGATAAATATCCAGAACAGACTAATCTTTTCGGAAGCATCTCTTTGGAATTTTGAGTGAGACACGGTGGACAACTTTATTAAAAAGATTATTAAGATTTTGGAAGACAATGAACCCCTTCGAGATGAGTTTAGAATCCAAGGCCGAGTCATCTTCTATGATCGCGCAAACCCGTCGGAAACTATGCTTGAGAACAGCCTAGAGTAAATAAATCTCGAGGACGCGCA
Source organism: Aspergillus vadensis CBS 113365 (assembly GCF_003184925.1). Taxonomy (NCBI): domain Eukaryota; kingdom Fungi; phylum Ascomycota; class Eurotiomycetes; order Eurotiales; family Aspergillaceae; genus Aspergillus; species Aspergillus vadensis. The sequence goes on from NW_020292072.1 coordinate 9,951, forward strand.
GACATCCCAATGATTGGCAAATACGAGGCTTGGAAGAGGCCCAGGACGAGGAAGAGGAGCCATGTGGAGATAGACAAGGGATGACACTGCACGATAATGCAATCGGCGCGCTGACCAGTATTGCGTGTACCTTGTGGCGGATGAATAGCAATACCTGGGTATGCAGTGGAGTTTGAAGCGCCACACAAAGTAACTATTCCTGAACTGGTAGCGGGTCTACACCTGATAGATCTGGATTATAATATCATTGACTAAGAGGGTGACACGTTTAGTTTCTATGCCACCTGCCTGGTCGCGGCCGTGGTCACTCAGATATTCTCATACATGATCAACAGTGGCGTTCGATACAGCTATATCTGCACCGGGGAGGCTTTCATTTTCCTTTACATTTTAAAGAATGATCCCACCATTATTCAATATTTCTTGTGTATCCCGAATCAGGATGCGCAGGCGGATGTGCAGGCGGATAATGAAGTACGCCTCCACCGGACCGCCATCAGTCAGGTGCTTGCGTTCACGCTTCAAGCGCTGGCCGTCGAACCTCCGACTCAAGAATGGCACGATGTGGCACACGACCAGCTAACAACCTGGAAGATCGAATATCTTGACATGTTGAGAGAAATTCCCGAAACTCTCTGTAAAGACCCGCCGGCGTCTGATTATCGGCCCTCTCACTGGAAACCAGATCAGAAAATACACAACACACGCGCTCGCGCTCGCGTTCCCGCGCGTTGTCAACCGGGCGCACCTACACCGAAGCACTCGTCCACTGAAGGCAGCGGCAGTGATCAAGAATCGCATTCGCCATCTACCGCAGTCGCGTCGCGCATCCGACCGAGCCGCGGCCAAGGCAACCACCGCCAGTCAACCCGGGGAGATGAAGGAACACAAGCCGGCCGATACTACAAACAGACCTCTCGAAAAGACAGGCCTTCTACGCGACCATACTACACTATTACGTGCATCCGCGGCTTGACTAACCGAGAACCACTAGATAAAAGTTTCTATAACTGGAAACTCCACGGTGGTTCATGACACTCCATTAGACTGCAGGAGTTCACACACCAGCTACATCATTAACTAGCCCAAGATCAGGAGCTTGGCTTCAAACAACTGCATGTGTATAATTAAACAGAATATCTTATCAAAGCCACCCTCCTTTCCTGCGGATACACAGTGATCATGAAAATAATAACTATAGAGAAGCAGCATCGCCTTCAAATAGAAATAAACAATTACCACTGGCTCCGGAACTTACAGGGATAATACATCCCTGTCTGTCTTAGGGACTTTAAGCCTTATATTACATATTAGTACCACAGTAAGCTAATAACACAGATAATAATCTTAAGCTGGTCTAGAATACAGCTTCAGCATATTATCTATAATAAAAATTCCTGCTTCTTCTACCAAGAGCATAACAGAGCTCTGGCTACATTCCAGTCACGTGGAGTTATCCACTGCAACAGTAAGTAATATAATATACTGTGAGATAACCTGAGTTACTGCTTAATTATCATTAATCTAGAGGATATAAAATAGTTAAAATATACTAGAACCCTTAAATCTGTCTCTACGAATATACAGTAAAGTCGTTGCAGCAGAGCAATAAAATATAAACCCGGCTTAGAAAAAGTAGATATTCTGCAACACAGCAGTATCTTAAGCTTGTAACAGTATGATTAGAAATATTACAAAGCATTCCACCACAAGATATCATGACTTTAACTTACACTGAGTACTAAATATATATTTTATAATATAAATCCTACATATTACAAGAGCGCGACTGCACAGCAGGCTTGGATAACAGAATTATCTATATAATCTTCCCAGGCTTTACAGCTAGAGATACATCCTATCAACCATCTCCTGTTGACCAGACTCCTTCAAAAATTTTTATTTGATTTCACAGCTAGCTTAAGTACTTAAAGATCACTTAGTTAGTATCCACCTTAGCAAGATTATATATAATAGCCATAATATTTTTGATCTGGCTCAAGTTAGCAAGTAAAAAATGAACAGCAGCACTCTAGTATCTACCCTACATCCATTTAGAACCAAAGACTATAATTATCAAAGGTTATTCCTCACAATAACAGGTCCTTGCATCGTACGTGTGTTGGATGGAAACATTGACTAGAGATCTCTGCGAACTCCCTCGATAAGTTTTCATAGTTAATGGTCAAATGAGCCCGGCTGATAATTACATCATCAAACTAGATACTCTAATTCAACATCAAGAAAAAGTCTCCTAATATTCCAGCTTCCAGAGAAAGATGATCACAAGAAGATTTTAAGTATCATGGTAAGATATATACTGCTTCATGAACATAGCAATCTCATCCAAGCAAAGCATGGCATCAAAATATTTATTAATCTGGAATACTGCTTCATGCTATTGCTCAAGCGCATTCGAATCACCGTGGTTGACTTGGCATTTCCATCAATTATATTATCAAACGGTACCGTCGGTATCAGACCCAGGGTGGTTTTCACCAATAACAAGAGCAAGATCTTGGTTTCTAGAGAGAATAAAAAGTAATTAAATAATTTAAATATTCAGTGAGCAAGTAGTATTACTGCTGTGGGATTACATAGTCCTGGCTATTCATATTCTCTGCATATTAGTCAAGCTCTGTGAGGAAATGAAGAATAATATATTACTTAATCTAAAAATACTCCAGACTCCAGCGGGACCACTAAATAAAGACTTTCTGAAGGGTCTGGTATACTATCCTTATCTTCACCTCTCCTGATAATATCAAACTGTGGAATAGAAATCATCTTCTGGTAAGTTCCTCCTATGATCAAATCCATGCTTCAGACGTAGGCGATCATTGATAATGTTAGCAGATATATTATCCAAGATTCCATATATAAAAAGTGCTAGCCAACAGACTACTTCTCTAGTTTGTGAACTATTCAAGGCGGAATATCTACTGGTCAGGTTCTTCAACTCTGGATTACACGTCGCCCAAGTGATAGCATCTGCATACAGCATGCAGGATCTGCGTCCGAAGGAGGTCGAGTGAGAGCATGCTCGGGCTGTTAAGGCTTAACTATGGTCTTTGTGTACACGCACTGAAGCTGACATTGGATTAAATAACTTTTCTATTATCCATTACAAGATACACTTCTTTTCACAGACCTTGACATTAAATTCAAGAGTAGCCAATTCATCGCCTTTATTAATCCATCCGGCTGTAAAAAGATAATTATAATATCTTACTAAAAAGATTCTACAACCCTTACCAACCGATAGTTCTTATCAACGAAACCACGACTCTTCGAAAGAACCATCCGTAATAATATAATTCTCGGACTCAGCAATCCTGAGTTCACCGAGATCAATCTGATTCAAGCCTGCGAGGACGTAGATATTCACGATCCCATTATCTGCCTCCCGGATGGATAGTCGATCTATCGGGCATCAAGGCTCAATCATTCCTGGGTGAAAGACAATGATAATGCCCTGGTTTTATGCAGGTATTAGTACGCAGACCATTTCTCTACTTGATGAAGTGATATTGAATCAATCTTCACTCTAGTCCCAAAAAAAAAGGTACAGGCAGTACTCAGGCGCTTGGCAGCGAGGAGATATATGACGATTGTGGCAGTTATGCATATACTGGCTATTATACTGAAAGCGGACACGGCATTTGTCTTTGGTGTAAGCCCGAGCAGATATGGGTTCAGGTCGTGGAGCTGGGAAGTTATCAGGAATTGCTACGGGATAATAAGATATGTTGGCATACGGTAAGTATTAACTTGATTTTTTATATCATTATGCTTACTGATTAATTTCCAGTGTCAGGATAATGCTCTTGATTAATAATTATATACTACGTGATGTCTCTCTGTATAGATGTCAGTGTGTTCAGAGAATCTGTTTATTAGATATTACTTTATCATACCCACAGTATCATGGATTAATAGGCAGATAAAGAAACCACCCTTCTCATCTATACTCTCTCATTATACTCCGGACAAGTCTCAGAAGTATACAACATGTCTCATTAATCCATCTGCTATCTAAAGCCAGTCTCCTCTACTTCCCATGATTCCTAGCCATCTGCACAGTTTTCTTTGGAACACCATAAAACTCAGTGCTACTTGCTTGTTTTCTGCTCTTGGTAAGTCTCGTCTTCTCACTAGCCTGCGCCATTAGGGCCGTACGCGAAAATTCCCCATATACCTATATAGATCACCAGTATCAGAAACGGGAAAGAGAGGAGGCGAAAAAGAGCCCCACAGTAACTTATACTAATTACACACAGGATTCTTTAATCTATTATTCCTGCTCAAACACCCTTGACTGTGAGGCAGACCGGGTGTGTTGCAATGATACTATTATTATCAGCAGAAATATTAGGAGAGAGACCATTCACCGGCACTTATATTCTGATTATAAAAACATAAACCCAGAAATACTCTTAATATTTCCTCCTCTTTGTCTTAAATAATGATCAGTGATTGTCCGCCGGTTATTCCAGACTCGAGTTTGCTGGGGCACTCATTATTATTATTTCTCATTCTAGCTTTCTTCCTCCGGCTTTATAACTGGAGTTTGCCCTTCCTGGTAGTAAAGCTATTCCCAAATACTATTTATTTAATTTAATTACAGTCTACTATTACACAGTATTAGCTGAACCACTTGATTTTAGTCTTCCCAAAAGTGACTCTGACAGAACATTTAAACATAGCAATTCTCTTATTCATATATATACATGCTAGTTTATCTGTATGATATTAATCTAGTAAACAGTATTTAGTTAATTTTATATACTTAATCTAGAATTAAACCAACACACTCACTTCTTCCTATAATAATCTTTTATACAGCTATTAGATATGTTTTGCTGGGAATATTATTCATTTTTTTAATATATCTTCCTATATCCTCTAACAAGGCTTTTTTGGTGGCTGTTTAAAATCATATAAATTTCAACATTGTTAAGTCCTTTCTGGAGACCTGTATTTATAATATAATATCCTCATGGATAGCGGCCCTGGCCTGCTTTTTCATTATAAAAGATAATATTCTAAGATTTTCAGGATCTTCTTTAATTCATGCACTGCAGATCTCTAAAGCCGGCTCTAAGTTACTAATAAAGTATTATTAATATATTTATTATAAAAAAAAAATAACTCTTACATCCATAAGAACTCTTCCAAATAATATAATATTAGTACTTTTATTATTAGCCCTCATTTCCTGCATCTGCCTGATAATATCATTAACCGCTGACATGCGGCGGCATCAACTTAACAGTGCAGAATTAGTCCGAATAACTTTTAAAATCTTTATAATATAGAACGTTTTCAAGAACAGATTGTCTCGTAGCGACCGGGCGAGATATTACGCAAATAAATAACAGTCTCTTTTATAGCAAAGACAGTTCTCCTCACGTAGCAGCTATTCACAGAAAAGATTATCCCAGTTAACAATAGCTACTTTGGCCATGGCTTCCTTAATTAATAATGTTTTTATACTATGAATCTGGATTATCGCTTCGCTGAGTCGCCTGAATTTGTATTTCACGGCAAGTATGAGCCATCTTTTTGCCGTACTGCAAAACTGATCACCTAGGATATTATTTCTATCGCTTTGGTTATGCCGTTTATGTACGATATCAAATAGTTTGAGAGCAATTTCCTGGCTGGGGTTTCGCATATTAAAGATAAAATTCTTGAAATCAGTGAAGCTGACATATTAAAAAGTAGTAGATTCAAGAGAACTGCCTGCTTTAATACAGTTGTATCAAATTTCACAGTCTCTTTGCGTAATCAGCTCCCCACAGATTATAACAAGGATGTCATATAGGAGAAAAGCAGGGTTATTAATCAGATATTAATAGATAATTAGGTCTATCTTAAGAAATTGTTCTAGAAAAAATAATATCAGTATGCCTTCTTGAATAGTCATAATGATAATCAAATGATTGGCACCCTTCGCTATATTTTGTATATTTAAATCCACCGCTCGGCCAAATATTGGGTTTATAACTAGGGACCGCTCGGATAAGCACCAATCAGATTTAATAAATGTCATAAGTTCCATGACATCTACCTGACCTTGGCATTGCTAGCGCGTTGAACAGAATATTAAGGCCTATATTCAGAAGGTCTTTTTAAGTAAATAAAACTTACTTTTTTTATCAAAGCCACTAAAAAATGGCCCAGAAAGCCTCGCATGAAGTATAAAAAGAAAGAACAAAGACATGCTACTTTACTATATATATAATTTATGTTAACTTTATATACAGAATATAAGGATTCTCCGTGGTAGAAGAGTCCATGAATCTAGGAAAAAGAGGAAAGTTAAAACTAGAATTTATAAGAATATATTTGGTATTGATACCATATATATATATATGTGTGTGTGTGTGTATATGTGTTTTTCATAGTCTGACCTCTCATAAATAAAAGCAATATGCAGGATCTCCCTATTTACCTCTCCCGATATATTCCTTATATACATTAAACCATTACTTTTCTGACGGATTTGGAGCCTGGTCAGGGCCTATGTTGGCCTAGTTGCCTGGTGTTCTGTTCTGCGACGCTTCTGCAAAGTCCAGTACAGCCCCGAGGATGCTGTGGTCTTGTTCAGCGTCTTGTACCTTACCTTCCTTACCTTGTTGCCCTCCTAGCATGTTTAAGATGCTGCTAAACGCAGGTCCAATCTTCCTCCGCAGTTGTTGTCGCAGGTATCTGAATTTCGGCCAGTCCATCAGTACATGGACTACCTTCTCGCGAGCTCCACAGACACACCTGTCGTCGACCTGGAAACCGCGTTGTTTCTGGTATGTTGCCAGCCAAGAGTGACCCATCCGAAGTTGTGCAAGCAGATATGCTCGATTCCGAGGGAGCGATCCGTACAGTCTTCGGATACGGATTGCCGGCAGGGTTCTGTGATCTGGCGGTGCCTTCCCTTTGTAGATTTAGTCCACTCATCCTTCCACTCGTTTAGTATTCTCTTCCGGATGAAGTCAATTTCTCGCGAGAGAAGGAGCTGGAAGGGGTGTATTTTCTTCAAGCTAATCATTTTCTTTACCAGTCAGTCAGCCTCATCGTTTCCAGGGTCGTCACAATGCCCCGGCACCCATTAGAGGCGAATGGGAATCCCTCGTGCTTTCATTTCAGAGGCTGCCTGCAGGATGGCTCGGATGATTCGCCGGCCGGACTTATTGGACGGGTTACGAATTGCTTGTAGCGCTGACATGCTGTCGCTTAAAATAGTTGCGGGTTGTTTCACTCTGTCTAAACAGCCTTGCCTTTTCTGGGCTACTTGAAGGACCAGGCCGATAGCATAGAAGATTACCATGAGCTCGGCTGCGTAGACCAACTATTATTCTATTAAGCTAATACTGATTAGTTGAGATCCTATTATCTACTGGTTGTGAGCAAGAGCTACTGCTGCGGTCTCTAGTTTATTCTTTTTTCCTGAAGCATTAGAGAAGACTGTGATACTGGTTAAGAATTATTATATTTATGTGTTGCCTGTGCTTTCTCCTGATCAGATTCGATCGTGATTTCTATAATGGGCTGGTTCCGCCATGGTGCATGTGGTTTAGGATCAATTATCTCTAAGGCTTGCAACCGCCCCAGGTTCATGGTTCGTAGTGTTTCAGTTAGGGGAAAACGGGCCCCCTGCAGGTATAGATGCTGTATTCCTTTTGCTCGGTCCATTACTTTGTAAACCGGGTGGTCATCTGGCAGGGTGCTGAGGCGAGCAGATATAATCTGTTTCTGCTATTTAAGTTGCAAGTAAGTTGGCAGAGTATAGGACTCAATTTCTAGTATAGTTGTAGATACTGTCTGGAAGGCTGAAAGAATTCAGATAAGAGCTGTTCTCTGTACTGTTTCTAGAAATTGCAGGTATATTAGACTGAGAGTATCTTATACAACTCTATTAGAGTTATATTATATTAGACTGATATATAATTCCCTACTGGTACTCGGAGGTTATTTATAATATATATATTACCTGATTAGTTTGAGGGGTTCTCACCACGTTCTTACTATATAATAAGACCTGAATCCCTAACCCCGCTTTGTCTTTAGCGCAGCATAACTCAGCTCCATGCTGAAAAGGAATTGACCAGGCTGCATATAATTATATATCTTTTATAATGTAATGATTGCCTTTTGAGGTGCCTGATCGCGGTTAATAGAAGACTCAGTAAGAAGCTGAATGACCTGCAGACCAGGGATAGAACAAATGAAGCAGGTCACAGAAAGAGGAAAAGGAAAAGAAAAAGATAAAAATAAAAAAACAAGTAAGGAAGTAAGGGAGATAAGGTAAAAAAACAAGAAATAGTAAATATATAATTAAAAGATGGCAAGAGATGGGAAAAGATGATAAAGAAATCACTGAGTAGATATGGTTAAATAATTAGCAATGCTGTCTTCTCCCCGTGTGTGCCATGGCAATTTCTGCGGGCATTGATCTGTTCAGAGAAAGATTATCCAGGTGGGTATATTATTTCACCTCACTGCCTTTTGATCAGTTCCTCTCTGATCGATTGTTGTTGTCCTGGGCCATCAATATTTGCTGGTGCTCGGGCCCGGGACTAGTTTTTATGAGGAAGCTGTTCAGGGGTTCCACTTGAAGCCTGCCTGGGGACCCCGAATGCGCGCCGAACGAATATTTTTGCCCTCGGGTTTCGACCTTTGGGCGTAGGACGTAAGGCAACGAGATCAACATATGAGTGTACTGGCATTTGAATATACTATTACCCTGAGTTACTACAAAAATGAGTCTCGTCGCCCGCGATTGATAATTATGCGGATCAATGGTCTATACTTTTTGTATATGAATGGTCAATGATATATACAACATGACCCACTAGCTACTCCCGCGTGTCCGGTACAACCGGCATTTGGTAACTCCATGAGACACATAGAAAATCAACAGGCGCGCCAAGATTGAATATATTGCCTATTCTAGAGGATTGCTTATCAAAACCAGGTCAGCAGGTTGATAATTTGCTCAGCCTCCGATGCCTCCAGTTTTAAATATTCAATGTTGAGCATGGCCGTGCTGGGCATTAATTTCTCCGCGCGGATTTGACCAATGAGAATTCGTCCCGCCAGCAGCATTCCACCGCGACAACAGCACCTATTTCCAATCCAACCCTACCAAAAATGGGGTTGTCGGGATATCGACCAAACTGACCAGAATGACTGTATAGATCCATATCTATACGACTAACTGTAAGAGAGTAGAAAGGGGAAGATCGTTGAAGAGAGAAATCCGGACATCAAACCATCGCGAGTTATTGAGGTGTTGTGGCTGTCATTGTGTGCCGAGCGGGCACTAGTCTCGGCCGATGGCGATCCCGCCCGCAGGGGTTATCGAATCCCATCCCACAAACACCCAAGAAACGACAATCTTCAGCGACTATGACTTCCGCCCAAGGATCCCAGCAGCAAGAAAACGCCGCAGGCGAGGCCTCGATGGAGAGGAAAATGAGCCGATCGCGAACCCTGAATTTGCGACCGGCGGAGAAAGCAACAGGCGGGTGACAAACCAAGATGTCCAATAGTACTTCAACAGCTTCAGTGAGGCACTCAAATACCAGACCGAAATAATTAAGACAGTGAGGGCGGAGGTCCAAGAACTGAAAGCTGAACAACAGCTCCTGCAAACCCACAATAAGGAACTACAGGAAGAAATCCAAGCCCTACGGGCTAAATTAAAAATACAACCGCTGAACGTCCCCGTGAACAGATCCTGGGTGGAAGTGGCTGCTGGCAACTCTCAGCCAGACCCAGCGAGAATTATTCTGCGCCCCAGGAAGAAACCCAACTGTGTCTGAATTAATACCGCACCAACCCTTAATCAAGATATTGACAATGACCGATTCTTGAGAGTCCTGCCCACTGAAGTAGCAAATATACATATCAGGACCGCCCTGCTGAACGCGGAGACCACCAAAGAGATGTAAGTCGCGGGCATTAGTACTACCAAAACAGGGTATGTTATTTAATTCCGGGACACCCAGTCAGCGGAGACAGCCCGGAACAGCACTGAGTGGTTGGAGAAGCTGGAAAACAGTACCAAGGTAATAAAGCCCCGGTTTAGGATCATGATTCACCGAGTCCCAACTGAGGACTTTGAACTAGAAGGACACAAGAAACAGGGGATTAAGAAGATTATAGCTGAGAATAATCTTTATAACAAGAAATTCCGGGCCGAAGATATTGCATGGTTGAAGAAGAGGGACATGCCTCTAGGGAAATCAGTCTTAATAAAGGTCTGGTTAGACTCACTGGAGGCAGTAGAATAGATTATTAATAATAGATTATTAGTAGAGCAAAGATTTATCGGGAGCATAGAATCCTACCAGGTGGAAAAGAAGAGGTACCATTACTGCTAATAATTTAGCTACCTAGCCTGGTCATGCAAGGAACAAGTGAAGTGCGGATATTATGTAGGTTACCATGACCATCATCACTGCTTTCCAGGAATAAGACCAAGATACTCAGACTGTAATGGAGAATATCTAACAGGTGATCGGGCATGCCAGACATTTCCTAACCCCAGTCCATCCCAATAACAGCAAACCTTTGCATTATATAGTTAAATATCATGAAATCAAGAACAGAGATAGAAGCCTTTATTAATAATTATCAAAGCCAGAACCTAGACCTACTTCTGATTCAGGAACCGCCAAAGACAGCATACCACACCCATGTTAACCACAGTGCTTGGCGACTCTACCGACCGACACACCCGGAAATACCTCGGTTCCGCAACCTCTATGTCAACCGGAGGATCTCCAAATCATCACACCGCCAAATCCACTGCAATCACCCAGACGTAGTAGGCATCAAAATCTGGACTTCAGAACTACAGTACCTGGTATTCTCAATCTACATCCCGCCAATAGCGATGCATGAGCCGTTCGAAGCCAGCAGCGCCCAGGAGATACTGGAGGAAATCCAGAAAAATATCCAAGAACATACAGAGCAGAATAGCCGTACAACAAAACTTATCTTAGCAGGCGACTTTAACCGTCACTACCCTGCATGGAGCCATCGCGCGGTCCATCACCGCTTCGCACAACATGCGGAGGAACTGATCAACTTCTTTCAAGCCCACGAGCTACGGTGGTGCCTGGCCAAAGGCGACATAACATACTGGTCCCTTAATCAACCGGGAAAGACATCAGTTCTCGACCTCACGCTTACCAACGATGTAACACGCTTGATCAGATGCCAACTCTACCACGACCACTATGGGTCAAACCACCGAGGAACATATTCGGAATGGTATCTCCAGGCAGAGCAAATTAGAAAGCCCAAACCGAGAAGGGCGTATGACCGAGCTGACTGGGCCCGAGTAGGGCAAGATATACTAAGACAGATCGACCCACCTGTGAATATTCAGTCGGCCCAGGATCTAGACTACGCGGTCAACAACTTAATCAACTTAATCCAGACCACAGTAGTTGCCCTAGACCGACATGTGCCGGTGCAGGCCCCGTGCCCATACTCGAAGCGCTGGCTCACTACAGATCTCAAGGCCCAGCAGATTGAGGTTAACCCGACCCGGCGACGGTGGCAAAACAGATGCGCCCTGCTAGGGCCTAACCACCCAATGACGAAGATACTTTTCGAAGAAATGCGGCAGAAAAGACGAGAGTGGACCAGAGAAATTGAGAAAGCAAAAGGTAGACACTGGAAGGAATTTCTTGACAAAGCCGGCGAAGGCCATCTATGGAAGCGGCCACTTACATGCGCCCCCGGGATACCTACATGAGCATCCCCAGCCTCAAAGTAGGCACTGAAGAGGTGACAGATAACCAAGGGAAGGCAGAGGCATTCCTGCAAGCCTTCTTCCCAATGATGGCTGAACCCGAGCCAGAGGAACTGGTGAACCCCGCGGAGGAGCTACCATGGGAACCGATTACCGAACAAGAGATCTACCGGTCGCTCAGAGTGGCCAAGGGGACTACAGCCCCTGGTAGAGATGGGATCCCCACGCTTGTCTGGGAACCTTGTGGACCTACCTTAAAGATATTATCACCACGATCTTCACGAAATCAGTGGACCTGGGCCACCACCCCAGACAATGGAGGCAAGCGCGGATTATCGTGCTGCGGAAACCAGGCGAACCCGATCTCACTGCTCAATACCCTGGGGAAGGTCCTGGAGGCAGTCATGGCCCGCAGACTGTCGTACTGGGCAGAGAAACATGGACTTCTTCCAGATACACAGTATGGAGGCAGGCCAGGACGGAATACAGAGCAAGCCCTGGTTGTCCTTGCCAATGCAATAGACCGAGCATGGGCACAGTCCAGAATAGTCACACTTATTGCGTTCGACCTGAAAGGCGCGTTCAACGGAGTGTACAAGTCTAGCCTGGACGTTCAACTACGGGCCAAAGGCATCCCGTCAAAGGCCCGACAATGGATCAGCAGCTTCATGGAGGACCGACAGGCTAGTATCACATTTGATGACTTTGAAACAGACGACCTTCCTCTAGGAAATGCGGGCCTGGCCCAAGGATCCCCACTCTCGCCGATCCTCTTTGGATTCTATAATTCAGATCTAGTTAATCAACCGCTCAACAGTAATGGTGGAGCATCAGCCTTCATCGATGACTACTTCCGCTGGCGGATCAGCTCGTCAGCGGAAGAGAATATCAAGAAAATCCAAGAAGAGGACATTCCGCGGATTGAAGAATGGGCGCGTCAAACAGGCGCGTCCTTTGCCGCTGAAAAAACCGAGCTGATTCACTTGACCCGACGCAAAACGGCACACAGAATCGGACAGATCCGGATGAACGGCCAGGTTATTAAACCAGCTGACACTGCCAAGCTTCTAGGAGTCATCTTTGACAAGGAGCTGCGGTGGAAAGAACACGTACAGAGAGCAGTTCAACGAGCAAGCAATGTAAACATAGTCCTGAGTGGGCTACGGCACCTTCGGCTGGAACAGATGCGCCAGCTCTACCAGGCCTGCGTGATACCAGTGCTGGATTACGCATCCACAGTCTGGCATAAACCACTCCGAGACAAGATCCATCTGAGGCTTCTTGAGACAGTTCAACGGACCGCCCTCATCCGGATCCTGTCGGCCTTCCGGACAGTATCCACGTCAGCTCTCGAAGTCGAAGCCCACATGCTGCCTACCCACCTGCGACTCAAGCAACGGGCACAGATAGTGATAGCCCGCTTCAGCACCTTACCGGAAGACCACCCAGTCCATGACGTTATCAGCCGGGCAAGAGTACGCAGCACCCAGGTCGGCAATAGGGCGCGCTTTCCCCTGGCAGAAACCCTACGAACAATGAACCTCACGCGGCTGCAAGCCCTGGAAAGAATTGATCCCAGACCACTAGCATCCTAGCGAGCCCAATCATTCACCGATATTGATATTGAGCCGGATCGGGAGAAAGCACAGACCAATACTCTAGCAAGAGCGGCCACACCCAACATTACAGTCTTTTCGGATGCCTCGGGCAAAGAGAATCAGCTAGGAGCCGCGGCGGTGGCTCTCGACCACAACCAGCAGATCATAAGATCTCGACAAGTCAGCATTGGTTCGATGGAGTTCTGGTCCGTCTACGCAGCTGAGCTAATGGCGATCTACTACGCGATCGGGCTGGTTTTCCAGCTCGCGCAGAAGAACCGGAGATCCATAGCAATAGATGCAGAGTCAGCGACAATCCTTAGCAACAGCATGTCGGCCCTACAGGTTATCAAAGACTCATGGAACAAATCAGGCCAGCGTATCATTCAGGCGATTCGCAAGTCGGCCGGGGAGCTGAGGGCGCGAGGGATCCCACTGCGACTACAATGGGTCCCGGGTCACTGCGGCAACCTTGGAAACGAAGCAGCAGACCGCCTAGCCAAAGCCACGGTAGGGGGTGAAAAGAGACACCCCTTTAGACATCTTCTGTCACGAGAGAAAAGGTACATCCGCAAGAATATTAGCGACGAATGGCACCAAGAATGGATGGCCTCTCGAAACGGAGGACATCTCCGCCGCATTGACCGGGCCCTACCGGCCAACCGGACCGCCGGCTCTACGGCTCGCTCCTTCGAAATCGAGCCTACTTACTCACCCAACTCCGGACCGGCCACTCATGGCTAGCGACACACGGAAAACAGCGCGGGCTCCGAGACGATGAGAAATGTGAATGTGGGGCAACGGAAACCGTGGTCCACGTGTTAATCGATTGCCCGCGGCTTAGTGGGCTACGCCAAGCCCTCCGACGGAAGATTGGAGGGGTATTCAACAATATTTCAGATATGCTGGGAGGAGCAGGACAAGGTAGGGAGGGTAGGTCCCAAGATGGTCCGCAAGACAGTAGCGTCCTCGTGGCGGTCCTGGACTTTGCGGAGGCATCGCAGAGATTCCGAAGTCGCGCGCCACGAGGGCGGCACAACACAACCTCAGGCACTGGCCACCACAGGCCTTGACGAGGCTCCAAGTTCGTCAGGAAAGTAATAGTCTACGATGAATGGATGCACATAGAGCGTGGAGGTAGTAGTACCCTGCATGTCGCTCAGGCGAGGGGTCAGCGTATGAATCAACAACAACAACAACTACTACTACTGTATAATAACCGCCACAGCAGATTGATCGTGGAGGGTGCATATAAGGACTGAGACGGCATCCCAGTATCTGGTATGCGGTACTGCGAGCTCGTGCGTCTCATCCTGCTCGTCCCTGCACCAAAGGTCGTCAACACATAAGACTACTTTGATCGCCACACGAAGCATGCTTTTACTAGGGTAGTCCCGCGAACTTTCAATAAAGCAATGCACCATGACCATATACCTGCTGCGGCTCTCACGTTCGGCTGGGGCTTAGACGGTCAATTCTGATCATGAGTTGACTGTGCTCTCAGGTTGTCGCCGACCTCGACCATTATTGTCTCGCGTGGTCAACCGTAGTAACACCGGCTCATGTAGGCAAAATGGACCAATGGTCAGTTATCACCAACTCCCTTTGGCTAATGGCTTTGCTCAGAATCCATCCGGCGCCCGCGCAAGCATCCGGAAGACCTCGAGTCACGATAGCGCTTCCGACTCACGATCCATCCTAAGACAGAAGCCCGTACCGCAAGGCCTCCCCAGCAGCCTGCGCGCTCCCACCGACGCCCATCCAGGGTAAGACTTCACGCAACGGTCGCCGGCCCCTGGTCGTTCGGCTGACTTCACTCACCCGCCGGCTATCGCAGGTATCTGATTCTGATTCACGAGGTATTCCTTCTACCTCATCGCTGGAGAACAACGAGGCATGTTTGGCTACAGTCAAAACGTTGGAGCGGGAGAATGAAGCGTTGGAGAGACAAAGAGGCCAGTCGGAGCGCCTTCGAGGCGTTGAAAGTGAGAAGCAGAAACTGTTGAACGACCAGAATCGGTGGAGGCAACAGCTTTCTGAGAGACGGGCGGCTCAAAAAATGGTGCTTGAATGCAGTATACCGTTGTTTGTTGGCACTAGTGGCTTTGGAGCCCTGCTGGTCTACCAGAAAGTGTGGATCCGGCCGCCTAGACAACTGCTCTACCGGCAACGACAGCGGCTCCGGATATATGGTCTACTCAGGAGGATGGATGGGATACATTCGGTGACGATTTTGATATTGTACCTGGCCCTCATAATTTCACGCGACTTTTGCAGTTCTAATTAGACTACCGTAGTAATCTACTTTCTTAAGAGAATGCGCGCGTTCAGGTATACCGATCAATACTGGCGGTACAGATAGTTGAATTAGTGCACATTGATTCTCGCTAAAAGCTGGCTAAGGGCACGTCTGAAACGGAGAATTGCCACCTGCTTTGGCAGGTTGGCCGGGTAATGCTGGGGTAGCTCATCAATACGTATAGCGCACCGGGCTAGTCTACGGGGAACCGATTGCGCTTGGCAACGGCCCTGGACGCACAATTTACACTATCGTCTGCTTACAAGCAGACGGAGCATGAGCATGGCTTTACACGTCCGGTTATAGAAAGAGATTCGCGACTTAACCAACTAATTATAAATTTCCAACCCGACACATGAGGGCCCCCGAAAGGTGCTAGTGGAGGAAGACTCGCGCTATTCCTTCTCCTGAGTGTGTCCGCATAAACCCAGCCCCAACCTCCTGACGCTTCCTCGCAGAGTACATTTAGTTGTGCTGGATCCGGATCGGTGCTCCCACGCGTTCGTCTGGATAAGCGGCCAGCTGTAAGTTTCCCACGAAACCATGCCTTTGTCTGCAATCCGGACGAGGAGAACAGCCAACAACGCAGCACTGAGTATCTAGAATCGTCAGCTACTGGCCGCTGAGCATCACCTAACGCTTGGTTACAATACGCTTACCGATATCGCGTATAAAGTTTGAGTCAGTCTCTTGATCTGGTTAGTCAGTTGGCCAAGGAGATTTTATTTCTCAAAACATTGCTTCACTGGTTGGAGGTAAGGATTGTTCTGGGCCATTTCTCCGAAGTTGCGAGCGCGATTGTAAGACTACAATATTCGTTGTTTAAGGTCCCAAAGTGGACTCTCCAGTACTGTCCGGAGGATTAGGTATTCTCTAGTTCAAACATGCGGTTTTGGTACCATTCGGTACGCAGAAGGGCACAAGCCCCTGAGGCTCCCATGCAGTCTAGGCGAGGAATATCCGGAAGCTGAGGTCTTTCGCACGGCAATTGGTCGGTGACGACATCCCGACATTGGCGGACATAATCTGAAGTTGGCCTCACTTTGCACTATGTAACAAGCCATCCCCTTCCGCTGTTGAGCCCACGGTGACCCGCCGAGTATACAAATTGACAGGGGGCTCTCTGCACCACTACCTCTCGTCGCGTTGCCGACAGCGTCGTGAATAAGAACGTTGGCAAGGCGGCGGAACTGGATACCTTGGAAATCAGCCATCCTGTCGGGACTATGGGGGTAACTGTGCAAACCGAAACGCCAGTGAGAGGCCAGCCGGTCTTTTAAATGCTGTCAATTGTCCGAACCACTCGTCGCATCATGGATGAGATGATATACGTCTCTATTAGCTTGAATCCGGATGTTCCTGCTGGAGGTTCAGCTCGGAATGTCCTGCTGTCAGGTTCAGGATCGCTTTCGTCCCAAGGTAATCTGTAGGTATGTGGAGCATATCCGCCTCGATAGGTGCTAGCATCCGGTCTGTTGAGGTGAGTATGCGGAGTTTGTATTGATTTGTTTCATTCACTTACTATTCGTCTACTTCGAGGATAACCTGGGTTGGACAATCGTTCTAAGAGGATCTGATTATTGCAATGTACCCTGTCCGATCATGAAACCCATGTGGTATATGACCCTGACAAGTATCGTTACAGCGAGCAGCAGACTTTTGCGATAAGGCGCGAAGAACGCAATACTGAGAGGTTTCTTGGCACAAGACATAACCACATCTCATATTACCGTGCATTCATAGGCTCCGCGGAACATGGCACTTATCGACGATTCACATGTCGAACAAGCGGGGCTTCCTTACTACAAAGTGTATAATATAAGCTTTCAATAACCACATGCCAGCAATTAGCAGGCATAGCCAGCGATATCAACACCGGCCAACGTGCAGTTACGTAAAGACAGCCGACGTATGCCAGACGCTTCTTCTCATCGCCTTCTCTACTGCCGTTATTCATCCGTTCCCAACAGATTCGAAGCACTTTACATACTGGCAGCGTCGTCAGACCGACGCGGACGCCCTATCTCCCCTTTCGGTTTCTTCAGCGGAATACTCATAGCACGGGGTTCAAACTTCGCTGGCGACAGGATCTTCTGCGTACTTCTTCTGCCCAAGAGATATCCAGCACCATACATACCCACAGCTATGCATGCCAACGGGACACCCACCGCGACTCCAATCGCAACCTTCGTCAGTCTCTCGGACTCGTCCTTATTCTTGCTGCTATCTTCTGTCGGGATGGCAGTTACTGTTGTCGTAGGAGCAGCGGTAGCGGTTACACTGGAATTTGGATCAGTACCGACCGGTGTCGGACCTAAGCTAGATATTTCGTGCGTATTGCAGCAGGAGGTGGAGCTACCACGGCACCAGAGTTCCTCTCCACAAGACGTCAGTTAGTAGGTCCAGTCTGAATTGCCGCTATTCTGCCAACATCATCAGTACTGATATCGTCGATTTTTACGCAGCGATAGGAGAAACCTGATCACCACAGATAAGTTTAGGTAAACTTATTTCGAGTTCCAGAATTGATCGGTGCAGAATTCCTGATAATATTCCCCGCCACTTGTCAGGCAAAACCCCGTTGGGTCTCACGTATCCGGATCGTGCCGTTCAGCCTACAGCACATTGAATGGATGTCCGAAATGGGAATACACAGCTGATATAAAGAGTTGACGACAAGAGTCCCATCCGGTGTATAACATGTCACTGCAGCGGCCAGAGAGAGATAGTTGGAGAGGAGCGTCCAGGAAGAGCCCAAGCCATTTTTCATTGTGACCGGCTTGAAGATGCTGGCTTCGATTTATGAGCGAATAAAGAGTCAAGCTCGACATTTTATTGTGTTAACGGCAAAGGGAAGCATCTTAAGAGGCTTTGTGTCTGCCTTTCGGACCTTTGCGTATTGAAGGGAATTCCAGTTACGAGTTATTTATATCCATCCTTGAAGTTGCGGGTTGGGCCATTCTTAGAGAGACTTGGGTTCCATGAAGGAAGGCCCCGGCTGAGCCGTCAAGATCAAGCTACTGGCATGACGGTTTAGAGTGGTGAGGGATAAAAGCTTCCTGGTTGGTTCCATTCGAGGTGCCGAGAAGATGCGGTTGACAGTAATTCTGATCGGCAAAAAATAATAGCCTGCTATGGTGTTATGCCAACTGCAACTACAGAGCCGCGGGGCTTTCGATAGAATGCGAATACACCGTAGATCGGCCACAGTGGGTGAATAGCCCGGAATGTGAATTTGGGTGCAGAGAAAAAGGGGCGAAATTTTCGAGAATACTAGGAATGTGTTGTCGGCCCTTACCGGAATGTGAACGATAGCCAACCAATTGTTCTTCTAGGCTAGCCGTCCTTGGCGATCTTGCATTCCAATGCGAATATACAGGTGTGTGTTTGTGTTAAATGCGAAAACCTTTTCACATAGGACCCCTGAATTCCCTAATAGTCCCTGACAAAATTCCACGGCGATAGAAAGAACCCGTACAACATGGCCGTTAGGGAGAACAATGGAACAGTGCTGTTCAAATTGTGCCTGTCAAGTTTGTCTCGAGACTATAAGCGAAATACTCTTACTTCCTGTCTATCAAAACAGGGGGTCGCAACTCTTGAGGAAGTCTCCTTGCAGCAGAGATGCCCTCAATCTCCTAGAAATATCAATACAATTTACCACAGTAACCCCGGCGTTTTAGCTAACGCACTGATGAAAGCTATTGCATTAGAACAAGCGATCCCCCACTCTTCCTGACATAAGAAATATATGCCTTCGGGCCTCTAGCCATTCTGGATTGACCCAAGCTGTCGCTCAAAATGGTCGACAGGTGAAACAGGTAGCAGGTACTACGATGGACTCATTCAGCAGCAAACGAAGGTGAAATCATCATTCCTCAATCCTGCCTTTTTCTCCTTGGTCAAACAGCCAGTGTCCTTAGGGTAACCCTACTTGTGATTAGGCAGTCCTTAGCTGCCATCAAAACGCCAATCCAGTTGACGATGCCTTGCCCATGTCAAGAGGTTGCAGCTGGTCTAAGAGCCTCACATAGCGAGTGTTTCGTCTGCGACATAACGCCTCATTGCAAGCAGAGAAACCTTGTAACCGCTGTCGTTCGTCGGCTATACTCGCTTCCCTGCTTTCTTCGAAGACATACCAGTGTCCGATAAGTACATAGCCTTAACTTTCAGGTCATACCCGCGCAGTACGTCCATCAACAGAATCAAGGAAAACGGATGCATGCCGCGCACTCTACCCGTGTCATGCATACTGAGACTACCGCACCCGAGTACTCGCAAGACAGAAAACGGATGATTCAGGTCTTTTCTTACTGTTCGTATTCTCTATTGCTCTCGCTCAATTGCCGGTTTGGCCGGGTTCTAACCTTGTGTGCGCACCCGTAGGTAATCCGAGCGGGGCTCGCCCATGGTTAAGCCTTGACAAGTGCTTACTACCAGCACCGACAAGCCCACTTGTTCAGACCGCTGGCCAGATTTGTATCCGCTCAATTCTCACCGTGACTGTTTGATGGACTTCAAGTTCCCATCCATTGAGCTAAATGGCTTCATATCTTTGCACATCGAGACGCGCGTCTGTCCGCTTGGTAACGTACGCATATTGCATCGCTAGTTAGTCCATCCCTTCCTTGCCCTCACCACAGGAAGGGTTCAAAAGGTGGCACAAACACGGAATCTCTTCACAGGACGGTTATAGTAGGGGAAGATAGCAGTCCCCGTCCACAGCACATAGTAAAAGGGGGCACGATGAGACGAATTGCTAAGGATAATCTTGAGCGACGATGACTATACGCGAAGGGCAGTTTGCCACCGAAAGACCATAATAGGGTTGCTAAAACCCTTGAGGTATATATCGGTGGTACACATAGTTATGTCGCCGCTGTAGCTGTATTAGCAATATGCAGTATTGTTGAGCACGCTGTATGTCGACTGTTGATGCGACGATTATGGGATGCATCACAATCGGGACTTGATCTTGTACGAGCACTGGCGTTCCGCACTGGCTTTGATGGACATGATATTCATGTGTTGGGGATGCTTTATGAGGGTATGAAGCCTGATAAGTAGAAAGATACTGTTCAGTTGGAATGAGAACCGCAACTTGCATAGCATACGGGTGAACGGATACCTCATATATTGAGGGCGAGGATGATACGGTTTCCGGGCAATGGGACTGCCGTTGATGTCTGGTCAAAGTCGTCTTGCGATACAACCTTCATGTTGTTAGAAAGCCAGCAGCACCATTACCGGGCTACTGCCCATGTTCCTTCTCCCAAGTTGACCCCTGGCAGGTAAGTGGCCGTTGTCCTCCATGTCATGACGAGCAACTAATATTTCATCTCAAAGGGGTGAAGACCGTCACCCTCAGCCTTTCATCACGTGCGCCCCCCCATTACTCTGGGTGGCCCCGGATTGTGGCAGCTCTGAGATGACAGGCGCTGGAAATCTAAAATTTAATAACCTACCCCAGGCTGTGTCAGTGTCGATGGGACACTTTTTCAGCATGGTATCTATGTTGATGATCCCTCGAAGAGGCCTTAAAAGTTGCATTCACCTGGGCAATATTCTGGACTGTGATTAGATAGCACGACAAGGACAAGTCCACTTTAATTTAAGTACCCACCTTTGTACTCATGTCCGACCGCGGTTGACGTCCCCGCGGAGAATGCGATGTCCTGGTGTTGGTCCTTGGATGAGGTTCGTGTTACCAATGGGCGCAACTTGCAAGGTATTGTCTTGGTAACCTGTTCAATTTCTATTGTCTAATTTCCGCCTGTCGATATCGAGCCAGGAGCCGAATCACGCTGCAACAACTCTTCGTCTGATAAACGGAGTCCATGAAGGAGACAATTTCAGAGGAGTTGACGGGCGCAAAAGACATATATACCGCCTTAGCTCATGTCACATACGCTTTTTAGGGATACTTCTAGAAAGAGTGGGTTTCATGGCATAAAAAATATCTGTAGGGATCCGTATGATATTAACTGTGATAAAAGCCGGGAACTGCAGCTCACATATCCCACCAGTTAGTCGTCTTCGTTGTAGACGACTTGTGTCTCACGGAGCATTCAGATGCCATAACTCGTTTCCTACTTCTTCGGCTGCCTCCAAATTGGAGCTTTTGCTTGACCCTGGACATGAGCCTATGAGTTGGGAGTTTGCCATGCCTCAATGCTCTGTGCATTAACGGAGATGTCTGTTCCCGATTGACTGCCAGACAGATCGGTTCAGGGGCTCTGGACTTTCCATATTGTGCGCCTGGCATTTCTAGCTTGTCTTGCACGTCTTGCACGTCAAAGGCTTTAATTTGGCGCTCAGGAGTGTGGAAACTCTCTTCTGATCTCACTGGCCGAAATGCTGAGATACCGGAAGAGAGCTGGCGGGTGGGATCTGCCACAACCTTTGTCTCGGCAATGGTGTCCTTTGGGAGGAACCAAATTAGCAGAGGACCAAAAGTTGACCTTTGTTCCAGAGTCTGAGTTAAAGCAGGGGTCAAAGATAGTGCTCTCTGATGATAAATCACCTACCGAAGCTACAGACTCTGATGCCTCCTGTGTAGCGTCAAGTTTGTCTAGACCCTTCTTCTTCGCCTTGGTTGGCGTTTTAAACGGTGATCCCAGACTTTGAACTTTTGCCATGTGTGGGTCAAAGGCGCTGCCAAATGTGATGCAAGAACTTGTAATGCAAGGAAAAGGAGGAAAATGCTCGCTGAAATTCGCCTCACATATTAGGGGAGCTCTATTATATATGAGATAAAATTGTGCCTGTGTTTGCAAACATACTTCAAGGATGCTATGTTATAATAATGCAGAACATTCCGGCGCTTTGGTCCCGCGGCATGCAAGGGATAATGTTACCGCTCATGGTCCAGTTGTAGTTTGACGTCTCCAAAGGGGACCGGCCCCCCTGGCCAGACAAAGCCCGCACCCGCTGTTTCCTTTGTCGGTCACCATTGTTGAGAGGGTACAATTAGCTTCAGAATTGGGCATGCATGTAAGTAAGCTCGGAGGATATCGCTTCTATGGTCCTGTTTTGCTTGCCCCTTTTGGAGGGTCATCCAGGACATGTAGGTAGTTGAGTCTTCAATCATGACCACGTGCTTTACAATTGGGTAATTAGGCCCACAGGTGGGTGCTAGTGTGTCAGGGTAGCATCAGAATATTTTACTGGAGTAAATCAGTGATCGCGAAATATGCCCTTCTAAGTAACAGAATAATAAAGATGTGAGTTGCCATTCATAGTCGCTTCTGATCCTTGGACCGGATCCGTGTCATCAATGGCCGTAATAGTTTGTAAGCTCGGGTGGGACATCAATTGGGGGTGCGAGGGCCCAGAAGGATTGATGAGCTATTGAACTACAGCCACTCCAGCCCCTGGGCCGCTGATCTCTGCTTAGCGACCTTTATCGCGTGGATCTGCGCTTGGCGCTCAAGTTCTTCTGCTTCCGAGCGTTTGTTCTCTTCCGCAGACAGCCTATATACCTGGCCCCTGGGTACAGACTAGCCTCCAGCCTTCTACCATTTGTCTGCTACGAATCAAACGCCCTAGTAGCTCTGCTGACGGACTATTTCTCCCGGGCCTGGGATTCACACATCTACTGCTTTTTTATTTATTTATTTATTCTCTTACTTCTTCTTCCATTTTACATTGACCTTATGTCAGCTATATCCAGGATTCTCTGCTATGGGGACGAAATGGAATTACTACATGTCGATAATTAGCCGCCTGAGTTATTGTAGGCGAAGCGCTCCTTCAGAAAGTGGACAGCAGACTGAGGCGCCCCCGCAGCACATATTGGATCGTGGTCGTCTCAGCAATCCATGAGTGGATCATCGGCTGAGGAGACTTTCCACTGGAGGGAGGCTGATTCTTCGCCGCCATTCAAGTCAGACACGCTTTGTAGAAGTTTAGAGACGTGGCCATGGAAGCATCAGGGCTGACATGATCCCAAGTCCTGAACTTTGACCGATAATTCACGTAATGGTTCATTGCCGAGGTCTCATTCCGGCAAGGAGAAGGAAGGTTCCGAACACTGTGGTTGAGTGAGAAAGCAGCACCATTAAGGCCACGACTATCTTGTGTTTGGATGAGAGAAGATTCAATGTCGTGACAACAACGCTGACCTGGCTGTCCCTGTAGGTGTAGGCTCAGAGAGCCAACCTGGAGGAGCACAGTGAATTCTGTATTATTGGCAATGTCCACTTGCAGCATCATACACAGCGGGTGTCAAGTAGATATGCCTTCATTTGGACTTTTGCATGATTCGATATGAGGATACCAACTGAAGTATCTCTGTTGTTACCTCCAGGTGAGAGTATTTCTTTTCTGAATTTCCACGGGTGGCTTATAATATTCCGTTGAAGTCAACGTGTTGCAGCTCTGTATGGCTCATTGGTCGATTCGCATCCTTGCCTAGGCTTGATTTCTTCCGAATGCCTTGATATGCAGTACTTAAACATTTGTTGCTTCTGAGGCGGCTGTTAAGATCCGATCTCGCTGTCTGGTTCCCGTCACGAAGTAGCTCGACTAGTCCATCCAAAAGATCACAAGTTCATTCAATTAGACCTTTCGTCGTTGGTCGGTCTCTTTGGATTATGAACACGCAGTCCTACGTTTGCGGCAGTTCGTGCACGGTACTTTCCCAGTACACGGCACAAGCGTGAGTATCAATAAAGATCATCTCCGAGAAGGCTTGGTATAAACAATCACCTTGCTCTTTCTTGCCATGCAGAACAGGCCCTTGATGATTTTATTATATTTTCTGCTGGACTTGTGCAGAACCTATTCGAACCGTAGCTGTGTAGATGGAACTATTCGAGTCTGCTTCGGTTTGACACAAACCTTTGCACACAAAAGGTTTCCGAATGGACTATACCTAATTTCCTAGTCATTATTCAAATTGTTCTTTCATCCAGCTTATCATGGCTCTCCGTCTGCTCAAAGTCTCGTAGGACATTGCACTGTAGCGCATTATAGATAGAACTTACCCAAATCTAGTTTCAAAACTGGATACTACGGATCGGCACCTCTGTAAGAGCAACAGCAGCTGTTTTGGAAGGCTATGGGACGGGACTCATTCGCAGGTCAATGACCTGGGACTGCTTTCACACGAGCTCCAAATGGGCGCTAACGTCGAGACCATGGTTCTAGGCATGGACAGGAGCTGAGTGTAACCTTGACGATCGTATGGCAATATAAGGTAATCGACCTGGGAAGTGGTCAAACCTTGTGCGATTAGGTTAATAAGCCTGCACGCGACCCGGAACGACTGGGGCTGGAATCCTGGCTTGAGTTTTCCAGCTATCAGAAGACGGATAATTCGTCGATAAATGCGATAAAGGAGAACCCTTGGTGCAAGCAAATGAACCAGTAACACAATCCAGGCTATCTAAGTTCTGTTTTTCACCCTCTTACGGCATCCATACGAGGACCCATTGATACTCTCGTACTAAAACCCGTAAGAGATGTTCTCGACAGAACGCATTGGATACATGATTTTTCTGGTATCGACCGGACTTGTTCCGAAATGATTCTCAACCCGCGTAGATGATTCGGCTCCTGCTCGTCTCTTGGTCTTATTTTCATCCGGGATCATTCATTCGCGTGATCGAAGTAAGGACAAATCACTTCCCGGATCTGCCGGCGGCACTGTTTGAGGTTGCCGAGGCTGTACTCCACGCGCGGAAGAAAGGGTGGGGAGACGGCGACTCAGCCAGAGGCATATTCATGGACGACCGCAAGATGCATCCCTTACCGACCGAGGGGACTGAGAGCATAGTAGGGGCATACGTAACTAAGATGTCTTCGGATGGCGTAAGCGGAGATAGGATGCTGGGCAGGTTCCAGGTCTGGATTCCGGAACCCTCATAGAAAGAAGAAGGTAACAGTGAACTGCCGGCGTCTTTCTCAGGGTAATGTCTCGTCGCTGCGCTGCAGGTCAGTCATTTTCATGTCAGGCGAGACGTTGTCTTCGAGATATGTTGTATCCTATCGGTCCCTGGGGCAAGCAGCTGGGCAAATTGAAGATTACGAAATTCCCTTGAGCATCAACTTTTGCCGTGGCCACCTTCAGTTCCCCTTCGCAGGGGAATGCCGGGTTGGCCACATCCCGATATGACAACTCTAATCATTCTGATCGACAGCACCGCAGTACGTATACGTCCAAGTGACCTCAAGCTTCTGATCCTGTTCGATGCTGTCAAAGATACAGTTACAAATGCAAGGAACCTCGATTAGAATGAGAGGGCGCTGGCCTGTGAGGTTGATGTCGGTTCTGGACCGCGGCTTCAACTAAAGGGCGGTTCTGCTCATTGCGGCAATATGTATGGACTGGCTGCATGGAGTCCGGTTGGCAATACGACCCGAAACAAGGGCATATCATGTTTCCTGTAGTTCTGTTGACATTGCGCCGCTCGGGGCGAGGGAATATCCCACGGCGTTTTGACCAGCAGTAAAGCAGGTTGTCTCAGACCTCAACCATTCCTGTGTTTCACTCTGTCGTGCAACGAAGGTGGACGGTTCTTCTTAGAGTTTTAAAGGAGCACGCCGCTCGGAAAGCGGGTGGATCAGTTCATGCTGCCCATTCAACGGTTTCTGCTTGGGTGGCTCGATTACTCCCAAGTAGTCTCCGCTGGACTGCTTAGACGTGTAACTTTATGTCCCGTAAGCTCGTCTGTTACCTGTGTGCCTACACCCATTGACCAGCTGCGCGGCCCCACGGGCCGCGCGCACCGCTCGCTGCCTATGCCCACGCGTATGGTTTCGTCCCAATCGGCCCAGTTTGAATTGAGGGCCTCAAACTAACGAGCGAATGCCTGGACATGCAGGATCAATCCGGAAGGCAGATGGGGGATTTGCCCTTCTTATAACGGTCATCATGTGCACCTGAGCATTTCCTTGGACAAATGGCACCCAGGAATAGCTGGATACAATACCATGCGCGGCACTTGATGACATTTCAAGATTTCTCGAAAGGAGATCCCGCAATCGTGAGGTAACCAAGCGAGATGGACTGAAACGGGTATTCGCGTGCCCGGTGGGTCTGAAGTGGGCAAATTGTCCGACAAGAACACCGATCTAAGGTCTTGTGAAGCTCTACGGTAGTGACCAGGTAGGGTTGTGCTGTGCTCGGCTGAAGACACGGGATTCCCCGCTGGTGGTCGCTGGTGCTTGGAGGTCAATCTGTGACACAGAATGCCCAATCAGGTTGGTAGATTCTCAGTGCACGCAAAACTCGAACCCCCAGTTCTGCTTTTTCTTCAACCAGCAGCATAGTTTAACTTCACATTAAACACGTTTGACCAAGCTGAGCGCAATTTTGCGCTTTTCAATTCATGTTGATAGCCCTTTAAGCTGTCTGATCCAGGTCTTATTTAAGACCTGGTGGGGGAGCTGGATGACCTGCATACCCAGAGTAGGACAATGTGGCGGATGAGAAAAAGGGTGAGGAGAAAGAGTAAGCATAAGTCAAAAGATGCTGGTAATATGGGAGAATGAGGGAGCGTTAACCGAGAAGACGTGGTCAAGTTGCCATACCGTCCTTTTTAAGAGGGGTTGCGTACCTTGACAATCTGTAGGGCCTCCGTTCAGCATTTGCCCAGGCGGGCATGTCTCTTCGCCGCCCTCCGGTCGGTCTTAGTCGTTGTTCCCTTGGATTACCAATATTAACGTTACGAACGGTCTCGCGGCCTATCCCATAATGCCATATACAAGCTGCTCTTTTCATACTCGTTATATCTCAATGATAACAGGCCTTTAAGTGCTCTACTCAGCATATAAGCTTATATTTGAACTAGTTTATGAGTTATTCTTGCTAGTCCTCCAGAACCATTCGTATATGTATACTGACTATTACAGATATTCGAAATACACGTAAATTATTTAGCGGCTCCGTTATATGATATAAACATTCCGGAAAATCATATAAGAAATTCATTATTGGATACCACTATAATATGTACTTTTATAACGAAGCGTTGTAGACTTTATAAAGCTGTAGTAACCTAAATAGAATTTATAGAGAGATAGTTCTTGGTGTATGACAATTCCGGACGAGTTGCCCGACCGTGAGCCACGCGGTTGTTGGTTACGCTAGTTTGTGCTCGGGAAGGCCCGGAGTTATGTGTACGTGTTCAACTTGATGCCCGCCTCGGGAATCCGCACGCGCACTAAACGAATAACACGCCCTCAATTTTCGACTTCTGGCATACGTAAAGAAACAAGTTCAGAACGTGAATATAATGACATACGTATGTGCGGTTCTCGATAACACCCGCTCAGAGGAAGAGATTGTGCGTGGCAATAATCTGCATGCATGGAAATTCAATGATATTATATATATGAGACCTGTACTATAGATCCAAAAAGTGTTGGGCAGAAGTGGCTTTCTACCATTCCACAAGACAAATACGAAGTCAATGACGCGCCGACCTTGAACGCAACTAGGCAACTTTATGAGGCAAACTCGCAGCAGACACTGATGCAGAAAACAGGGAATTTGGTCACAGCTAAAGACTTGGACGAACAGAAACGCAGCCGCGTACTCAGTTAGCCCTAATTCGACGTCTGCTGCTTTCTGTACTCAGAGCTATGATTGTACCAAGTCCACCGTACAGTAGCAAATTGTCAAGACCAAAACTTCCTCAGTAAACATGGCTCAGCGGTTGGTTGCATGGCGCAGCAGCTGATTGGGAAGACACCAGCGTGTCTCAGTCACGACTCGTCTCTACTGCCTCGTGCGACCGCAGAAACGGTATGCTAACGGCCAGAGCCGATTGTTCTCGTTAGACAACACGCGACCGTACGGGACAGTAGTTGATGTAAATTGGAATATTGCCGCTTCCGGATCATCGGCCATAATACTGCTCGTGGTGTATAAGACGGTAAGAAGGGGTTGTTGCGCGTGCTACACCCTAAACTAACAAGATTACTAAGCTATTATATGGCACAACTGGTGTTTGCTCTTGGGCAGCCAGCGACCAGAGTTATTATAGGTTACGGTAATAGGTGGATCCATGGATCATGGTGGTGATGCTGGAGGTCATACTTCTATTAAAAAAGTACTGATTATCTAATAAAAGCAGGGTGGTAGTATAAATAAAATATAATTTTACAGAGTCCTGTGGCTTCTCATGGTATTTATTACACTGATTTCAGTCCATGACAGCGGTGTTCGCGGTTCGTGAGGGTTGTTTTAGCACGGAAGTTTTGAGTCCACTTAGCAAGACTTCTGTTTATACTAAAAATATTATTATAATGCCTTTATTTACAAGGTGGCTCCCGGTCTGTATGCTTGTTCATACATGTGGATCCAGCCATGGCGGGCTAGATTAAGAGATTAATAATTATTAGTATTAGAGTCTCTCGCGGTAGTATAACAGGATAGATATTATATCAGAGAAGATATTATATTATTCTTAATAACTATAAGTAAAGGGCTTCTCACATGTATATATTTATAGATATACTATTAATGCGCTTTATTAAATGAAACTCATGTTACAGTCCATGAAATCGCGGAATTGCCTCTCGTTGGTATCATGCTTGCGGAGACCAGAGTTATAATAGACTATCTAAAAATAATCAGAGTAAGAGTCAGGGCAATTCCTATACCTAATAGAGATATAAGTACCTTTCTACTTGGCTCCCAAGGCATACAGAATAATACTTATTAAGCTGATCATGAGCTTAGAATTCTGAAAGATATCAAGTCAGAAAATACAGAAAAGAAGAAATGAACTAATTAAAAGAAATATAAAGATAATATTCTATGTTTTACTCGTATCTAATACATTAAGTAGAAGAAGTAATACAGAACATAATCAGCTATACTAAATGTACGACCGAAACGGAGGGTAAAGATAGTAAACAAGTTCAAGAAATAATACTATTTACAGTGAATACATAGATCTAGTCTTATAAGTTACTTTAAAGCGGAACTCGCGATGGAGAGCTTTTATAAATAATACATTAACTAGGAATAATAGTATTCTAAATAACTGATGGCCACAGAACTTCCAGTTATAAATATATCTCGGTTTTGATACTTCCAACGCCAAGTAATGACTGGATAAAGACCATAGATCGCAGTGAGGCAAATAGAAGGGTAATAAAATCTAATTAATCTAATTATATAGTACTGCCCATGGCAATGCTGGCTAATCTCTGGGAAGCACACGGGAGTTTTTCTATCTTAGTAGCATGAACACACAGCAAGATCTGTGTTATTATCGTGATACTGAGGCTCCTAACCTCCATGTAATAGTGATTTAATGAATGGTTTAGATTATTTTCTATTACTAATTAATTTATTTAACTGTATTCCAGTTGAAGTCTTAGTCTTTTTATCTTGCAGATTTAATATATAGTCTTTGTAAAAGTATATTGCCTTATAATGTGCTTCTCAGTGTATGATATACTAAGAGATTGAAGAGGCAGGTAAACAAGATTAATTAGTAGATATTTTAGTTATTCTTAATTAGGATTACAGCGTGCCATTATTGTTAATAATTCATGGATATAAATTATATGTGACAGCTTTAGAAGAATCTCTGTGGCCTGCAGGCAAGAGTTATTAATGGTGCCACTGGCTAGCTTTTGCATACTAAAATATATTGGACATGCGAAAATTATCAGTACAGTGGCATGGCTCGGGATATTAATAGCTCTGGGATGGACCTGAGCTTTCTTTTTTTTTCTTTGGGCTCGGCATTCTGCATATCCGTTAGTAGAATTATACTAAGGTATATAGCATGTATGTAAAATAAGCTTCTAAGTTTGTTCTTTGGTATATAACAAGGGAAATAAGCTGCTTATAAAATAGATTATAAAAAATACTCTATTTTAGTATTTAATAAGTATATGTCTGTAGCACAGTAGGCCAGATACTTTTAACTTTCTCTACAGTTTTTCTCTATCAGTCTAAGTCAGAAGCAGGCAAGACGCGGTTCAAAGAAACTATATAAGAGTATAAGATACTTACTGTATCTGATACTTATTCTCTATAATTAATTGCTATATTGGAAGATTAGTTATCTGGTAACTGATATTATAATTTACTGGACTATATTCGAGAGTTATAAGAATTTAAACTACTGTGGCAGAATGCTGGAAATATTATAAATCTGAAATTTATATTCATGGAAAATAATAGATAATATTAATAACAGATATATTTTAGCTTAGATTTCTAATACTGTATTATTTATGGTTACAGGACTTGGTCCTTATGCTGTGTATTTCTGTGCTTCTTATAATATTGAGCTGCAATTAATAGACTGTAAGTATATTTTATTCAGTGAATTGGTGCTTGGGAAGAGAGATTATCTCTAGTATCTTAGTATTTAATATATTAATCTGCTACTAAGCCACTTTCTTTGCAGTAAATACTAATAAGGTCATCAGTCTGCTATATATTTTATATCTATGATTAGTATTGTATCTGTACTGTATTATATCACTTGGCCAACCGTGTCCTAAAAGAGATTCCGGGGATTCATGGCTCTTGCTAACTACTTATCATTAGTTGTGGTGACCCAGACTCTGAAGTACCATATATTATTAAAACAGGCCTTGATTCCCCAGTC
Organism: Aspergillus vadensis CBS 113365; assembly: GCF_003184925.1. Lineage (NCBI taxonomy): Eukaryota > Fungi > Ascomycota > Eurotiomycetes > Eurotiales > Aspergillaceae > Aspergillus > Aspergillus vadensis. The sequence continues at coordinate 41,199 of NW_020292072.1, forward strand.
CTATAAGTCCATCAGGGAAATTATCTGATAAACTCCATATAATACAGATACCTGTAAAAGCGAGACGGATCTGTCTTTTATATATAGAGGTCTCTGCTCTGGGTGTAATAGAGATAGGAGTTATATGTATACTGAGAAGGTATTCAAAGTTAGACTGTAGATTCAGAATAGTAAGAAGTAGATATTGTGAGATGGAAGGTATCTATATATTCACCGCGTGATGCATGCTGAATATTTGACAGCAGAGCTGATGGGTACACTTGAGTGTGAAGTAGAAAACAAGCTACTTCCTCAAGGGGGTTAGGTAGAAAAGGGATTGTATGTATGGCTCTTCTCTTGGCCGGATACTGGCTTTTAATATATTGTCAAAATACTGTATATATTCTAGTAGACTAACACATGGTTGTTACAGGCTTGTCTAATACCGCATGTGAATTTCTTTCTGTTCCGTGACACATACCACTCAGCATTTCAATACATTGAATGTATGTCAAAAGAATCATGCTGATATAAGTTCAACACGTGGCGCCTAGTTTATGAATAAAATTATTCTAGAAGTATGGACTACATTGTAGGGCTGTCCAAGTCTTTTCTAATATTAATAATTATCAGCTCCTGCTCTGTCTTGATAAATATTAACTGTAACTAATTACTTTTCACAGGTGCAATGTTTTCTTGTTAGTAACTAAATTAGTTTATTAAATATAGCTTTATTTATATGAGCTTTATTACTCTACTTAATTAGAATTAAAAGCGCTGCTACTTCCTGTTATTAATTTTATTCATAGATAGATAAAACATAAATATTTAATAATATGAACTCACTATTCCTGCAGCCTTCTACAAAGATAACTATAGATGCTGATAGTACTTGAAGAAAATCTGCCATGCTTGCAAAGACCTTAGATTTTTTTAATCCTGTAATCATACTATTCCACCCGAGCTATAAACAGGTATTCTAGAGCAGTCCAAGGACTTCTTCTATCTACCGGAAGAGAACAAGGAGAAATATAATAAGAGTAAGTTTATAAATAATATCTATATTAATACCCACTGTTTAATCTCTTAAATAATAACAGCCTTAACCGCAGATGTGAATACTTTCAGGCCCAGAAATTTGAGAAACTAATTACAGGTAACCTGAAGAAGAGCTTTTTTCTCTGTTGATATCTTCTATTAAATAATCCTGATGTTCAGGCCGGTAAATTCAGCCAGGGACCCGACAAATATCCTGCTGAAATGACAGGCCCGTATATTTTCTGAGACACGGTGAGTTAATCTTATAGAGCTATTCTAAGTCTTATAATTAATTTTATAATTAGCTTTGTAAAAAAAATAGGACTTGATTCAGGTACTCTGTGCAGGTTCTATACTAAATCTATTATTATCTTTTACTTACTTTACTGTCTTCCTCAAGCACCTGATGTATTGGAGCTGGAATAAGATATGCACTACCAATTCTCTCTATTCAACTCTAAACTTATATTGGAGGATACCTCTGATCAGCTAATATTTAGTTACAGAAATCAGGACTTACAGTAATTTTGGTGCTATATCCATTCTCTTACAGTAGTTGGTCGGGGCCTACAGGCTTAGAGCCGGATATTAAATGAGTGGATGATCATAGTGCCTGTGCCTGGCATAATAGTAGTTAATACAGGAAATATGATAATGCGCTGGACTAATAATTAGTATATCTCTGACTTATATGGAGTTATTGACGCATTGGGAGCAGCATAATTATAGTATTTGGTTTTTCTTTAATGGCAATGCAGATTTCCCTGTCAAGTGCCTGGTATCTCAAGCCAGACGGAAATCCCAGACACAGCCTGATTACTGTGAATAACTGGGATTTTAGCTACTAGGCGGATACCTTAAGGGATAGAATAGTAGAAAATAAAAAGAATCTTATAACTTAGAGTAATAATACTAGGATATATATAATTAAAACAAAGTTACTATAGAGATAGTATATAATTTATTCTTTTAACTACAGAAAAGCATGAGAATCCCAGACTTAACTCTATCTTAAGAATATATAGTTATATATCCAAATCACTGGGTACTAGAAAAGCCAGGCATAGCTTGAATAAAGAATATCTAACTCTCAAGATTTTAAAAAAAAGTAATAATTAATTCAGAAAGTCTAGATATATAATTAAAGTCTCAGGTATATACTTACCTTTAATAACTAACTATATAATTACGTGGCGGGCTTATTCAGAGCCAGGCTAAATTAAAAGAATAAAGTATCTATCTATTCAGTATTAGAGTTATTAATAGCTTATAATCTAGCAGAATTAAATATATAATGGATAATTCTGAGCCTTGGTAAAGAGACATAAATTATATTATTAAGTATTACTGGATAGCTTCAGAATTCATTATTCTATATAATATAGTCAGTGGTAGACCCAGCACCACCGGCTGTATAAATTTAGTAAGTCCCGAGGTCAAAGATATCACAAGGATTCTAATATGCCAACTTATTATAAAAGCCAATCATGAAAATCAGAGAAAGCAGGTATAGTAACTACTTAGATCTCTTAAAAATATCTAAAGATTTAATTTAGCAGTCAGGAAATAAGTACAAGCCAGAGAGGATTAACTTAAAATATTATACTATAAGTCAGAGCTTTATTTATATTATATCAGCTCAGGATTACCTCTGATAAGCGTATCTCTTTCTAGAATTAACTAATACTATATTAATATATTACCCGGGTATCTGAATACTATTAAATTATCTTTCTTTCCAGAAAATCTAATTTAAAAAAAATATCTTTTATTTTCTGCTCTTCTCTTCTATCTTTCTAATAAATCTTAATTCCTCTAATATTTATGCCTGCATCCTATTTATTCTTATAATCTAAATTATGTGTTTGTCTGTGATTGCTCTTTTATATAGCACTGTATAGTTAATTAAAAAAGTACTGCTGAATTAATTTTATTAAGCTAATACTTAGTACAGTAATTTAATAGATAGTCTGCCTCTCTCTAATTATCATCTGTAGATTGTATTACTAGTATGCGTTACAGACTACCCTGGTTAATTAATATTATTTAAATAGCAGCTGTGGCTATTTATCTCCTCTGTGTATATTATCTTAGATTTTTATATAAATATCTCAATTAATCACTGTTTATATTTTTAATTCTGCCCCCAGACCTTCTCAATAACTAACATAAGAATATTTATTAATTTTAAGTACTATAATATTCTCTCAGGCTTTTTTATTACTAATAAAACCTGGTCAGACTTTCTTCCTTTCTATTTAAATAATATTATTATCTAAGACTGTCTTTCTCTTTCTTTATTTAAAAATAATAATTAATAGCTTTTTAATTTATTTTCACTGCCTATATCTTAGACTACTGGACTTACTCTCTAAAACATCTCTATTACTAGCTCAGAAGCCAGTTTCATCACTCCCTGCCAGATAATACACAATACTACCAGTAATTACAAGCAAAAATGCTTCCTGATACAGGCTATCTTTCCATAACTTATACCCGCCCAGACATCCCCCACTCCTATGCACGAAATCACCTCGCGGGGTAGCATCATGAGCATTAGCAGCAGTGGCAGCGCCGATAGCAATCAATCCGGCTTAAGTATTCCCAGCTACAGCAGCAGTAATGGGAGCCCGGTATATGATTATCCAGGGAGCTCCCGTCGGCCTCCATCTCAAGGCTTTGAAATAAACAAGCACAAATAATACAAACACAAGCATTTCCTCAAGCGCAGCCGCGTGGCTGCCAATAAGTACTGCAAGAAAAAGAAAAAGCATGCTAAATAGCTGAAGAATTACTATAAGATAATCTTACAGAAGAATAAGTTTCTAAAAAGCCAAGTAGATTATCTGTAAAGTAAAATCTTAAATCTTAAGAGCAAGCTACTGCGACATTCCTACTATAAAAATAAAAGGATTAAGTACTATTTAACAAAAATAATAAAATAGCTTTCTGATAAAACTAATATAATAATCTAGAGTTCAGAGAAGAAAAAAAAGTCATTACCTCTAATAAAAAGCTCTAAGAAGAAGCAGGATATAATAATAGATATTAAAAATCTAGTATAATTTACAGCTGCCGCGGATAACTTAGTAAGAGAGAGACAAAAAGATCCTAAATAAAGATTTAATTTTAAGATTATTAATAATCTGTATATAATAATCTGTAGTAATATAATTAATATCTATATAATAAGATACTATAAATATTTCTGTTTTCTTTCTTTCTTAATATTTCTATCTTTTATCTTTTCTAATAGTTTTTTTCTTTTTTCTTTTCTCTTATATTACCTCCTCTAGCTATTTTTCTTTTCGGAACTTTGTTCAGAGTTATAATTATTAATGACAGTGAAAAATGCTGTGTCTGAGCTAGATTATAGATATAATTAATAATAGTAATAGCTAGCATACTTAATGATTTTCCTGGATATAATATAGCAAGGGGTATTTTCTGATAAAGGCAAAGATTAGCTTTAATCTAATTATTTTAATCATATTATATTTTCAAGTAATTCCTTGAGGATGAACCTATTCAAGTATATTAACTATTATTATTATTTTTAATAATAACTGATTAAGTAGCTAATAGTATTCGCGACGGCACTACTTACTTAATTAAGATTATAATAATAATCACCTCCCAATATCCTAACACCTCTTCTAATATGTGTGCCATGCTGCCAAACCTGATTATTAATTAGAATAGTAATAATGTCATAGCTTCTATACTGAATATATTTAATCCATACTTGACTAATAATACAGCTTGATTCATATCATATAACAAACCCTTTCCCCTAACATGGCTGATCATAATATAATTGAGAACAGTAGTAATTACTCCTCCAGCATATCCCCAGTCCCCTATCCTCCCTCCCGACCAGCCTCTTAAGCCTGGGGATCTCCCGGCTCGAAGCTCTCTCTACATGATATTTCCGCCCTTGTGGCTGGCTTCCCGGGCCCGTTCTTCACCGGGCTGGAAACTACCACCGGAGGCTTGGCCGCCAATAAAGGCGATATTATACTGTTCACTTTAGTTAAGAGTTTATCCTGTAGAGATAGGAGACAGGATGTCGAGTTACCTGCTTATTTTTATCCATAGAGTAAATTCACCGGAGTAGCCAGATTAACCACTCTTACGGGCGATATTTTAGACTCCTTTTGTAGGGGTGGTTGGCGGAGTTTCCGGGGTTACTAGTACTGAAATTCAAAGCCATTCTAATAGTTATATTATAGTGTGTATAGTATGGAGTATATGAGTATATAATAGGCTTTGGGACAGATGCTTATTAGTTAAGATAGAAAAAAGATTTATAAACTTATAGTAGATAAATTATAGGTCTTACTTAGACTCTAGATAATAATACTTATATTAGTTATTAGTCTACCATGACTACTCGCTGATGTCAATGTTAATGCAGTAACTATAACTGAGATTATTATATATATAATATAACCAGGCTTGTTCCACGTTTCGAGAAATTTCCTAAGGTACTGACTGTGCGGGTCTAAATAGTATATTTTTATAGGCAGGGTCAAGATATATTATTAAAATAGAATTACTTGAAGAAATATAAAGAGATAGGCTCATATTTTTTTCTGTTTTATTATTTCTTTTTGAGAAAAGTATGGAAGGTTGGATATAATAGTTATTGTAATATTATTATAGATAGTCTGGGCTTGGTCAGTGGTGATATAGTAGCATTGTGCTTGCTGATTTACAGAGAATGCAGGTTACTAGTGGACTGAAGGATGGGGTTATTAATTAATTATATAGAAGTATCTTGATATGATCTTTCTCTATGTAATTGCCCTATAATAGAAGAGATAGAGATATTGTGGACAGACTACCACCCTTATTAGCATTAGATAGTCAAGACAAGAGTACGGTCTGACCAAGGGCCTCTAGATACCACGGATAGAGATAGGGCAGCCACACTCTAAAAGAATAGACCTTGATCCATGTACAGAGTCTTATTTCTTACTCTATAAGGAGGTTAGGAGCAACAGGAGTATCTGCTAATAAATCTTAATCTAAGATATTTACTATGACTGTTATTCTCAGGATATTACTATTAATATTATTATTATCTTATCCTTATCTGTTTCTAATCAAACTGCTCCCCCAGTCCCTGGATCTGAAAGTTAATCTGAATAGTTATTCTACTACTTTTCTGTTATCCAGCCGGGGGCTCTTCTAGGGATTCTGAGTAGCAGGGCCTTTTTACTGGAACACAGGATAAGAGAGCCGGGACTATAAATAATCCCCGGTCTGTATAATGAGCTGTCATTGAGCTCTGGCCACTTAGCATACTTGCAGCCTGCTGGGGATATCATAGTACATAATCCCTGTTACTAATTATTACTAGATTGTGTTGCATAAATTTTATCTAATACTAGATCTTTTCTATATTCTCTTTATAAATATTTTCTGTAATCAGATCTGGCCCTTACACAAGACAAAAGAGATAAGTAATAAAAGATATACATACAATACTCAGTAAATATTATTAATAACATACTTCTAAACCCCCTTTCACTGGTTGCAGTTGATAAAATAATACCGAATAGTTATTCCAACAGTGGATCGGGCAGCTAGAATCATCATCATGGTAAATATATGTGGGCTACCATGAATCCATCCTACATCACTGCAACTCTCTTTGTAGCGGTGTATCTATATGGTCATTAAAGTGCTCTTATTCTTTCTTTCACCCTCATTCCCTTATTCTTACTCATGGCTCTCCTGCCCCTCTACCCATTCAAGCCTTCTATCCATAGTATCCCACCTATTCTGTGCAAAGCACCGAATTACTTGACCGTTGGCGGGTGGGATAAGCTCGTTAGATGCTCGGAGAATTGTCGGGCCGTTGCAGACCAGATGGCACTGTCTGTGGGGCGACTGTCCGATTCATCCACTTAAAACCGACGAGCGAACAGGCGTCGAGAAAAAGAAAAGACCGATTGTCTTTCTGCATGGTAATCCAAGCTGCAGCTATATGTGGGAGAAATGTGCTAGTGTCCCCTTTCTCTATAGGTCATGAAGCCGGGCTTGAAACTGACTACGAGCGTGATCCGGATTTAATGTAGACATTGCCTCCTTTGTCTCGATAAGGACACGATGTCTACGCTTTGGATTAGCTTCGTTACAGCAGAAGTGATAAGATTCTGCGCCCTGAGAGAATCATATTTAAAGTCCAAATCCACTAATTGATTCAGTTCTTCGAAGCCACTAGGATTACAAATGCAGTTCTAGTTGCCCATGATTGGCGTGAGTAAGTATGGTGTGGTTTTACATCTGGTAATATAGAATATTAAATCCTAAAAGACAAGGCTTGAGCCCAAGACTACCTGGCTGGCGTGGATCTTATGAAAGTTGTGACAAATATAGATTCAAATAACTATATAATTCAAATCCTGTTATTACCTGTGCCTTGTTCTGGTAAACATATCCCGAAACCTTGTGCAAGAAACCAGACCCAGTTCTCAAGTATATGCTATGGTTTGATGGCGAACCTCGAAATCGAGACTGTATTATAAAATATTCTCTAAGCAACCATAGCGTTATTTCCAAATGTCAACAGCACAATGGGCAGCGGTTTGATCCTCGATCTATCCAGTCAGTGATACAGGGCGAGTGAAAATAATGGCCGCATGCCAGCTAGTAGTAAAACATATCCAATCCCAGATTCTCCAGGCAGAACAGACACGTGTCTGGTAAGCTTTTTGAATATCATCAGTCTGACTGGAAAAAGAGAAAATACATGGTGGAGTAATGAATAGCTTGCGCACTATATGCTGTTATAAGTTTATCAAATCCACTAGCAGCGACTTTATCCATCATGATAACTCTGGAATAAGAATTGCAAGTGCCCAGTTGCATGGATATCTCTCCATCATATCACACCTGAAAGCGAGGCTAGGAAGTTTCATAATTCATCTAGTACATCCTCTAGAAATATACTCCTCACATGAGCTCTAATCGCAGTAACCTGGATGCAGCAGGTACAACATATAGATAGATATAATACTGAGCTCTGCTCAGATGCTACCAGTGGCTCAAAACATCCCTATCCATAACCACACATAATTCTCACTGAACCTGTTATATAATAGAAAAGATAGGACCGAGCGGCCCCTCCTCCATTCTACCTTTTCTAGTTACCGAGAAGGGAGGAGGTGTAACCAATAGAAATTAAGCTAATCCAACCTACGTGAGAGAAATTACCCTGCCAGCCCGCGGTAGGGATGGAGATGACGCAGTGCTCTTATAACACCACAATAAGTTGAGCCCACTTTGATGTTTTTGTGCGAATGAGAAGCGATTCACTTGATATAAGGACAATGATGACGTATACGGGAGTTCAGGCGATGTGCCTGCCCACAGTCTGCGGACCAGGACTCTGCATCGAACGTGAACTAACGGTGGCCATTCCCTTATGCGAAATTGGCGTCTTGTTGCTCAATTCCATCATAGACTCCAGGTTGGGTGAAACACGAGGCTCACCATGTGGAATACTACCCTAACTATAGCTGGAATATAATCCCTATTATACCGGTATTGCCTTCAGTGTTGCTTTCCGTGGAACCATGAGGGGGGCTGTTGTCGCCCGGAACGCCTCACCGGGAAGGGAAAAGCTATTGGCAGTCCCACAGAAACATAAACGTCCCCTCTTCTTCTTGACGCAGAAGTGACGTCCACCAGCATTATGCTCAACTAATAGCATGGACATCAACGACATCATAAGTGGTTAAGAATTTGCCCATCGGGAAGGAATAGCGACGTACTGTCCGGCTGGCGACGGGCAGTATTTCGGAAGGGTTGTAAAAGTATAGGTGCTGGCTCGGCCGATAGTAGGCTGGGCCTTCACTCAATCCTTGTAAGCTCCGAAGATAAAGGATTTCTTTTAAAGAAAGAGAGCGAATATAAAAGTAGTGGCTTTTGAGTTAAGAAGGTACATAGTTGCATGTCGCGGTGTCATTGAAGAAGTTTTACCAGGGCGTATGCACCGGGTGAAGCAGTTCGCAAGGGCTTTCTGCTGATTTTGGAATAAGCCCCAGAATAAGCCCCAGAACAAGCCCATACAGGTATTGTACGTCCGCGGAGAAATGAACCAATTTTGTCAAAGATGACCGTGGATGGGATGCGCTTTCCGGGCGAGGCTCAAGAGAGATAGTCACTGACTCCGTCTCCTGACTGGTGCGTGCTCTTCCAGTCATTGGCAGTATCTCTTGCTTCCTTCGTTATGCGGACTCCTTACAGTTGACTACTGGAAAGCCCCGCTGGTGTGGTAACACATGAGGCATCTTTGCTACTTCGGTTTGCATATCAGAACAGCAGAGGAAAAGTTCAAATAGAACCCTCAGGTTGAGATTAGGCTTTGTCTCCTTATTCTACATTATGGAATCTCGCTTGCGCAAGAAGATGTGTCACTTGCGAAATACATTATGCGGGTCAAGCTTCTTTTCCAGCTTCCTGTAGCCGGGACAAGTTGACACCAAACAGGCCCTCGGCAGTAACTTCACGTCCTCCTGCAACTAACAAGGGAGCTCCGTAAGGCGCGATCTATTGATGAAACCCGCTGCATTAGGCAAAGAGTCTTACCAGCAAGTTTGGGATATGCCGCGACACGATCGTCAGCAAGGCCCTGTTACGCCTCCTCCTTAAAGAGCGCGCACTTTTGGATCCACGACGGATTTGGATCCACGACGGAATCATGTCTGCCAACCTAATATCATACGAAAGTTGTAATAAGGCCCTCGATTGGCACGTGCGGTATCTCCAATGGGTACCTAAGCAACTTTTGTGTGTGGCAGCAGCTCGAAGACCAGCACACTATCTCCCATACGAGGGTAAGTTTTCATAATCGCTTCGAATCAATTGTAAAATTCCCGTAGCAGGGCCATTTCGAGCGGTGTTTGTTCCACCGATACTTTGGCGACCTTCTAGCACTGGATCGACATAACTGACAAGGAACTCCACATACCATATTGTACTGCATCCACTCAGAACACGGGCTAGTCCGCACGCGTGAATATAATAGTCACCCTGATCAGATCCATTCTTTAAGCAGGATCTATTTGGCGGAGCTTCCCGGTTGCGGAGAGCCCGCAACATGGTGCGCATGGGTGAGTTGCAGTAGTTAAGCCGCCCGGGACAGCCGGGCGCTACCAGAACCGACGGAGCCGTTGCGTCCAGAGACGAGCTGTAACCCATGGGGTGACATTCCTCGTCCACAGAGACGCGAACCGGCTGCTAGAATTTCCCAGCCAATCAGCGGCCCGTATCCACGTACTACTCTAGTCCCCACAGAATCTCTCTCCTGGCCACTTCTTCGAATATGCTATCGGCTGCAATAGTCCCGGTTCGCCGCGAAAGTTCGTGGTTCGGTTGATGGATATATAGACCTGCCGGTGAACAACATGAGATCCTCTCCTTCCTCTATGAGGCCAGCTACTGTCTGGTCAGTGATGAACAACCGTTCCAACTGGTCGCCGGTCTATATGTCATATTACTAACAAACTCGTGATGTCAGCTAGAACTATTCTCGGCCTTTCCACGCCTGCGGATCTGGGCCCCGCCCTACCTGGCCGCTGGTACATATCAGGATCTAGTCTCGTCGAATGGCCCTCAGGTCCTACACGGCAGAAGTATTTGAAGGAAGCAAGGTAGCGAGCAACAAATTCCAATGTGCATCCTTCCATTGCCTTATTTTCACCATCAATCGAAATGCCTCGGTCTCTTGGAACGTCGCTGGGCCTAATTGGCAGCGGGCAAGAACCACACTCCCTTTCCCTTGCCGCGAGCTCTACTCTTTGCAAAAACGCCACTTACATCTCGGATCCCAATGCCTCGAGAGTTCACCCTGCACCGAATCACGCCGAAGCAGACGTGCGTCGGGCTTACCACGCTGACCGAGATTGTGACTCTGGAGACAGCGCGAAAAAGCAGACTGTGTTATGCCTTCCAGGTTGTCACCACGCCCGAGCCAAGCTGTCGGGTATGGATGATGCTCCTTTAGATGGGAGGTCGCGTTATGCTTTGAAAGAGTATTCAGAATCGTTCGATGATTACCGTCTGTTGAAACGGAGGTTGTCCACGTTGACACACTCACCGCCAAGTGATAAAGCTACATGGCCTGTCAACATGTAGTGCAATGCACTGTGATGTATGCAGTAGCTTGAAACCGACTGCCCTGGACTTATCCACAGGATACACGCCGCCGCTACTAGGGGAATCTCTGAGAGAAATTGCGGCGATGCTCACTGTAAAACATAAATGGCTGTATGTAACCAGATGTCCGCTCGTAAGCATGACATGCTGCGTACAGTCGAACATTTCGCATATTTTATCACTGCACGCTATTATGGAGACCGCTGCTATCTTGACGGTTCTTCGTGCGAGCGGCTTCTAGCGAATCTTTGTATGTTACTGAGTACCATTTGGTACTTTCGAGACTGCCCACTTCCGTACGTGAATACTGCCATGATAATCCGGAGGTAGCGTCTTGAGTCCAATTGAATGGCATCAATCGTCCTGTAACACTGACTAGGCACGTGAATACTCTGGTATTATCACTAGTAAATTCGAGACCTACTGAACGCAGGAATGAAATGCATCTTTAAGCTCGAGCACTAGAAACGGATAGCAGTGGCCATTCCCAGCCACTATGAATATCTAGCACTAGTACGCTAAAGTCACGACCGCAAATCTCGAAAAGACGCAGGTAAGCGTCGCGCTAGCAGTAGGCCTTTGCCGCGCACATAACGGTGACAACTCCTAAGGACTAACTCACAGCTCTCTGGAACTGTGAAATCCTGAGAAGCTGACCTCTTTTTCCGGGATCTCGGATTCCCTACCTGATCCGAGGTCAACCTGGAAAAAATGGTTGGAAAACGTCGGCAGGCGCCGGCCAATCCTACAGAGCATGTGACAAAGCCCCATACGCTCGTAAAGATGAAGCTATTCAAACATATAAAGAGTGTTTTATTGTAGAATACTATGACTTATCTGTAAAGCCTTTAATTGCGGTTAATTCGCCACGAAAAAGATGTATACTGCAGTATTTGATATTGAGATACATAGATACTAGAAAATACTTAATACTAGCTATTATACTATAAGAATTACAATAACAAAGATTATAATTAGTTTAAATATATATAGATAAAAATCAATATTTAGTTTATTTATATATATTCATCTATATAGTACTGAATTACTTTAGATTGAATCGGTTGTTGCATTTTTAGTAGGAGAGCGGCGGCTCGTTGTTGCGCCGGTTCGTTGTCCGATTACGTTATAACGTATTGTTTAACTAACGTAATCGGACAACGAACCGCCGGGACAACGAGCCGCCGGCGGTTGGCCGCTCCGCCCACCAAGATGCAACGATCGATTCAAAATGAAGCAATTCAACACTATACAGATGATAATATACAAGACGAAACTAGGAGTTGGCTCTATCGGGGCATCTGAGGCGATTATGGCCTTCTTTATTGCAATTACTGCAGCGGGGTGGCCGGCGTTGAGTGCTTGGAGTAGCCTGTTTCTCTATAGCTTCAGCATCCTTTTCTTGAGTAATATGACCTGCAGTATGGCTATCTAAAATGCCTCCTTCTTGTAGAAAGCGTTTTGCATTCTCTTTCTTGTTCTTTTTATATTGATTCACTGCACCGGAGTTGATCCAACTCCTGCTGAAGCAGTACAGCATTCTGCATGGCCATTTCTGCATCTTTATACACCTTTTCAAGTGCTTGACCCGCAATAAGTGATGATAATTCCGCTCCCTGCAGTGATTCAATCTCAGCTTCTTTATGATTAGGTTGATAAAGAGTCAAGGGCGTTTTTTCGAGATACATAGATTGATTAGATGACGAAGTTGAAGGCGGAGGTGTTTGACTCTGGAATCTTGAGGTTTTGAAGCACTCTTTCAGGATTGTATGGAGAAAGACCTGTTGCAGCAAAGCCTTGCTTTATATTTGCTGTATTGAATGCTTTGAAGTGTATCATTTTGAAATGATACGAAAAATCTTCTTTTTGTATATGGAGGATGTTTTATCAGCTGCATCTTTGATTCGAGGGCCGTACAGAGTCTTTAGCGGTACAAAGCAAACGACATCAAGCGGTTGAAGTTTATGGGATGAATGAGGCGGCATGTGTAAAGGAATGATCAATCTTTCTTTACATAATTGATCAAATTCAACAGTTGAATGACTTCCGTGGCCGTCAAGGATAAGGAGGCGATATCGGCCTACCGTCTTTGAGGCTGTGTATGCATCAAAATATTGAAGCCAGTCAAATGCGAGGCTATTATTCGTCCATCCGTTATCGCTAACACTGATCCGCCAGTCATCGGAAACAGCTTCAAACCGCTTCTCCTGCTGCATCTTGCCTGCAAAGATAATCTGTGAGGTAGATCGACCCCTGCAGCACTGATTGTGACGATAGAAGTGACCCATTCACGATTTCCAGGTTTTAAAAATCTTGCATTCGTTTTCACGGGATTCAGTACCACAGACAACCTTCGCAGTTGAAGCGATTCCCATTAAAACCCCGTCTCATCCATGTTATAAGTATTGTGTTCAAGAATCCATACTTTTGTATAGTATTCTTTACTAATACAAACCACCGGTTTACGATCTTGGGATCCTCGCATTTTGCACGTTGATAATCAAAAGATTGAGTATACTTTGACTTCAATTCAGCCTGGTGACGTTGAATGAATCGATTGACCCAGCGATCACTAATAAACGCGTCTTTGGGTTTTTTTACTTCAGTTTTGATGACAGAAGGATCTCTGCAAGATATCGTACTTTCGCGATTGTAAGCGGATAGCCTCGTGAAACTAATTCGAGTATCCTGCGCTTCAACACCAACTGATCATTGATAGATAGCTTTCCCAAGCTTGCCTCTGTTCCAGCGCGAGGTTTGACTCCTTTCAACCGTCCCTTTAGAATGCTTATCTTGACATCAAATGCCGCAGCGCACGCCTGCTTAGAGGGAAATTGGCCTCGATTAAAGGCCTCACAGGCAAGCGCTAGTCTCCTATCTCTAGAAAGACCTCCATACGTCTGGATAGCTCCAATTTTGAATGAATTAAGCAATATCGAATATTGCGTGTTGTGGAGGTTTGAAGCCGAGAGAGTCGCCGGCGGCTCGTTTTCCCGGCCGTTCGTGGTCCAATTACGATACGCACTGTTTGTTATTCATGAGTTGACCTTCAGCCGCATTTGTGAGGCAGATGAGTGGTCTGAGAAGGTTCTCGAAACGCTGAGCAGACGCGTATATGGGGTCGGGCGCCCAATACATGCTGCTGAGCGTTTCGGGGGCTCGGCCGCTTGGCTCCGGGAGATCTCCGCACCCAAATCCGGAAAGCCGTCCAGTCACTGCCTAAGGCCAGAGTGACCAGGTTATGTCTTCCGAGCCCCACAGCCTGACCCCATGAGCCTCGGTTTGCGTTCTGCTCGGCCTTTGCTGTTGAAAAATAAGCTGCCTTTCCTGGGATAACCGAATCAAGACCATTCCTTGATCTCTATGGGTTGTGTAGCATCCATCGCTTGTGGCCACAATAGCCCTGATCGGAAGGGGGCCGCTACCATGGAAGGTAGCTAGATGAGTATGGGATGTTGTTCGTTGATCACTATGAACCTAATCAAACGTGATGACTAGATGCTCACTCTTGGTGATCACGCCAGTACCATGATTGGGTAAGTGATCATGATCTGGTGCACCGTGTGCCGGCGTTCGGAATCGACCACTTCATTCCTGATCTCCACTCCCTGTGCCGTGTTAGCCGAAACCAGAGAGCACCCCTTGTATTTCATCGATGCCTATCTTGGTGGTCTGCCTTCCATCTCGTTTCTTCGCAAACTTTTTGGAATGCCGTCACTGTCCCCACGCGACTCAGCCGACCGGTTGGCTATAAGAGATATGGAAGGAAAATCCACACATATGTCTCGCGCCTTTATAGGCTTGGCTCCCTTATTATTGCCTGGCAGCGCAGGACGAGACCGACATCCACCATGGCAGCAAGGCCGCGAAGAATACATAAGCGTCTTTCACGTAGTCTGTTGGGGTACTTTTGACAGTCCTAGAAAAATCATCAGCCGCGAGGCTACAGAGCCTGATAGTTATATAGGTATTATGTACAAGTAGTGTAGAGAACCACTGTCCACCATCGCACGGTGGGCTCAAGAAATTTCTCTGTACCTAGCAGTCGGTGCTCGCCAAGCGGAGCACGAATACGAGTACCTTCTCGGATGTCGAGTAAATACGATACTCTGCCTTGCATTAAGTCCAGGACTAGTACGTTGGAGTAGGCAAGGGCTCCATCAAAGGTCTTCGGGGGAAATGATCACTGTAGCGTAATGGTTTGAAACTTTGGATCGCAGAGGCGGGAACATCCCTCAGCTTGTAAATACTTTCACCAGATGGCTGATAAGCTTACCGTTGACATTTACTCCCGTTGAAATACCGTAATAGTGCAGGCGATCCAAAGACACCCTTTTTCTCGGCCATGAAAGTGGAGGATCACCTCTCTCAGAACGCGTTAATCAGCGGTATCTGTTGACATCATAAATGATTTTGTCGCGCTTGGTCAAGTAGTCGTGGCAATGACTTCTGTGATTAGATAATCCTAAGGTACGTAAAGAACTTATGCGAAGACTACGGGACGGGAGAGAACAATGGTTTTACACAATCCACACATTCTGTACCTAGCGAAATTTCCCCGTTCAATCTAATTGCACTTTGCTGTCCGCTGTCCAGATAAGCTGGACCAGACTGTCATGTTCTATAGACATAGTTGTAACAACGGAATGCTATGTGTTAGTTATGCGTCAGAGCGGAAGAGATTAATGTACTCAGTGTCACCTACGTCCAGTGATTTCTCCAGTGCAGATGTCCAGGTTGCCTTGAGGAAATCCACGATATCGATAACCGTGGAAATTTTGTAGGTTTGACTTATTGGGGGTTTTATATAGTTACGTAATTCCCGGTTTCGTTAGATGACGCATTAGTGATTCGACCGATTAAATGTCGTTCCCCTTCTGATTTTCTGGGTTCTACATTAAAGAGTTTCCCATATTTCTTACGGACCGCGTCAGTGATTTCCTGGTTAGATGCGTCAGCATCCCGTATCCACTCAATGAATTGAGGAACCACTTCAGCCTCAGTATACTGATCATTCTGGACCTTCTTTTCTTGCTGTATAACCTTCTGGACTTTCTCAACTGTCAGTATGTTCCTTGTAAGCTATCTGCTTCTTTGGGTGCTTTCTCTTCGAAGTTATTTCTCATGGTTAGCCTGTAATGCATCATCCTATTTAGCTATATAATAATTCTGTCTGTTATTGCAAGCTCGCAGACTTTAAAGACCGTTGTATCGTAGATTTAGTAGGTAAGACTAGACTCAACCCTTTCGAAGTAGTCACTTAGTAGAATTTTCATATTTCAAAAGTTGTTGTATATCATGTGGTGTTTGAAGCACTGAACCATTTGACCGGTTGTCTAGAGTAGGCGGTACTATAAGATCTGCATTCGGTTGTTGAAGCACTTGCTCGGGATTTGCGGGGACTAATCCTGCTGCTTTAGATTTAGTGGCAATATTTGACTTTGTTAAAGCCTGCCGATGAACTTTATGATAGCTATCTAAGAAGTCCAGTTTGTTAATATGATTTGTGTCATAGCATGCTTGCTCTTGAATCAATCCACTGTACGCATGTTTACGCATGTAAAATAGCTGACATGAAGAGCTTGAAGCAGATGAGATGGATGGATGAGCAGGTATGTAGATAAGAATAACCCGATATTTAGTACAGGTTTGGTCGAACTCAGGTGGAATGGATTGACCTTCGTTCCAAAGCCCGAAGATGTGTTTTGTTACTATGATTAGAGCCGGAGGTAGCGGCTCTCCATTTTATAGTTAATTGAAGTGACCTGTTCCCGATTATCTGGTTGAGACAAAGGCGGCCGACCTGACCTCTCTCATTTCGTCATGACTTTAGGAGCGTGGAACATGCCTATTGCAAAGCCTGTTAGATAAATTAATCGATATCCTCTGATGAGACCCCGTACTCCGTAATAATTCAAGAGCCCGATTGAACCAGTCTTCTATTAATTCAAGATCTTCCATTAAGCCATTCAGTAGTTGTATCGTCTAGCAAATTGGGCTATGAAGGATTCATGGCATTAATTAAAGCTCGAAGCCCATTCAGGGCCCCCTTCGTCGGAAGTTGAACAACTCAAGTATAATCGTAACACGTTACATATTAGGCACATATAACTCTCAATAGCTGAGGTATCTTAGCTCGGAAACACATCTTTCGTATGGTATTACCGGGTGGCCCGTCCGATGGTTGGTTAACGTTAGTTATCTATGACAGAGTTATGTTATTACTAAGAAACCCCAATGACCGACCAAAGCTTTGGGTTTTACAAACTTTGGTATGTTGCGTAACATGTGGGTACTCCACCTACAGCAAATGTGCTGATTATTTTTGTGCGCTTCTTAGGGAACATCTGCCAATAGTGGGAATTCTTTGTAAAGACAGACCTAGCTGCGCTCTGAAGCACCCTGCTATATCAACAGCACCTACATCTTCTCCAACATCACTTCTGAGCCCAACCATGTATTCCAATCAATCCTTGCCTCTTTCCTACTCTGCATTGACAGGCTCAGATCATTTACAGTCCGGAGGTATATCATCTCCAGCTTCGCGACGCATACTTAAAAAGGACAAACGGCAACGACAGCATCAAAGACAAACACTTCCGTCAATCCATGAGACTCTAGAAAATGACAATGATTTATCTTACCCTGCGCCGACTCTAGTCCCTCTGTAACAAGTTCATCATGCACTGCCTTATGCTCTACCTTTGAACATTATCGGGTGATTAGGCACTGAGGGGCTTTCAGACCCACTGAATTTTTTCTCAAGTATATCAACTGGTCCTCTCATGCAAGAATTCGGTTATCGTCCTCAGCCGCAGTTATAAGTAGAGGTAACAAGGTCTAAGTCAGCATCAATCAACACTCAACACGCGAGAAACGCGTCGTTACAATCACATAATTTCGGGAAAGCGCCTACTCAGAGTACGAAGACAGGCATTACTTCAATTTCTGGATGCCAGGTTGATTCTGTCTATGAGTATAGCGTGCCTAGCACGCCTCCTACCGGCAGTCTGGCTTTATCTAATGATTATAGTGCGTTCTCGCAACCATTCTCCTTTCAGTCGTATCTACAAATAAATAGGCCAGACTATCCCTCAGCTTCCTATGATGCTAGACCCTATGCGGGAGCGTTATGGAAACCCGGTATGGACAATATAAAAACAAATCTTGCAGCCCGTCCTACTGTTGTAGGGCAACCACAAAGCGATTCCATCGAATGTCACCTAGATATCAATGAAGTTGAGACATTTCTGCATGAGGTACGTTATTATCTACTTTTGGCACCAGATAAACCATAATCAGGGCTCTAGTTGGTCCTGAGATATGAAGCGTGGTATCACTAAAATTACCAGATTACCGCGATAAGCACTAGGGTCTTGGATTTTTCAAGGCATTATATAACAAGAACACACCAAGATCAGCATCCTGGCCCTGTATTGGGTCATCTGCCCACGATATGTGAGATTGAGAAGGTGTTTAACTTACAGTGTTGTAACCAAGACACTTTACTTCGTTTACAAAGAGCACTTTTAAAAAAGCATGCTTTTACCGAGCAGATGGCACGGAAGAATGCTTTTAAAACAGGTGGGGCATATGATGATATCCACATGGCAATATACCAGGAGCGATACAAGGGCAGTAGGGGATTTGCTAGCGCGGATTTGAGAGAGCAAAGAGTACATCTACTATGGAAACTTCTTACCTTATATTATTATTATTCCCCCCTTGCCTACTGATTTTCGTTTACCATGGGATTACCCGTCGCCACATACTTTGCCATCGCTAACAGCGGCGCTCCTGCAGGACGCTGCCACTACCAGTCATTGCCACGGTTGTGGCCGAACCAAAACACCGGAATGGTGCCGTGGGCCTGATGGCGCCCGTACTTTGTGTAATGCCTGCGGCTTGCACTATGCTAAATTAACTCGAAAGGTGGCCGTGAACAAGGCATCCCTTTGCTTCAACCCTCAAACCTAAGACTGACCCTTGAGTCAGCGTCGCGGAAAAGCCAATAATATTACCCTGTTTATATATGTCGGGTTGGAAACGGCATACTGTTTAGAAATGTTTGATCGTAATACACGGCTAGTTGGTTGATTTCATTTACCCTGGACCCCTCGCCGCCATGAAAATAATTGGATCTTGAACCATAGCCCACTAGGTTAGGTGCGGATTCGTATTTTAGTTTACTTCGATTGACACCCGTGGTTTCGTTAGTATGGTGGAGAGGTGCAGGGATTCGACTCCTTTCATTATTGCTGTTTATAAGATTATTCTTTGTATGGCCACCTTCAGCACTAAGTCACCGCTTGGCACCTTGCCTGCATACTATCAACTAATTTATCTAAAAATGTCTCTGGTAACGCATCCCAAGCAGCCCGTACAATCTCACGTAGTACATCATATGACAACTGCTCATCATTAGGGAGGTATTGTTCAATCCATCTTTCGTCCAGTTCCAGACAGCTTCGATTGGATTAAGATCTGGCGACAAAGCTGGCCATACAATTGAAAAGATCCCACGCTTATTAAACCTTTGAATAGTGGTCTTACTTGCATGACCAGGAGCATTATCTTGCATTAACTGAAGTCGTTGTTGTTCGTTCCGCTCAACCAAGCGTATAAAACCATCAATAATAGAAATAATCCGTTCAGTATAGCTTTCAGTGTTGATAGATCCCCATTCTTTCTCGCAAAAGAGACATGGTCCTTTAAATTTGCTGTAAAAAGATGCCCAGAACATCCAGCCACGCTTACGTGGTGGATATGTACGAAGACAGGTTTCATCAAGCTCTTCACCACCTTTGTGAGTCCACGTATGTGTGTTTATGAAAGCCTGAAGTTACCCAGGTTTCATCAGTTCAGAGTATTCGAGATGTTCAAGAGCCCAGGCTAACCTTGCTCGTTTATTAGCTGGTGAAAATGGTGGTTTTCGAAGTGCTTTACAGCGTGTATAACATCGCTTTTCTAAAGCACGCGTTAAAGCTGTTGGTCCAACAGGAAGTTGAAGCTCTTCAATAACACGATAGAATAGTAAACGGCGTGTACGTTTTGAACTTGATATCCATTGTATAATTTGATCAACTTCTTTATCTGAGAGCTTTGGTGCACTGCTTCTTGCTTTCGGGGTGTAGCTTGCTGATTTTGACACGTATATTGAACTTGACGATAGCTAATCTGTAGCTGGTCAACTATTTGTTCATAGGTAAAGCCAGCATCACGATGAGTAAGAATACGGATACGGTCATCGCGATCAAGGCGCTCTGATTTTGTTGATTTTGGGGAGGTAGGTTCAGGGGTAGAAGGCATCTTTTGAAAAACACCAAGAGTTAGTAGAATTCATCAAATCTTACGCGTTTGTGGGCTTCAACTCCAACGCGTGGCTATATCAAGCAGGCGGTGTTGGATGAGATACTCACCGCTTCAAGGATTCGAATCCCTGCATCTCTCCACCATACTAAGAAAACACCGGGGTCAACCGGAGTAGACAGTGGGAGAGAACAGATTGCAAGAGCCATAGATAGTACGTGGACCGGTCGTGTGAGAGGAAGGACGATCACCGCGATCCATTGTTTCCCACTGGAGCAGCAGCAGCAGCAGGAGGAGGTTCAGGTTTGATACTTCGATTGCCAGGCCACTAGGGAGGCTTGACTCCGGACTAGGCGGGTGTGATCAAAGCCGGACAGACGAATGGGACAGAATCAAGGTGAGAACCGCAGCATTCTGGCGCTGGCGGGTCACCTAGAGAACACTAGAGAATTTAAAGTAGAGGAGGAGAGGGGTTGGGAGATGATGATTAAAGTTGTGGTGCCGTTCATTGATTGCTTGGGTTGCTTAATGCCTCTTCCGGTCAGCCCCCCCTATCCAATCCTACTCCCCCCTCTCCTACTCTTTCACTCTTCTCCCATTTCCCTCTTTACTTCTTCCTACCTCACTTTTTTTTCCCCTTCTTCAACTGCTGGGCACCTTCTTTCTTTGTTCCTTTCTTTTTTAGATGATTAGTAGCTTCTCGTTCCTTCCTTCCTTTCCCCCCTCCCTTCCACACCCTTGTCCTGCAGTCCCCCCAGTGTCTGTTACCTTCCAGCTCTATCAGCGCTTCTTCTGACTCAACATTCTCTGCCTCTTCCTCCTTAATTTCCATTCTCTGAGTGCATGCCGGTTGTGCGGATCGGGTTCTCCCGACCAATGGTCCGCATTGATCCGGTGCTGAGTGACTGTAGTCGATGCGGCCATCTCGACCCCCGCTTGGAATCTTCGATGCGAATTACACCTTGGCACCTCTATACTCCAGTTTCCCGGCCGCCCTGACCAGTTCTTCTCCCTCATTCCCGTCGCTGCAGGATCAGGACACTTCAGTCTCCGCCTACCCCAGTATGGGGCCCGGAAAGTATCCGCGAAATGTCTCATTCTGGCACAATCCGCCCGCGCAACCCCAGCCGCCACTTCCTCCCACCGCCGTCGCCACCTCCTATCCGTCCGTGCCCCCGATGCTCCGGTCGCTCCTACAACCTACCTCCGATCAGAAAAAGCCCAAGCGCACCTGAAGTGGCTGTCTCACCTGCCGATCCCGTTGGGTTAAGTGCGACGAAGCACTTCCCATCTGTGACAGGTGTCGTAAGGGCAACCGTTACTGTGTCTATCCATCAGCCACCTCAGGCGTATCCAAGTCCGGGACCCGTACCGAGTCTAAGCCCAGAGGTTCACTATTGCGTGGAAATGGCTCTTCCAGCCACCCAGGATCCGAAGACACCCGGGCCTTGGAGCCCATCGCCGACGAGGGAGATGGAACTAGTGTCAGGTCGAGTACCCGTCTGTCCCCGTCAGCTGCGCCTACGCCAACCACATGGTCCATAACCAATCTCGCCAGAAGACAAAATTGTCAGTCTTTGAAGCAGCGCGGAGGGAAACCTGTTGCGACCGACTCGGAACCGGCGCGGATTGAGAATAGCACTTCGCCGTCCGCGTCCACAATTACGTTATTTAGGTTCAACTCATTAAGCGCTCGGTCGGCCAGTATCGACGTGTCCCTGCCTAGACCATATGGATCTACTTTGCCCAATATGGCACATTTGGCCGACGATCTGCAATTCTATCTCAAGTATCATCAAGAGTCCCATCTCGTACCACCATTATTTCCTAAAACCGGTCAATGACCGGTTGATCCATGAAAGCATCATTGAACTGGCGTTGCAACATGGTTCTCTGTTGTATGCTGTGGTGGGCTTCTCGGCATATCACCATTGCGTTCAAAACAATAGCGGAAAACTTTACAGCTTCCTGAAATACTACAACATCGCGTTGAAGCTCCTGCGCAAGTCCCTGAGCTCGGGTGAATTACATAATGAGGCGACGCTGATCACAGTGCTTGTCCTCGCCACTTTCGAGGTATGAAATACCCAGCAGCGACTATGCTCTGTCTTGCTTCCGAGCCATACTGACTCGCCAGGAATCTATCGGTAACTGGGTCAACCTCATGTGCACCATCAGGCTGCACAAGCATTAGTGTGGGAGATCCTAACGCCGAAATCTGCCGATATGAACGAGCTCCACAGCAAGATTTTTGTTTGGTATTTCCGATTCGATGTGGTTGCAGGAGGTTTGGCCGGAAAAGAGACGGACATGAGTCGTTGACTGGTACATTGCGAAAGAAGAGTACGAGTTTAGCAAGCTGGGCGCCACCTGGACGATGTAACGAAGCAGCCGGCGCTGGCAATACGACCAATCGCCGGTT
Source organism: Aspergillus vadensis CBS 113365 (assembly GCF_003184925.1). NCBI lineage: Eukaryota > Fungi > Ascomycota > Eurotiomycetes > Eurotiales > Aspergillaceae > Aspergillus > Aspergillus vadensis. The sequence goes on from NW_020292072.1 coordinate 64,117, forward strand.
TGTATTGGAAATGGCGTCATTATATATGCAAAGGTATCGCGCGGACTAATCACAGTTAATGCGTTCATTGTTCAGAACGAACTGTTGGGGCAAAACACGTTTGCGTCAGAGGCGACCAACATCTCTTAAAAGGATCTCAAGCTACTAACTGCTCACACCAGTAACTTCAGATTGCCCTGGCTCTGCCTGCGGATATGAGTGATCAGTCTCCATATTTTCATGTAGATCTACCATCGTTTAGTCTTCTTGCTTGTAGTATCTTGGATGCGTACATACTGGCCAAGAACGATCTAAATTCCGTTGAACATTGAAGTGGCTGCTCGGCAGCTAGTGTAATTAAGATATCGTATAAGCCGGTAGGATATCGCAATTGCGCCAGGATCTAGAAACTCGACTACAAAATCGAAGAGAGTTTTGGACACCACGTTCGAATCCCAAGCACTGGATGGGAAGGCTGCTGCCCAATTTATTGTTTGGTTTGGAGATAGTCTGCGAATTATCTCACAACGTTCACGGGTTGACTTGCTTCCTTTTCCGGATTGGCGGAAAGACAAGTTCCGACTCCTCTGGCGGTTTGAAGAATAGCTGCACGTTCCTAATGAAGATGACGAGCTTTTTCAGCTCATCTGTCCTAGTCATGTCCGACCTAACATGCTATGAAGGTCAAAGCTTGAGGCCTCCAAGGACTCGTACGTTTTGTGACCAAGTCGCAACCTTACGTACTTAAAGGCTTCAATAATAGTATTTGCTTAGCTGCTGAGCTCCCGTAAGTGGGTCGTAATTACGGCGGGATCGCATGATGCGGAGTTTACGGCGTCCATCTCGCGCGCTAGGTTGTGAGAAGTTTAGACTGTGAGTCTGCAAGTCTTTCCTCTCCTTTTGTTCATGCAAAAGCCCTTACGACTACGGTTACCTCAATGTAAACCTCAAGTTGAATGCCTTCTATCGTTCAATTTACCTTGAACCCCGCCGGCCCGGTGTCAGTTGCCAATATCTGAATCCAAAACCAACAAGACCGAACCCCTTACCCCACCTGGAAGGGGACCGCGTCAATCCACGCACTTTCTGGCCGTCTTGCTAAGGGATTGGACTTGGGTGAAATCTTAAATCAACATCACTTTGTCTAGATGGGACCAACACTCTAAGACAGACCAAGTCATCAGGAAGTTCTTGGGTTCCTGTAATACTTTCGGGGAAAACGATCGGCAATCAAAGGCAGTCAGCTAGAGCGTCACTGGATAGACATGCTGTTCGTTATTTCCATTCCGCTCAGTGCATTCAGCCTAGCGCGTCCGCTTTACACAAGCTTCCAGATCGGCTGCTTTCAGAAAACGTGCCGGCTGCTGATCTCAATCGCCTCCTGTTTGAGCGATCCGACTCCTTCTGTCTAGTTATCAAGGTTGAACCAGTCACGGTATATTTCCTGCCTTCAGACAGCACTTCACTGAGACGTCGGAATCAGTCACGTATTCTTACCAGCTACAAGTACGGTATGCATAAACAGCTGAACTAAATAATAAATTGTTGAGAATATGCCACACCCCGTTAGATCGTACGTTTGGCTCTCCGTACCCTCTTTTCAGTCAGAGTAGTTTGCCGTAGTGTTCCAACCCCGATCACTGCGAATACACTAATCCATCTATTTGTTGCCTCGCTTTTGGACTGTAAGAGGGCCCTCTTTAACCAGGGGCAGTGCACGCCCGTGTCAATAATGGTGTGCGTTATTCAAAGTTTTCTGGCGCTGTTTTCGCTTGTCTTCAACTCTCCTTTTCTAGGCAGCCGTTTCATCTTTTTCACGAGTCTTTCGAGCATTGATATTTTTGTCGACACCAGTGGGTTTTGAAGCTTGCTTTTCCTGAACGTGTGTTGGCCATGTTTCCTACCGCCAACGAAGTTCGCTGGATGGCTAGATGGTAATAATCACAGTCGGGACGCAGAGAATTGATGTCTTGTCTACGGGCTGCCTTAGCGTAAAATACGAAATAAAGTGAAAGTGAGTGACAAACAGGTATACTCTTACGATTTCTGAGGCATACAATAAATTGCGGTGCAGTGAGACTGACTAACAGCAGTGTCTCGGGAACTCTCTCGAAATGGCGAGGAATGGGCCTACATCGTTTATAAAGCTTGTCAATGTAAGTCATTAGATTGTGCGGTCTTCAACATAGAAACTCGAAGTCCAATCCCGCGGATCAAGCTACATTCTGGATTTAGCAAGAACATTTCTCCAGGTAACTGCCACATCTTCCGCCTGGGAGTCAATATTGCTTTGGATTCTTACAGCAATGCTCTCAGTGCTTCGTACAGGCTTATTCGGTACCGTCTCGGATCGGGTCGTATCTGGCACCTGCAGCATATAACTGCGGGGGTATAGTGTAGAGATTCGCACGTCTTTGTATGTCCTTCTAAACGGGTTGCTCGTTCTGGATATTCCAAGAGCTGCTTCAGTCATTCTGTTTGACCGGTAGCGAGTGTAGTGGTTGGCAATAGTTATACGGAGTTGTGTGCAATGTACACTTTGAACCTGCCCTCATTAAACCTGCCATATGTGAAGGGGTGGTTTTATATATGTGGCAAGTAAACATGAAGCAAACGTCTGCGAGTCATTCATTGCTATTCTATTCATTAGCTTAAAACAGTAGCAGACAGTACAGTATGACCTTGGGCACCGTATGTAGATTGCCGTACAGAAGAGCATCAATCTTTTATCGTCAATAACATTGTGCGAACATTGCAAACATATTGAGACATGCAAAACCGACACCCCTACACCACGAACAGCCCCTGTTTCTAGTGAGCATTGAAGTCGTACGCCTAGGTCGAGTGACGTTGCTCGGCCTGGCCTTCCGGCACTGTGACATTACGTGATAACTTCTGGCTATTGGCACCGACATTATCGAACGGCCTCATTTCAGTTTCCTGGTAATCCGTCATAGTCTGTAGTAGCCACGGGGGTAATAGCGACTCGCAATTTCGAACGGAAGCGGGCGCACGCGCTTCTTGATGCAAGCTGCGGTGCGGCGGTGGAAGTCTATCATGGGCAGTGCTGCGGAAACAGGCGCCAATGGATCCCGGGGAGGCAATAGCATTGGAGACTGAGTCGGGAGCGCCAAGCTGGCTTCCTCGCCATGCTGCACACAAGGGAGTCTTGAAACTCTCGGTGGCACAGTCTCTAGGATAGAAAAGAGCCCGAGTGCAACGGACAAGGGAATAGGCTCCGATTGATCAAAGGAGGGATCCGGAGGGTACAGCTCTTGTGAGTGGTCTCCCCAGAAGGGCATCCGCTTCAGCTCGGGTACTGTGGCTCTTCAGCGTCGCCTCCAAAGGGCCACCCGCCTGGCTGCTGTGCAGGAATAGACGGATGTAAGAAACCGTCGGTCTCGGACCCGGTCAGGTACTCGGATTGAGACCAGGTCCAATCCCAGAACGATCCATGCAATGTCCCCTGCGAATATGGATCAGTGGCCCACGGCATCGAGTACCATGGGTATGCCATAGACTCCCCAGCCAAGTTGTCTGCGGGCAAATAGGACTTCGAGAGCGCAGTCGCGCTAGACCAGGGTCACCAGCCTGGACTTTCGCAGTTTGGGATGGGAGCGTGCAGCTCCTATCATCTGTAGTCTCATTCCGCTCCCCACAAGTAACGTCTGCAGGGATCATAGTGGGTGATTCGCGTTCAGCACCACTGTCTCTTGGGATGGCGACATCTGAAGCGCAGCCCATATCGGACACGCTCCATCGGTGTCCCTCCATGGATGCGCTGGCGTGAGCCTCATACGTTGCTGTGGTGTTACTAGAAGGCTGGTCTGGATAAATCCTGCGGACTGGCGACGTCTCTGTTCGTGTTTCGGTAGACGTCGTAGTACGACGGTGCATCTTCAGTCAATCCGACTGAGGAACGCACGCACTTCCGGTCTTTTGGCACGCTTTACAGGGCCAGATGCGAAAACACTAGTAGCCAATTACGTTAGTCAGAAGCGCTTTTCGCCGACTTCTCATTATACTCTCCCAGTTTCTGGTGATTCTGCGCACCTTGACTTTTCAACGATGACAACTCTCACAAGCTCGTTTCACTCTGCGCTGTTATCCTTTCATCAGCTAATATGCTCTCAGCAAACGGTGACAATTGCACTTCATATTAAGGAGAGTGGAACCTGAATATACCTTAGTAGGAAATATGTTCAAGTAATATCGAAACGGGCGAACGTAGGGAACGCAGTCGTTTCCGTTTTCATGGCACCTTTCACAGGGCCAGATGCGAGAACACTAATACGCAGTGTCAGTGAAAGACGCTGTCCACCGACATTCCACCATAGTATCAATTCTTGGGTTTTGCGCACGTTTATGTTCGAACGATGACACCTCCTACAAGGAGGGTCTAAGAAGCGCTACTATCGTTTCATCAGCTAATGCTCGATCAGCAGACAGTGGCTGTTGCAATGGGTTAGAAGAGAGTAAATCATGAAAATACCTCAGTAGGCACATCCAGGCAGGGACTGATAAGGCTGTCGAACAGCTCCGCGCGAGTGCGAAGCAAGCCCCGCTGGGACAAAATCCCGTTGAGTGTTTGAAAGGATTATCATTAATTGATGAGAGCGATAGACAAGCTTGACCGGGGAACCTTCTCTCTGTTACCCTTTCCTAGCCTGCCCTACATATTGATTAATGCCCGAGTCAGCTTTGATGATGTCAGCGTATTCGATGTCATGATTACCCAGATGTGGTCATCAAAAGTTAGGAAAACTCAGGTCTCATTGATGATGAACACCGTGTGTTGACTGCCAGATACCTTCAACCCTACGGGAGAAATGCCATGGTTTTGAATAACTTCTCTAGTATGAAGATTTACGTTACGTCTGCAGAACTTCTCCTCGAAAACCCTGTGGACAGGTCGATTCAGTCGTCACCGCATTCTTATTTACTACTATTCGGAGGACACGCTCCCATAGAAACACGGGTATTTGGAGTTATGGGAGCATTTACTACCACCTGCGGATGGCGGGGCTTTTGGAGAAAAAGCTCGCCATGGAAGCTCCCATGTCCGAGCGTCACCGTCAAATGTCAATCTCGGTCACACCAACGAGTGATGCACGCGCTTTCCACGGGGGCGTTAATTAACCTCCAAGGCTTCCTCATTCAAAGGGGCTGGGAGCCATAATACTCAGTTTGTGGACATTTCCATGCAACTTGGTGACGGGTAGTGCACATTAGGCCGTCGAAGATTGTCCGTCTGATCATTGGGTGAGCAAATGATCTCGCACAAACCAGGTCCTCTGCCGACATCTTGGGCGAAGGTGTCCATGGGTAGACCAAAAACAGGTGGACTATCCATTAAAGTACCGACTCCTAAAAGTGGGCATGCAGCCTTGTATTCTACTGAAACCACGGTTTGTCAAGTTGAGAGACATAACTGCCCGTTCGTTTCGACGGGTTTTCACCGGTCATCGAAACTTGAAAAACCCCAATACTTCTTTTGCCTTTAACCGTCATCGTAGTAGGGCACGCTTAGTAGGGGCTGACCAGGTTGTATGCTACCTTGCGTTTTCCAGAATGTGATGGAAGCTGATTGCGTCAGGGATGGAAATGGATGTATATATGAGGCATCCCGCCCCTGTAAAAGATAATCAAGCAGCTAAGTTAATCAGAATCAATCCATTCTCACTTCAACAGCGACCCCCGAAACTCAACCTGGGTAAACCATGGGCGGGCTCAGAAATAAGAGCCCAACCCAGCCCGCGTTTTGGCGAGGTCTACTACCAGCCAACCGGGCGCCCCAACGAAGTATCGCCACCATTACCATACCCGATCATCACCAGACTGCTAAATCGACCACCACCCCCACAAAAGCCAACATCGCGACCCCCAACGCCCCCTTCGAAACTGCCCCCCGAAACCCCATCGTTGTGCCCGCTCCCGACGCATCACTTTGATTATACCCCTTAGCCTTTAATCCCGCATCCTCTAAGCATGACACCACGACCGATTGGTTCCCATTCGTGGTGCAGAAGCCATAACATGTATCATATTCCGTGATGTTCGTGGTCACTCCGCAGCAGGCTTCTGTAGAGTTGGCCTTGTCAGAGTCTTTGCGGAAGGCGGCGCAGGAAGGCGTCGTCCATTTTGATTGCGGGTGTTTGGCCACTGTTGCTTTGCAGAGGGTTTGGTGGTGATGGCCCATTTGCTTTCTTTCTCTTATGCTTGCTTGGTTATGGTGCGTATGGTTGGATTCGTGGTAGGTTTATTCTGAGCAAGTGACCTTAAACATAGATAATATGGATAATTAGGTAGGGGAAGGAGTGTTTGTTCAGCACGGTAGATACTAGCAAAGAGGTTGTTTTTCTGATTAGCTTTGAACAAAAGAATCGAATGCCCATAGCACACTCATATATCTCCCTCACTCCCCGTTCCTTCCCCCGTCCTCCCAAAACTAGCAATTTGGCCTCCATCCTGAAGGAACAAATTCTAGTTTTAGGCCCCATGAAGGGTAAGCAAACAAGCAACGGATAGTCGGAGGGCAGCACTCAAAACAACGCTAAAAAGTTATTAATGAAGATCCTAATCTTTAGTCTACGGTCTGGAATCGGAGCGGAGACGGCCGGCCCATTTGTATGGCCAGCCCGCTTGTGAGATGCGTTAGATAGCTTCTACTTGGACAAGCCCATCCACTTTAACGCGTCACACAGCCCAATAACCATTAATGCGACAAACTCACTACTCAGTACAATAAATTTCTCCGAGCCTCACCGCCACAACTCACTCCTTAGCCTCTCACCGGTACCCTCGGGTGAACTGATCTCAGCCCTCCCTACCCTAACCAAATAACCCCCTGTGGTGCGCACTTCCAAATCCTCCGGACGCAGCGCACACTATCTCCCAGCGGCTCCTAAATAGGTCATCTTATTCCAGCCTGGTTCGTGACGTTGAGGCACACGTTCCCGCATCTCTACGTAACAGGTAATTAATGACTTGACTAGGATATAGTACTTACTTATACCACTTACATTAGCCTACATCACTGCAGCGCAGGGGTACTCGTATATATAATCAAGCTATGAAATGCTCTATTCTGTTAATATATTGTTATTACGGATCCCCATGCTAGTTGCTAGGAAAAGCGGTTACGACAGGCAGAAACTCGGAGCGCTGCTATCAGCTTATTGCTAATCAAAACAACGGGATGTGGTGTTTCTAATTACCAGCTGCTCTACCACATCCCCTGGGGTGCTGCAAGTGAGTATATATATTCAACTATGTATGCGTCAACATAAAACGAGAACTACTTGAGGGAACACCCTGTTTCCCCCGGCATAGCCCTGTCATGGTGGTCGGTCAGTGATGGATTTTTCTTTCCTTGCCCTGCTGTTGTTTTTGGTGTCAATGAATGGAATCCCTGAGCTTGTCAGACAGATTGGTGGACAAGTCTAAAACTCCTTTCACCGGCCATGCTACCTTCCCCTGAAGGACTTGCAGGGTTTAGTACATACTGCAACTACCTAGCAAAAGTCGTTTCAATTGCTAGCTGCGAATCAATATGCCTTTAACTGGAAAGAATATTTTGATATACATTTACTAGCGAAACGACTGGGATGGGCACTATTTCTAATCCTTGACGGCAGAATCTTCAAATTAGACCTAGACACAACAGTATATTATGCTGGCAGCTTGCCAGGCAGAGCCTCCGCAAGTTCGAACATATAGGTTGTGACTATTGCAGGAAACTTATACTACTGTGCTCTCGCAATAGCTGTCTGAAGAAAGAGGTTGGCTTGACAGCAATGAGTACTGTAAGTTGTCCTTCTCTGATGGCTATAAGCATAGCCTTATTGATTGAGCAACCTTGTATCACTACCAATTGTTTCCAAAGACAAATTCTCCACTTGTTGGGGGAACCTCCAGTTAGAACTTCGTATACTTCAAGCAACATAGGGTCCAAGGTGGAACCTACGGGTTCTTGCTCCTCGATAGTTGACTCTGGATAAGTACAATCTGCTCTCAGCGATCAATATCATCTAGCGGCGGACTGCCATCGTATTTAACCAGTGGTAGACGGGTATAGCAAGCTTTTGGTGACCTTATGTAGTAGTTTTGGAGGCTACCACGACAGTTCGCGCGGCTAGGCCTGAAGAAGCTGGTAAGTCGCTCAGTCTAATTCCTGAACATCAACAATGTGGTGCATAGACGCTCGCACAATTGGAAATCCTTCCCTGCAGTGTAGCTTCTGTTGGCTATGGCAAAAAGCCAATGAAGCATTTCTTGGATACTTGAAGGGTCTTCTCAGGTTCCTCTGCCGTTCCCGCGCACCTTCACCTTCGGTAGTCTCCCCCTTTTGGTGCCTCGTATAGGGCCCACGCGCAGCTGGAGCAGTGCGATTACTGACACTTGCATCATATGATGCACAATATACCACCATGCTGCCAAATTTCACAACCACTCCACATCAGAAAATTCAGGCAAGGTTTAGATGGAAGCGCAGACTGCAGATAAGACCTACCAGTGCTTTGTCGTTATTGAAGCAAGAATGAGTGCGTCTGATTCCTGTATCGTCTTCAGCTTTTGGGGCGGGTGAGGCAAGGATAAGCAAGAACAATGTGCGTTTATAAAAGCTGAATGCTAGCGAGATCTGTTCTGGACAGCCTCCGCTCCCGGCATAACACCCGTGGCTATCAGTAAATGTCTAAGGCTCTTGGATACGTGAAAGCCAGGTTTTCAGCTTCTGTTGATGTTTTGCGATTCGGTCCCGATTGTCGCCTCGTGCCCCAGAGGGAGACTGTGGACTACATACTGAATTAATCGCCGCATGGCTGGTCTATAGAGGTCGTATAAACAGAGAAAGTACAATGAGGGGTGGAGCTGGATAAATTTCAGCCAACTTGTCCTTTCCTCTATCCGCAAGCTACTGGCATGTAACGTAAAAAGGAAGTCCCTGCTCCGGCGTTTTAATATGGAGATGGAGACCGGCTGCCTTTGGCTCGTAGGGCTGATCGTCGTTGAAAGGCATTGGAGCTGGAACACTGCGGCAATGCCAGCTAAAACACGATATACGACTGGTTGCAGTGCAAAGTAACTGTTCCAGATGGCCACCAGATCAGGGCACATAGTTATGTGGACCTAGGTTACCATTGGTAAGTCGGAGGCTGAGGCCCCAAAGCTATAGCGGAGCCGGCAGCACAGCCAATTAATTGCCATGGCGTGACTCGAGTCAGAGGCAACTTTCGATTCACTGAAGTTCCTATACTGAGATTCCACATTGCTAAGTCAGTATAATCGTACCTTCTAACCTTATCAGCGGCTAGATAACGGAGTGCAAAAAGCACCCTTGTCTGAAATTCCCGTTGTTAGACCCACTGTCAGGGATTAAACTATGCTTTGCGTTGACTGCAATGGCTCTTGGGTGGAAGACACGGTAATCAAATTCTTCATATCAGTGCTCCTAGCCCAGTTGAGATTGTTTGGCTCCAACAGCGAGGACTGGGTTGAGGATCACGAGCCAATTTTATCGAGGAGATGCCAAGTGGTGGCTCCCGCCAATATTTGTTTCGTCAAACTCTTGCCACAACACGTGCCGCGTTTCGTAACCGAGCAACGTTAAATAGCAATTGGATCAAATCAGTTTCGGCACATTTCCAAGTTCCAAAGTCACTGGTGAGTCTTGCGAGCCCAACATCTTTCTCGGATTGTATTTGCAGTAACAGGAACACGAGTCATCGCTTTTGGCATTCTTATTCTCCTCTTGGAAGCCTTTTCCAGATAATCTTCGCTTTCAAGGCAGTACGGACGAAGCAATGAACTTGCGTAAGAGGGAAATGCGGCCGTATGAGTTGAGCTTCACCCCGAAACCGGACAGCTTAGATTTAACCTCTTCGCCTTGCAAAGCCATCTCCCGCGCTGGAACATTGCGCCAGAGGATACTCCACAATGGCACATTCTGACTAGTCTGGCTCAGGTGACAGCATTGCAACTTGGCGCTTCTAGGACTTTGATCTCTTTGTGCGATTGCGAGTTTCAGTACGTCTTGGCGGAGACCCATCGAGGTATGTTATTAGATGTATTGGAATATATGGCGATACCTCCCTTGATAAGCCAGAAGACGAACAGCTACGGCTCCTCCAAGAGAGGGCGGGTACCGTGATGGGTTTTTTGGCGACACAGCGAACAGTGCGCGAATTTTTGATAGCGAGAGAATGTCCAAGGCTTTGGGCGCCTTTTCGGAAGGGAACTCAAGTCCTAGTGACAGTCGCAGTTCTCTTGAGAAGCAATTGACAGTCTTCAAGTCATCATCCACAAGTTCAGACTCCGTTGCTCCATCCATCTCACCAACGGCAAGAAGACGCTGAATATTCCTCCACCTCATCTTCCAAAAACCGAACTGAGCTTGCCGTTCCGCGACCGTAAGGGATCCTATCGCTCCCGGTCACCTCCCGCGTAAGATGTAGGAAGAATCAGGGATTCCGGAGGATACTTGTCGGGTTCTTCAGCGAGCGTGTGGTCTGATCTGAAGCGAGCTGAATGTGGAGGGAGTACTCTTTCTGGACATAAGCCCATTCAGTCAGGAGCGCCATGGAGTTTCCTCCGCTACGCCGGTTATCTCCAGGTCCTGTCCTTCAGATGCCGCTGAGGATGAACGCTCAACTGGCCGGGAGCTTGCATGCCCAGTCGTTGGCGATGATAAATTGAGGGATATGGTCTTGTTGTACACAAGCGGAGGTGTATTCGACAGTAACGAAGGCAAATTTATACCGCTTTGTGACGAGAGTCACACAGACGACGCTGAATCCACCTTCGGGGACAGTGACCAAGGAGAGCTCCCTAATGTCTTCCCACGATCGAACAGCGTTGCCTTCTTTTCGCTTTGGGATTCCCTACGATCGCACTGTTTTGCGGGTTGCTTCGCTTGGATAAAAGATTCCAGGCGTGTCTTCACCAAGTCACAGAACCTGGCTTACCTTGCGGCGTTCAGGAATAACGCCATGGCGGAGGTCTCACGTCAAGTCCAGCAGGCTGCAGATCGCCTGAAAGCTGACTTCATCTCATCCGTGTTTCATTAATGGCGATCGTCCCTTCACGGCATACTCATTATGCTTGATATCCTCAACAGGCGAAGCCCAACTCTGCGCAGCGTTATTTGCTTAAATCACAGCAAATTGTGCAAAGACACTTGCTGATACAGTCAACCATATCCTGGATTATGGCAATATTCGCAGTCTGATGGGAACAACAAGGAGCGATCGAGGAATCCCAGGGCCTGCCGGACGATACTCCCATGTTGGAACAGCTTTGCTAGCAGGAAGCAAAGAGAGGTAAAAAGTATGTTGTATTCTCTATCTAAGCGTTGCACAGCCAGGCGCGTTTTGAAGGGGTAGCTGGTATGTCGGTTATGAACCTCGCCGACACGCGGGTTGGGTTGGATTTACATTTTCTGAACCCGCCCACGTGTTACCCAGGCTGGGTTTCGGGGTCCCCAATCCGCCTGTTACGAGAAGTGATGGTAAGGTTGATTCTTATTGATTTAAAGGAGTAGTTTTCTACATGGGCGGGATAACACATATAAATATATATATATAACTGTTCCCAATCCCTGCCATTCTGGCTTATGACAAGAAGACATAGATCTTACAAGGGACACAGTTGGACTGAGGAAGAGCTCAGCTTGTCGGAGTAGCGTATAGAAAACTACCCCCGGAAGAGCGCACACGCCGGGCATCTGCTGCTGCGTCTGCTATTGCCAGGTCCCGGCATACCACTAGACACAAGTCTCCTCATCAAGATCAAACTGCATTCTCCGATCCTGAACAAGGCTATTGAGGAAGAACATCGGAAAGGGTAGTTCGGCAAACAACTCATTGACGGGCAAACGCTTCCTGCCCTCGCTCTCATCCGCGGGCCCGGTAGCAAGGAACTCATACCGCCACTGGACGGGACGACATGTCGAATCAAGATGGATAACGTCCCGTACTGCTCCTTCTGTCGGAAACCATATCGCGTGGACTCTGGATGCTTCCGCAAGAATCCAAAACGGAAAGATCAGACAAAGGAGGGAAGGAGTCACAAGGAAAGACCAAGCAGTTCGCATACGGGAGCCCGCAGGCCGTCGAAGAGACGGCCCTCCACTGTTGATGAAGATGACGATGTGGTTGGCCCAAATGGCTCAAAGAAGCCCACGTCCATGGCGATCAAGGTCTCCGGAGAAGATGAATAGAGCGTTTGGTAAGGATGTTGAAGGCAACTTCGCCCTGTTCGACCACATCCCTCAATGATGGCTACAAAAGCCCTCACGGTCCGTGACGCGTGGATCGTCGACAGTGGATGTGCTCAGCACGTCTGCAATAGCGTCTCCAGGTTTATATAGATGGAAAAGTAGCATGGACCCCAACTGAGGAGTATCGATGCCTCAACGACTCCCTCCAGAGCGGGGACGGTCAATATCCTGTGCAATGCGCGAGGCAGAAGGAAATGGCTGGTGCTTGATAACGTCCTCTACGTCCCGTCTGCACACGCAAACCTGCTATCGGTGCTCCAGCTTCTCAATCGAGGAGCCAAAGTTAAATTCTCAAGCCAGGGGGCTAGTATTCGCATCAAGCCAAACGGAAAGAACCTATACACAGCCAGCCAGTATCATGGAATGTACGCACTTGGTCTCTGGAAGAATCTTATTTTTCCTGCCTACCATGTCAGTCCGCAAATGACTCTGTGGCATAACCGGCTGGCTCACCTGAGCGACGCGAACCTACAACGGCTTAAGAAGCAGGCCTCATGAACATAATTCGCATCAGTCTTCGGAAAACGTCCAATGGCCCGAGGTATCAATGAAAAGCGCACTCGCCTACGTCAACAATGCCGCGAGGCATGGGCGAACCATATCTGTAACTCCTTCCCCTGCCGAAATCCGTTCAAGAATATCGAGCAAGCTAAGCATTTCTAGATGATCGGCTTACGGTGAGGATCTACCCCCAGGCTGTCCGCCTGAAGCCAGGCCCCAAGGATGGGTATGTCCCGTCGGACACAGATGCAAAGGCACATTTGACGAACACTACAAGATTATAGACAGCAGGAATCACCCTCAAGCAGAGGCAGCATTTTCTCGGCCGACTTCGCCGAAATTTGGGTTTTTCCTCGGCCCCGCTGATGGCGCATGCATGTCGCACGCATGTCGTCATGACTGAGCCCCAGGGGGTTTACTGTCAGTTCCCTCCAGCTTCTCATATTGATACCTGCCAAGGGGCTTATTTGCGATATGGCAACTGCATTCTTAAATCAAATACAACCGTACCAACAATGGCTCACCAACCCCGGACAAGTCCTCCTGAAGGACTACAGCATCTTGTCCGATCAGAGACCAGGGAATCTCTGAATGATGTCGGTGTGACAGATAGAACACCCCGGCTTGACTACAACTACCCGGATATTGGACGGCCAGCGAGTCCCATCTTCCCTGAGGAATACGTTCTTGAAACTAGGACTGGGCTTGTTCCCGAGAGAACATTGGAACAAATCCGCACCCGACCCTCAACAGTAAGTCCAGAGGGTCTAGAAGAAGCTATTTCGAAGGGAGCCGAGTTTGTGACATTCACCGTCGGAGATCCCGAGCATCCCTACAATTGGTCGCGTTGGTACCGTTGGTACATCACATTGATCGCGTCAACGCTTGTGGTGTGTGTTGCGTTCGGGTCGTCTATTGTCACTGGGGGACTTGGTTTGATCGAAGAGAAGTACCAAGTCTCGCTAGAAGTCGCGATCCTCACTTGCTCTATCATGGTCTGTGGGTTTGCTGTTGGCCCGCTGTTGTGGTCTCCCCTTTCCGAAATCATCGGCCGACGCCCTGTGTACATAATGTCGCTCGGTCTGTACGTCATCTTCAACATTCCGTGTGCGCTCTCGCCAAATATAGGCGGGCTACTCGTCTGCCGATTCTTATGCGGCGTATTCTCCAGCTCAGGGCTTTCCCTGGCCGGTGGGACCATTGCTGATATCTGGAGCATTGAGGAGCGAGGAATGGCCATTGCGTATTTTGCGGCGGCACCTTACTGTGGCCCCGTTGTTGGCCCGATTGTCTGTGGCTGGATCACTGTTGGGTCGGGTCGCTTGGACCTTTTCTTCTGGGTAAACCTGGCTTTCGCAGGTTCTATATTGGTTCTCATAGGTTTGATACCGGAGACGTACGCCCCAGTAATCCTTAAACGACGAGCAGCAAAGCTCAGGAAGGAGACGGGGAATACGGCTATCGTTACTGAGCAGGAGAAGCACAAATTGACCTTGATGGAAATTGCGCGTACAAGCCTGATTCGACCTATCACGATGATCATGACAGAGCCCGTGCTCGATCTGATGTGTATGTACATCGTCCTCATTTACGCCATGCTCTATGCCTTCTTTTTCGCCTATCCCGTCATATTCGGTAGACTCTACGGCTACAACGATGGCCAGATCGGTCTTATGTTTATTCCCATCCTCATTGGTTCATTCTTCGCTTTGGTCACTACGCCACTCATTGAGAAGCAGTTCAAAAGGGTATGCGAGGTTCGGGAACCTACTGCAGAGGATCGGCTTATTGGCGCCCTTATTGGCGCCCCTTTTATTCCAATATCGCTCTTCATTCTCGGCGCTACGTCTTTCAAGCACATCATCTGGGTTGGGCCTGCATCGTCGGGAATCGCGTTCGGATATGGGATGGTGTTGTGCTACTACGCTGTGAACAACTATATCATCGATTCGTACCAGGATTACGCTGCCTCGGCTCTAGCAGCTAAGGTCTTCCTGCGATCCGGTGGTGGAGCTGCCTTTCCTCTCTTCACCACGCAAATGTACAACCGGCTGGGGTTGCAGTGGGCTTCCTGGCTTCTTGCATTTCTTGGTGTGGGAATGGTTTTCATCCCATATGGATTCTACGTCTTTGGCGTGAAGCTTCGTGCTAAGCTGAACCGACACTAAAAGCGACGACGTAGGTAAATTCGTGATTGATCTATCGAAGGTCGTAACTTTGCATATGTGAGACAAGTATGCACTTGTTACATGTTCGCTCCATGCCGCCATTTTACCTTATAGGCAGAAGGGGACAGCACTACATTTTTGGTCTATATAGTCGAATAACGACGATTTACTTTTAGCGAGGTCACCAGGGGGAAGACATGACAAATAGCGTAGACGTGTCCCTAAAGGACGTACGGACTCAGTATATCACGGGAGTGATTAGCTGCCATCGGGCAAAAAAGATGTCTGGCGCCTAAGTGGCCTGACCGCCGATCTGGCCGCATACTGCATTCAAAATAGAGGGTGAGAGCTCAGACTATAGCCTTTGAGGGTTCAATACTATGCAGTTTGTACCCATCGGAGCTCACCGACAAGTGGAGAAAAGCCCGTATTT
The DNA here is from genome assembly GCF_003184925.1 of Aspergillus vadensis CBS 113365. Classification (NCBI taxonomy): domain Eukaryota; kingdom Fungi; phylum Ascomycota; class Eurotiomycetes; order Eurotiales; family Aspergillaceae; genus Aspergillus; species Aspergillus vadensis. The sequence goes on from NW_020292072.1 coordinate 79,475, forward strand.
CCCCGTCTATTCTTAATACACCGCGAGGGTGCCTCCTTGCTGTGGACTTGCCGACAAGTACTTCGTCTCGCCGATACATTTGGCAGCCAATTCGTTCCCTGCTATCGCTTGGGGTCCCGAGTAGTGTGAGGCCTCTCTACGTCAGTGGATGACCATCAAATGGGGACCAACGCCTACCAGTTACTCTGGCGATAGAGGCCATTGCGGTGAGCAGTGAGAAACATGGTCTGGCCATTGTGTTTGAGTCGCTTTATCATGAACACATCGGTATCACGTCCCCGACAATATTCGCGGGATTTCCGAAAGGCGAACAAGATGGTGAAACGGGAGCTGACAGTGAAATCACCCTCCAAGGGGTCGCTCTGTCTGCTTTGATTAGCGGTGCTGATGACGTATCTGCGCAGGAGAGACATGTCTCGATCATGACCACCAACGCCATCAAGCAGCTGCATAACACTCTCCTATGCCCAGAGCACGTTCCTATAGAGGTTCACTTTGCTATGGCTGTCTAAGAACAATTCTCATTTCCTTCATGCAGCCGCCGTCAGGCACGTCAAGGGTGTACTGGGCGCTGGAGGACAGATTCGCCCACATTCCTTGCCAGCTTGCGCGGAGTAGACGTCAAGCATATCGTCCTTTCCTCAATAATATTCGCCAAGGATGTCCCTCCTGGTCGGTGCCGTGCAGCAGGGGTTTCTGAATTACCTTTCGCTGTACAGGAATTATCCTCTGGAAGCGGCCAATGACGTTTTTGGCTAGTTAGGGAAATCACAAGCGCACTCCCACTCCGAATTCGATTGCGAGGAGGACGTATCATCATTTCTGAGAACTCTCCCCCCACCCACGCCAGCTTACCAGATTACTCGTGTTCAACGGCCAAATCCATAGCATTTGGGGGAGTACCATGATCTTCAGGCATAGAGCGAATAACAACAAGGCAAACAATCGACCCCATATCCTGCTCCAACATGCTTCACAGGGGAGCAAGGCTGGATATACGGACAGCGGTTCAGGTGCCCGTACGGAAAGCGGAGACGCAACCCATCACGCGTGATCGCTAGGACAAATACTGGCCTGCATTTATCCAGAATATTCATCAACTTCCCGTCAAACTATGGACCCGATCAGATGGCTGTGAAAGGCGACATCAAATTGGATGTCCCTCAAAGTCGGCGTCTCTGAATCCGAAAAGGCGAAACTTTTCGCTTACTTCGGGCACGTGTTTGACCCACAATGCAATGGCAGATTGCGTAGAATCCCGAGAAACACACGATTGTGCCTAGACAACGGAAGAAATCCGGACTAGTATATATAGATTCCAGGTGAGAGCCATCAGCATACTGTTGCAGAAGCGATGCGGAATAAGCTGTGCACTAGGGATTCCATCCTCTTGCTAGAAGAAACGAAAGTTTCTGGCCTGAACCGTGAAGGATACATTCTGCTCAATCTTTATATAACCAGAGTATATAAAATCTGGTCGCTTACCGGTAGCAGCACCTCCCAAACCGTAGCGAATTCCCTTCGTGGCAACAAGTCAAAACGAGCTCTCGGTTTCATATGGTGTGTTCGCAGGCTTGCTGCCACTCTCACTTCAGCAGACCAATTTCTGCAAGGAAGGCTCGAGGGTACAGTACAATTGAATCATCTTCTGACCCAACAATGCCTTTTCCTCGCCGGGCTTGGACGTATTGACTCGGCCTCACACCGGGAGGTCAGCCTTCTCACTCCAGTAGAGGACTAGCGAAGCGTAGAACATGAAAAGTCACATCGAATGGCAATCCTTTATAATGCTTTAATACAGAAAATGTTACGGGATACTGTAGCATGAAAGCTGGCTGTCCTTAATGGTTCCATGAAGGTGACTTTATATAGACCGGCACTTTGACGCCAAGAGGTAGTGAGGCACTTTACCTAATCAGGAACAGCATACTAGCCGCCCGGGCAATTTTGCTCTGCGAACAGGTACCAATGTCCCTGTTGAAGTGAGAATAGAGTGATTGATCGTAGGTTACTTAAGGAGTTATCGTTTACAAGGGCGGGATAGCACATATATATGCCTGGTCCCATCCCTGCCATAAGGTTCAGCCACCGTGATATTCAACACTCCCACCCGATGGCGACCACCATCAAGGGTGCCAGCGACCATTCATCACGGTGGTGAAGGGTCCCGTTAAAACCTTCAAAAACCTTCAAAAGGAAAAGAAGGAAAGGGTACCCGTGTGGCTTAGTCTGTCCCCGTAAGCTGGGTGGTGTCACTCAATGCCAAGCCCTTTCCGAAACCATTCAAATCGTTCCCGCGGAAGAGGCTTCGTGAACCCATCAGCAATTTGCTCAGTAGTTGGGATGTATTTCAGCTCCACTGTTCCAAGGCCTTGGAACTCACCTTGCCATTTGCGTTGGATTCCCATATGCTTCGTGCGGGAATGGCATTGCGGGTTCGAAGACAGGGCGATGGCTCCTTGGTTGTCACCACAAATGATCGAGGCGGCTTTACCTTGGCTCATGTTCAACTCATTGAGAAGTCTTCTCAAACAGATTGCTTCTTTGGTTGCTTGTGTCTGGCCTAGAAATTCAGCTTCACAGGTCGAGAGGGCAACAACGCTTTGGCGCTTCGATTGCCAACTGATTGCCCCACTCCCGATATTGAAGAGATATCCAGCTGTTGATCGTCTGGTGTTGCGACATCCACCCCAGTCTGCATCTGTAAAGCCTTTCAGCATCTGGGGCTGACCCTTGTACGTGAGCTGGAGGCTTTTTGTGCCGTTGAGGTATCGCAAGATGCGTCAGGCAAGTTTCATGTGTTGCGGTCCGGGATTTCCCAGATACCTGCTCGCCATCGAAACGGCATACGCGACGTCCCCCCTAGTTCCAAGCATGATGTACATTAGGGACTCGACAATGCGTTGGTATGTGACTCTTTGGTTTGGAGGACAGTCATATCCGGGACTGTTCTCGGGAAGTGGTGAGATTTCTATTGGTGTTGTGCCGACGGGAGCGCCATTGCTGATTCCGAACTGGTGAGCGACCTTGTCAATATACGCTTCTTGACTGAGGTACAGCGTCCTGTTTTGACGGTCTCGCTGAACGGATATTCCGAGATAGTAACTGCATGGTCCTAGATCTGTCATTTGGAAGCGGTTTCGGAGGCTCCGCTTGATCCTCTTTATTTCTGCAGTGCTTGGCCCCACGATCAGGAGATCGTCGACGTACACCGCGATGTACATATTGCTCCGGATGAAAATCCCAAGATCAGAGCTGATCGGCTCGAAGCCGAGGTTCCGAAGGAAATTTGTAAGGGTCTGGTACCAAACCCGAGGAGCTTGTTTGAGGCCATACAGTGCCTTTCGAAGTTTGCAGACCTTAGATGTGCCGTCGCTCATGTGGTGAGGCTGTTCGACGTAGATCTCGTGGTCTATGTACCCATACAGGAATGCCGTTGAGATCTAGGGCCGCCGCGATTGCGAATAGAGCTTTGTAGCTCATTGGCTTGACCACTGAGGCAAATGTTTCGTCATAGTCGATCCCCTCTTCTTGTGTAAAGCCTCTCACTACCCATCGGCATTTGTAGCGGATGACTTCGCCATGCGGTCCTCGTTTGACTTTGAAGACCCATTTTCCGCTGAGAATCCGCGATCTGTGGGAGGATCAACGAGCTCCCACGTTTTGTTTTGGTGGAGCGAGTTCACTTTTTCAAGCATTGCTCCTTCCCATTCGAGCCAGCTCGCGTCATTTTTTGCTTGATGCAGGGGACTTGGCTCAAAAGGTTCTGTTTCCTTTGCAGCCACTGTTAAGAACGTTGGGATGATGTGTTCTTTGGGTATATTCATTAACGCAAGCTCTTCTTCGCTGTCACTAAATGTGTCTAGTATGACCTGCGGAGCGCGAACTTTGAGTTCAGGATGGTTTTCTAGTGCTTCTTGTGGCACCGTATGAATTGGGTGGTCACGTTGGATTTCTGGATATCGTTGCCCTTTTCCTAGGTCTTGACCTTGGTGAGCGTCGCCTTGTTGCTGGTCGCCGCCGGTTGGTGACTCATTCCTCTGGACGATGTCTTGTAAATCATCTGCGAATGGTCCAAAGGTATCGTCACTCCTTGTGGGCGACAAGGTCCTATCTCCCTGTACAGCAACGGGTGGCTGCGAGTCTTCGTCACTCGATTGAGACGACGCTGGTGTTTGCGAGTCTTTGTTACTCGACTGGTTTAGCCCTCGTGAGTTATCGTTACTCGATCGAAGCAGTATGTGCGAGTTATGTTTCTTCGACTTTGGTAGGGCCCGTTCTGGTGGTGCCATCGACAATTGGCGCCCAGAGGCGGGCACGGATGCTTGCCGTATGCCTACCGACGGTTGGTTTATTAGTCCCAGCGTCTCACTCCCCCCTGCGGCAGCAGCCGTTACCGCAGGTAAGCCGTCTTGTCTGGCCACCACATCTTCTCTGGTCTGTGTGGAAGGAGCTTCAAGGACTTCATGAAATTCAGCGTTTGGGGTCCCAACGATTCGTCCGTCTTCCAGCAGGATACGGTAGTTGGTATTTCCCTCGTAGCCTAGTAGGATGCATGGCCTTGTCCTTGGCCCTGTGAGCTTCTTCCTCAGTTTGGGGGGAATCAAGTACTCCCCTTTGGATCCGATCACTCGGAGTCGTGATAAGTCCGGCTTGTCACCGTACCACGCTTGATATGGAGTCATGTTGAGTTTGGACGAGGGCGACCGATTGGACAGGAAGGCTGCGGTTCGCGCAATTTCTGGCCAGAACTTCGGTGGTAGCCCCGCATGCGCGAGCGTAGGGTCAATCCGATCGTAAATCGTCTTGTGCGCTCGTTCAGCGACTCCGTTCTGCTAGTGTTGGTCAATTCCCGTGACTTCCGCTTGGATGGCCCGTGAGAAGAGGATGAATTTCATTTCCTCTCCCACTTGCTCCGGGATCCGGTCGAGTCGTATTCGTCTACATTTCCGTTCAGGCCGCTCATTATGGTCGAGGAAGAAACGCAGTGACTCGACAACGTATTCCTGTCGTCGTGGTATCGGAATAATCTCGATCCAACCTGTGAAGTCGTCAACAATAGTGAGCCAGTAGCGACTGCCGTCCAGGCCCTCATCAAATGACCCTGCAACGTCAATATGGAGGAGTTCCATTGCAAATTTCCCTCTTCTGCTTTGTCCCGAGCGCGTGTGGGGCTTTTCAATCATTCGTCCCTGGAGACATGGGTTGCATGGCTGACGTGGTTCCATGTCCCGAATGCCGTGAGCCTCTGCTGCGTTGGCTGTTGCTTCCCTCGTGTATTAGGTTTTAGGAGTAATGGTCTGCCAGGAGTTCCTGCCTGTATTAGGAGCGGCTGCGAGGCCCAGGATGGTACCTGGGTAGTCTGCCTGGCTGGACGGGCTTCTGGCTGGGCCAGTTGACCTGGTTGCTCAATCGACTAGAGGGGACCTACTGCAGGCTTCTGGGTATGCTTTAAATAGGGGGCGAACATGAAGTACATGTTGTAGTAGGTGCTTTACAGAGACTCTTAATGATTAGTTTTGCCTTCAACACGTTATACCTGCCGCGTCGTTCCTCTGGCCATCTGGAAAAGAACGTCTGAAAATGCGCGGCACCTAATTACTGATACTAAGCTACCAACGTCTCGCGTGATTCCCACCACGGGCTCCTCTCACTATGCTTGTGCATAATCATATACTTGTGAAGTATTCATTTAATTAATCGCACTTCGCCAGCTGGCAGCCGTAGTAAAGAGGAAAGGAAAGGGTAGAGGCTAGGCAACATGGAAAAAGCAGCTCCGACGACTTCACAGCAGATTGATCGTGGAGGGTGCATACAAGGGCTGAGACGGCATTCCATTTTCTGACGTGCGGTACTGCGAGCTCGTGCGCCTCATCCTGCTCGCGTCCCTGCACCAAAAATCGTCAACACATAAGACTACTTTGATCACACAAAGCATGCTTTTACTAGGGTAGTTCCGCGAACTTTCAATAAAGCAATACACCATGACCATATACCTGCTGCGGCCCTCACGTTCGGCTGGGGATTACACAGTCAATTTCTGATCATGAGTTAACCGTGCTCTCTGATAGCAGATCAGTAGACTGGAGACACATGTAGGAACCGGCTGTCTCATCACACATGTTAGTAAATAGCTTTGATTATCCGAACAATACTCAGAAGGGCTAGGGTTGCTGATTAAGATAGGACTGTACCAAGCTTTTTGCCGGCCCCGAAATTGCCTTCAGGGGGATCTGAGGGCTGAACCACGATGAGAATTACTGTCAAATAATGGTGCCATTATTTATTTCTCTCCAGAAGCCGTAATTTGGCCTGTAGAGATTCTTTCACTCTGGGTTTGCGCTGGATCGAATATTTCTGGACTTTCTCCGGGCACGTAAACGAAGATGACGAGCTACTCATTCTGATATTATTCTAATATTCATGTTTCTCTCTGAAAGTCCGGGCCCAGTAGTGTCTCTCGGACATAGGGAGCAAGAGTGAATAGCAACATGATCTAAGTAGGAGGACCGCGCTTGCAGAGACCCGCGCAAATTGCAAGATTCAAGTAGGTGTATTGCCCTATTCGGAAGACCTATAGCACTGCTAGGCTACAAGGCCAAGGAGGGGAGGCCAGGAAACACTTATATGCGGAGTATTCATTGTCCTGGGGGTATTCTCTATTAATTGATATCCCGTCAATATAATAATTTCCTATAACTTACCTACGTCGCCCACCACTCGACATGTCCCGTTGCCCAGGATTATTCAAATTCCATAAATCAATATTACTTTGTGAGATGGTATCAATGAGGAAAGAAGCCTTGAGCTACAGGCCAGGCAAGCCAGTTTCAGAGATCATAGACTAATAAACTATAGTATAGATCAGAGCAAATAAGACTAAATTAAGCAAATGACCCTGCTGGACAAGAAAATACCACACGCCGCTTTGATCTGCAGCAATACAGGTTGTCGCTAAACCTCGCCAAAACACGGGTTCGGCTGGGTTTTCATCTTTTGAACCTGCTGAAGTAAGAATAGATTGATTGATTGCCTGTTACTTAAGGAGTTATCTTTTACAAAGGCGGGATAGCACATATATATGTCTGGTCCCATCCCTGCTATAAGTTTCAGCCACCATGATACTCCACAGCCACCGTGATTTTCGACACCATGGGCGGGTTGGGACCCCCGAAACCCAGCCTGGGTAACTCGTGGGCGGGCTCAAAAGATGAAAACTCAACCTAACCCACGTTTTGGCGAGGTTTTCCCTTGCCTACTAAGGAGTCAGTGCTCCAACAGAAGGCAAACAAATACAGAAATACCCAATATCAGCTATTTCTTGTGACCCTTAGATACTGTACACACGGGGTCCGCTGGATGCAGAAGAAATCATCAATTGGATCACGGATATAGACTGCTTCAAACAAAACTCAGCTATACTGAGTAATCCCTAATTAATAATCTATGTTCATCTCGTAGCATGCGCCTCGTTGTCCCGATATGACGCCTTCTATTCCACGACTTCTTCTTCCCCTTCTTCTTCCCCTTCTTCTTCCCCTTGTATGAAACCACTCTAACATGCTGTATCTGCGATGGGGAGATGACTTGTCGGAACAGCTCAGTCTGCCCCATCCCAAGAATTACAATCATGCTGACCACTGCCTTGGTGAGGACCACGTCCTCTATATACTCAGAGACTTCCAGGAGGATTAGAATATCCTTATAGTTAAAAAAAAAGACCTGCAAGTAACAGCCAGGCACATCCATCACTTACATACTATCCCGCATAGGATACCAGGCGACCGGACCAGCCAGGAAGAGACTGATCAAGAGCAGCACATAAACAAAGCAGACTATCAATAATAATAAGTTACTAAGAATACCTTCCATGAAGCAAATTATCCAGCAGGTATGAATACCTGTACCAGTAAAAAAAGATAATCAGTACATTCCAGGACAAGAAGATAAACTAATATACTAGATTATAATTAAGAAGCTTCTCTGTATAAAAGGACCGTAGGCCTAGCCAGGCCTTGATTATATTATATTAATATATAAATTCTACTTACTGAATACTGCACATGGTATATTTATATCTATTATACTGCGCCACGATGCTGTCCTTAAAACAGACAGTCTAGTTTACTTTTTAAGATATAGATATTATCTATCTATTATAAAGCTATAGCTAGAAGTAGTATTTTTTATAATAATACTCTGATAACTCTGCTATTATAATTATTATATAATAATACCAAAATGCTTTCTTATCTTTATTAGTCTTGTTTACAGAGTAGATCTAATCCTTGTAAGTTCTATATCTTAAAATCTTAATCTAGTAGTATTATTACTAATTTTTATAACTAACAGAGTTGTCTGCCTTCTGATCTGTAATTAATATCATACTTTCCAGATCTATATATTGCTAGTAAATAGATACTTTCATGGGCCAAGAGCTGATCTCACATGGTGTATATAGCTTGAGTAGCGCGTGTTTATTTAATAAACTATGATATTCTGTACAGAGAGGCAATCTTGTCTTCACAGCCAGCCAGGCTAATAACTAACCTAATGTAAACCACGATCGCGCGGCTTATACGGTCGAGCGGTCTATCTACTAATACTATATAAAAGCTACTTTTTTGATTTAAAATATCTCAGCCACTTAGAGAGTAAAGCACTTTATTCTGAGAACATAGACTATAGACATAACCAATTTTATATTATTATTTTTCTAGCATATTTATAACCATCAATAATGGCTGGTCATATAAAATACCCATATTTTACGTGTATTTTTACATAGTGCATATATTCAATATGAAATATATCTATCAAACCTTTTTGAGTAAGTTTCAAGTCTATCTTTAATCAGTAATCAATATGCGGAGTTATATCCTCCCAAGAGATGTGATTAGTGAGATATAACACTTCTCAACGAGTATATAGTTTGTGTGGTACTACAAGATGGGCCGCGCGATCGTGGTTTACGTTACAAGCCTTTCGCTTACTCGGCACGGGACAAGCCACGACATCAGCAACTGGGAAACACGGTTCAGTACGTGGAGGGTCTTACCTTACGTAAGAAGTTCCTCAAGTACTAAGAAAGTATGGGATTTCGAAAATAGCACATATTCCCAAGCGGAAGAAACAGTTGGGATATAGTCATATATTAAATAACTAACCATTGCTCGTGCGGCTTGTACAGCTGTTATATAATATATTTTTTGGTAGGTATAAAGATTGCTGTTTTTTTAAATATATAATAATTCTTGTTCTCCAAATTAACTCTCCCCCCACCAACTATATACTGGATGTAACTATTGGAAACTACTGTTATCTGGCAATTCATGCTGAAGCAAAAGATTTTAGTCTTATAAAATATTATTAATATCCTGTATAACTTATAATAAGTTCAGTAGAAACAAAACCACTAGCTATTAGCTATATAATATAATTTTTATTAATACAAATCTAGACCTAGCTTAATGTCTCTTTCTAGCTTTATAATTATTATACCAGATAATAGGATATTATTTAAGCTTCTTTTTTATTAGAGAATTATCTTGTTCTTTTCAGTCTTGAGGAATGTAAGGAGACGCTCAAAAAGAATTATAAGTTTTTATTTATTTTTTTTTTAGTATAGTATAATGCTGCTTTTCTATACTTGTCTTTGTATAGTTCAAAGATACACTCTGACCTCGAGAACATATAAAATAAATAAATCAGTATTCCAGTATATTATTAATCTTTAGCTAAGTCTAAGCTAAGTTATATAAAATAAATAAATCTTTCTTCTCTTTCTGCAATATATTATGCATGCAGTATTTCGCTGATTTAGAGTTAATCTGCTATGAATCAGTTTAGTATATGGGGCCTCAGTTGCCGGGTATAATTATTAAAGTTAGATATTTTCTGTCATCGCTATTAATATATAGACCGGGAAGGATAGTCAAGATTAAAATAAAATTATCAGAAATTATATCTTCTAGATATATCTTAGACCAGCATGAATGTGTTCTTTTCTATATATATAAAAATCAATATTCAAATAATATGGGTGTAGAGCTTTGTATTTATTATATAGCATATACTTATCTAAGTTGCTGTGCAACAGGCGGGCTGTTCCTGCTAAATTACAGTTGATTTATATAATACCTCTTGCAAGTCCACCAGAAACACCATTAATGTATAAGGTATAATTTGCTGGCTAATAATAATAGATAATTGCTATTACTTACAGTGAGGTATCAGTTTGTATATATGACTATCTAAGATATAAGATTCCCTGGCAGCAGACAAGGGCTGCAAGAGTTAGTTACCTGTAATTAAGAATATTTAATAAGCTATCTAGTAATATAAATTATTTTATTTAATAAATTTATATATGAGCTGCCAGTCTTCCAGCTTTTCTCTAGACTTATGACTTGCTTTAAATAACTGGTATATATCTTCGAGCACCGTTATTCATTTATTACAGGAAAAATTAATTATTAGCAGAACTTTCTGGGCTTAATATCTTATAGAATAATTATCTATATAGTGAAATATGGAGTGCTATTTCAAGCAGTCTCTGCACAAGTAGTAGTGATAAAAATCTAAAGATTTATTATATTATTTTATTAATACAGAGAAGAGAGGCGAGGAGCTCTGATAATTATAAGATTATATTAAAATAAACTAGCTTTGTAAACTGAATGTAATTTTATATAGAAAACCATGTTAGCTACTATGAATAGTTATCCTGGAGTTTTCTAGACAATAGAAAGTCTTGACTAGAAATATTCAAAAATATAAATATCCTTGATAGCTGACTTGTCTTTAAAGTAATTATTCTTATATATAGTATATTCTACATACACAGTGCTCATGATTCTATATTTATCTAATAAAGAAATACTGATTTCCTCTAGTACTGATGTAACTTAAGATAGGGAAAAGCTGTTAAGGAAAAGATCTTAATATTTATATTATATATACTAATATTGTATATATTGGTCACTCTACTTTCCAAGTGCTGAATGAAAGATTGGATAGTAGTTTTTTATATTACCTGCTACTAATTCCTGATTAAGAGCTGTTTTAAGATTTGATCCGATGTATTCTAAATGGTTTTAGGGCAAGAAGAATGCCATGAAACATCTAGAGAATATTACAGATATATATATAAGAGAATAATTATTATATAAATATTAGTAACCATCTAATCCATTGCCCATGACGGACAGGGAAATTACTGGGTTAGTCACCAGGCTAGTAAAGATCAGATAGCTGTCTACTGCTCAGTTGGTTGCCTTACCACCAGACATTAACTAAATCCAGACTGCATTCTGTGGCCTTGACCCCGCACGGTGGATGGTTTCCATTAAGATCTAGACTAAAGCTAGTAATGGACATCCTTGGCTTCTGTTACCAAGCAGCTGTCAGGAACGGCTATTAGATACTTTTAATATTAGTCTAGCTGGATTAATCAGCCTAATCAGGGATGTAGTGGTAAAAATGTTACTATTTTATATATAACAAGACTTGTAAATTTTACTAAAGCCCATGATAATTATTACAGATTCTAAAAGGGGTTTTCTACTCTCATGCTCCTGGAAATCCATGCTGGTTTGAAAATTAAGTATTCAGAGTATACCGCTGTAAATCATATATCACTGTGAAATATTATGGATAGGAGGATCATGGATTAGATATATTAAAGAATATAAAATAATCTAGACTGTGCTTTTATTATTACCCGCGGGTAAGAAAATAATCAGGCTTCTTTAAGAATCTTAAATTAGATATTAAGTATTCTTTATTAGCAGCTCCAGGAGATCTATAAAATAAATAATTAATATATAGTATAACACCTCGCTGCAGATACTAATATTTGAATATCTACTCTTATTGGCTGGTAGAAGTTGCCATCGTGCAGTTATATATAACAGATGTGTAAGGGGCCTTGTATAAATTTTTTATAGTAAATAACAGTAGTATTAGCAGCTCTGCTAAGATACTATCTGTAAATGTAATCCTTCTTACTAAATCATGCCCGCTAGTATATTTCTGGTAATATATTATGATCCCTTTCCTAGCTCTTTTTATATAATAACTAATATTTTATTTAGGATTCTAATATTTACTCCTGTATATTACACTGCTTTAACAGATATATAAAAGAATCCTAGGACGTTTTTTTGCCTTCGGCTATGCCCAAACTTGCTGATCTATAATATATTAAATGTGTAAGTTGCTAGGCCTATGTGAATTTATTTTGACACTTGTTTTATGATATAAACGATAATCAGTTTTAGAAATTAGCGTTAGGAGGTGTTCAAGAGAACTGGAAAATAATAAATAACTATTTTAAATACTTAGCTAAATTACCAGGCAGGGATAATAAGAGACTATTTAAATATAGAAATTCTCTTACGAGAATTTTGACAGTTAAACAGATACTGCAGGACTAAATATAATAAATAAATTCTGATTTAATAGATAACTTACTTGGTGGCTTAAATTCTTTTTGTTGTGTTATATAAGGATATCAACAATTACACAGCTTTTATATAGAATTTTGACTAGTTCTGCACTTTGGCAAGTGGAAGAGCTTAATATTCTTATATTAAAAGAATTATATAAAATCCTTTTAGTAATCTTTTTGAACCTACTTTCAGCCTATATCATGCGCTGACTGGTATACTATACATATCTATATCTGTTCTTGATACTAATTAAAGCAATCAGAGGCTCCAGGAATTCCTGATTTATATAATAAATACTGCAGGAGGGAGTATATATTTTAGAATTTAATAAGAGAGTATATATATTAAAATTAATAATTTAATAAACAGAGAAAACTGCTAATATAGGATTTTTTATTTATAAATAATCTTTCTTTCTATAATAAACCTCCATGCCTGCGCAAGGATTACTCAGTGTGGGCTTAATGATCCTGTAAGCTTGGCTTATGTTATACTTCTATGAGACAATGATTATACAGATAAGATACTCTAGATAAATATCCAGCCTGCTTACTTCTAGTATAAGAATGGTTCTTAACTGCTGAAAGATAGCTAATAAGTTTCTTTGAAGTAAGAAAGTATATTATAGTTTTTTATAAAATAATAATAAGACCCCCTGATAAGTAGAAACTTAGTATATACTTAAAAATTAAAGTATCTGGGAGCTCTGATCCTTGACCTGATAATTATTAAAAGTTAGTATTATTTAGAGATAAGCCTGACTCTATCTTTTTAATCAGACAGAAAATACTTGTTTCCCTGTTTTAGCCATTTTCTGAAAGGCTGCATGGGCATTCTTACTAGATTTTATAATTATCAAGATACACCAGATTTATCATGTTAAGTAAATTAAGCATTATAATGTGATTACCAAAAGTAAATACTGGTAAAGGTGTATATAATACCCTGGAATAACTTATAATATAGATAAAAGTAAGTTTATATAGATTACTATGAAATTATTACAGAATTCTCTTTATAAATAGTTCTATTATCATTCTACTGACCAAAGCATTAAAATAGTTTATTTTTATCAAGAAATAGCGCAATTGTTGAACTCTATGTAATAAGAAATAGAAAATCAAAGCTAAAATAATTATTAGCTACCACAGATAATTCTTTATAATTAGATTAATAACTAATCTATTTTTCTTTATTTTTATAATATTCTTTTAAATAAGGGGATCCTGTAAGGAAAATCTATTTAAATATTATCTTACTAATTTACTGTCTGGGATTTAATCTAGTATATAAAAGAAATTTCAGTTATTTTCTGGTTCTCTCAGGTACTTTGTTACTCTAATTTCCTGGATTTATTATTTTAAATTTATCAAAAGCACATGTTAATCTTGATATTAAATAAACCAAGTAAGTTAGTGCGCAGTACATCCATATACATATTAATAAAGTCTAAACATAGTAGACTGTAAAGAAAGACTCTGTAATTTATTTAATATATTCCTGCCAAAACAGTGTACCATACACGAGTGGGTAATAGCATTTTAATAAGATATTAATAAATACTTTAGGAAAAGAATAGCTAAGAAATCCTATATACTATTAAATATATACTGGCAGGCTGAGAATGCATGACTTGATAATAAGAATAATATTTATAAATACTATTTCAGCAGGACAGCTGTGCCGCTGCTAGCTATTACAATAGAACTGTGTAAGAGTCCCTGGACATCCCCTGAAGGTAATTATATAGCGGTAATTTCTATTAACTAATAAAGACAGACACCTGCTAGTACCTGCAGCAAGCTATCACGCTGCATATGACTATTAATTCTGTAAATGTGCTGGAGCTGTCAGCTGGGAATATTCAATATCTAAGTTAAAGTTTTTGGAGAATACTGGCTGCTGTCCTATTTCACTAAGTATTACTTGGGCCACAGGAGAATACTAAGAATAAAGAATCTACTAATTAATAAATATTTATCTTTTACCCGGCTGGGGTTTAGAGGAGCATGACAGCATATATTTATTTATTATAATTTATAGTAACTGTTGAGAGGCTTAGCAATATCTATAAGGCCCGCTAGCATATAAAACAGTCATCAACCTACTATAATATCACGGTTGTGCAGATTAATCAGGCCAGGATTATGTCAAAAGTATCTTTCCGCTGTTTCTAGCAGCAACCGGGTAACCAAAGCTAAGAATAACTATTAATAGATTTAGGCCTAGATATTAATTAAAATCATCCGCCGTGCGCGGTATGTAATTGTGTCTGGATTTAGATTAATATCCGATCTTTCATGGAAGCAAGGTAATTAACTAAATAATAGACAGCTATCTAATCTTTACTGAAATAATAATTAATACAGTAATCTCCTTATCTGCTATATACAGCTGGAATTGAATTACTACTAATATTTTATTATATACTTAACAGCTTGAAGATGCTCAGACTCTCAATATACTAATTAAATATTAGCATGTCTGTGAGTTATTATAACACAATTACTCAGACTCTGTAAGGGCTGGATAATAATTTTAAATCTATATATAGCTACACTTTACTGTCTTAACTCCGCACGGGCATACTCTGACTAGAGGCCAGGCCTAATTTTACTACTACTATATAATATTATTAGTTTCAATTACCTAATTACTGTCAGTAATAGCTAGCAGCGCCACAGCAGTCCTGCTAAAATAAAATTTCTAGATATTATTTTCTAGTCAAGTCACCTCAGCCTGTAAGTACTAAGATTAATAATATACTTATAATATTTAAGCTGTCTTTACTTGAATAATCTTTTAATTATTTATTTAAGATTCTCTTGCCCACTCATGCCTTTACACCACTTGGGCGGATATATAATAATAATAAATATCTTAAAATATCTTATTACAGTTCGCTATGCTCAAACTCTATTAATATATATCCATGTACTGGCGTACTGATTTGCTAGATATATGCAGTGCTAACTAGGGTATACAGTCTGAGACTCTTAAAAGACAAAATCACAGTAGCACTATAAATATTCTAAGAAAACTAGAAATTAATAGGTATTCTTTCTAGTCACTTTATTTATTCTAAGATAAAAAAATAATAATATAATACTTAAATAGTAGGATTCTTCTTACAGGCTTTTCTTTACTTGAAAGGATTATATTATAAAACTAAGAAGAGATAATTATATCTTTAATTAAGCTATAAATTATTACTAGATAACTAATACTTGTTTTTATTTCTTATTTTTATGGTCTCTAGTTATGCACGGTTTAACAATCACACCGTCTATATTTATGAATAGGAGTTAATGGCTAGTGGAAGAGATAGATAAATATTTATAAAGAAAATCCTAATATATCCTCTTTTTTATTATCACGGCCTAGCTATTACAGTCTAATTTCATTATATATACAGACCAATGCTGTTAAATAATTTAGGAGAATGTGATTATGGAGCAACTTCAGTAATAGTTCAGAATAAATAATATATTAATGGACTGGCCTGAAGACGGGCCATAAAACTTTTCAAAGTAGCAGAAGTTCCCGCCTTTAATAATAACTGAATTAATAATTATCAGGCCCGCACCGGATGGCAATAGACTGAAATAATACTAATAAAGGGGCTAGATTAAATTATACCGCTTATTACTGTCACAGTCCAAGGTGGATAGAGACTGATAGAAATATTAGATAATACTTTATATTAATATTGAGATTTGATATACTTGTTTTACTAAACCAGAAAAAAAGTATTTTGCCTTAGTAGCTGTTCTATATAGTAGAAAGATTATATTCTCTCATATATTCTAGCAGTTGTACTGAGGAGCTTTATAGAAATATTAAGAGATTAGAATTAAATAATTCAGCTTAGCTTAACTGGGTGTCTCCCGGATCTGATCTCTGATCTCAGGATTTGGACCCAATTGGATTATGCTGCGGCCATGCGCAAGTCACGGTGGATATAGTTATCTTAGCCAGTAGTTAATTCTCTTATATAAGCTTCTACTTTTCCCATCATGATTCTAGACTAGAGGAAGTTATATGCCAGCTAATAAAATACTTTCTAAAATATCACCAGATAATTTTATTTTAGATCAGTAATAGTTGAATACAAGAACCGTAACAGGGGCACTATTAAGCTTAGTCTATAGACTATCTTCTTTTATTAGTCCGTGCAATGTTCTTTGCCATTCTTCAGGTCAAGAGTCTGTATAATGCTGAAGAGCTGTATTCTCCTCTGCCAGATAATATACTACCCGGTGGGGATAGAGGCCACATTTCTTGGATTATAATACAGAGAACCTGCAGTTTACAGACTGTTCTATGATTAGAACTTGGATTTGGATTTATTTGTAGTACATGAATGTTTCCAGCCCTGTGTGGACTTACCTATGGAACCATGCATCTCCAGGTCAGGACCAGGGTGCTTACTGTAAATCTGGAATGAACTATGTTCTCAATAACCTGTACAGAATAGACAAGCCCTGGACGAGCGCAGACTACCAGATTGCTGTCAGATAAATGCATACTGGGAAACTTCCTAAAGACCGGAAATCCGAATGGTGATGGTTTGGTGCAATAGCTGGTAATTAATAAGACAGAAATTACTCAGCAGCTCGGAGACAGATGGGGCTCTATACTAATCAGTAGTAAAGATTAGATAGAGTTAATTATATCATGGCTTAATACCCAGCCTCTCTGGTAGGCTGATCTTTGTGCTTCAAGGCTAGAGTTTAGAGAGTATGCAGTAGCGGCTCTAGTCTTTCAGACTATTTATTTGCCTCCTTTCTTTCTTTCTTTTTTTCTTATTCTTTTGAATTGCTTTCCTTTTAATGCTCAAACTTCTTTGGTTGAATTTGTTTTTTAATGATGGGGGACCACCAGTTGGCGCCTTAATTATTAGCACTATTAGAATCTGATCTCTAAGCACTGCACGGTTGTTCCAGATAATGGGCTGGGACTGCACAGCGGACAGCCTTCCTGCCGAGTCTGGACCGCAATAAGGTTCTTGTAGGCTTGGTCTAGCTCCTGTTGCCAGGCAGGAATGATTGATGGCTAGAAAGAATAATATAGTAAGCAAGAAACACAGTAAATCATAAATTTAATCTCAGTAATTATCCGGTCAAACCGTAGAGAATAATACATGCCAGAAATCCCGAGGGGATTCACTCAGAGAATTACCTATTCATTCCCAATGTAGTACTTGCACAACAACACTGGGTTACTACTTCTTCGACTTCATCTCTTCCGTCAAGGCCTGGAAATGACTGATCAATGGCCTTATCTCTGAAGGGTTAGGAGGCGAGGATCGTGGCTAGCATCCAATCTATTAAGTATCCTGACCAGAATATGGCATTACAGTGTTTTCAGCGTCTTTCTTATTGTTCCTGTCCTCTAGAAACACTGCATACACTTCTAAGCTATGTCGCGCGCGTGTCTTTGGGGCTCGGGGCTTGTATATCCATCAAAAGAAACAACAATAAACCCTCTGGTGGATGTTTGCCATCAATGTCAATCCACAGTCAACGTTCAAACACTTTATCTGTCAGCCAACTCATTTACCATGGCCCTAGCCTACTTAGTAGTCGAACATTCCACGTGGTCTATCACTTACGTCGTAAGATAGCAATATATGCTACTATAGCATCTGACATCCGGGTTTGGCACATTCTGCCGCTACACACACACACAATTCATTAACGCCCGGCGGCTCAGCCGAAAGGGCAACTATCACTAAACTATCAACACAAATTCTAATATACATCTGCGGTATCTCCTTCGAGCCCATACATAGATCCTTTCAGTATATGTCCTCTCAGCTGTCAATATCATAGGAATCCCTGTGGGTTAATAAATTTATTAATAGACTGGCTTAAAAGTGCTTTTTTAAGTGTTCAATATCCTATCCTCGGCAGTTAAAGCGCGTCTACCATCTGTGGCACAGGGTGGTTGGTGTGGGTTAATTAGGAAAAGAATGTCAATATCTTGGTTAACATGGTTAGATAGTGTCAAGTCGGCCCGTAACAATGGTAAATTATATTAAGGCTCGTACTGCCTCCAAGTTCAGCATCCATTACTAATCATCAGAAGACAATTTCCCGTCCAGGCAGAGGGAGAGATTGCCCCGCTGAGTTCAAGTATATTATAGCAATAAGAAGCATTACATAGTCCACTTCCGACACTAAAAGAGAAAATACTCCACGGTTTTTCTTACTTGTCCGCATGCACACTGGTCTGTCTGCGCGGCATTAATCCAGTAGAGATACCCATTTAATCTTGCCATACCGGTCCGGAGTTGAGCCAGCACGGTCGCTTCTTTCCACAATAATCTATTATACAGTTGTCGGGTATGCTTTCCTGGGAGTACAGCATCCACTCATTTAACATGTCTTTCTATATCCTCTGGCAAGGCTTTCGTGGCGACTGCTTGGGATCATGCGAGATTCAACGTTGTTGACTTCATTCTGGGAACCTGTGTTTGTGGGATAGCATCCTCGTGGGTTACAGCTCGGGCCTGCTCCTTAACTAGGCCCAGCAGTTTATTATCTTCGCTAATAGGGACCCAAAGTATCCTGATGTGGTTTCCTTTCCTCCGTAGTCTGTTCACCAGCTTGTACGTATGGCAGACGAACTCCTGGCCTGACTGTTGTCGAGGGTTCTGTAACGTGAGGGCTGCAGCTTTCAAGTACTGATTTGTATTCCTAAGCTAAGCAAGCCGGATAATAAATTGTAGAGGAGGCAGCATGTCTACCTACATAGACCCTCCACCTTGCGTCGCCTTCGATCCTTTTCCGCATCCTTCACGGGGCACAGCCGGTCCCGCAAGTCAATACCAGTTTGCACCTTAAGCCTACTTCCATAGCCGCCCTAAAGACTCCATCCTCGATGGCCATCTTCAGAATCCTATTCTCTCAGTAGACCGACACGCGCGTCCGTCCTCTCGAGCCATATAGAAAGGGTCGTAACTGCAGTCCGCCCACCCAGTCTTCCGTCGCTTCCATTATATGCTGCGCCCCACAGGTTGTCAAATCTGTTTCGCGCTACCTTGCAAGATCGCTCTAACAAGGCCGACCGTGTCTCGCAGGAGTTCGTCCAGTTGTGTCCTCTCTGTATCCCGAACAGCCAAGCAACACAGCGTTGTCCCTCCTACTAACCAAAGTACCTCGTCGTTCTCTGTGTGGGTTCAAGCATGCTGGGTCGTGCCGTGTCGTTCGCGTTTTTGATTTTGACTCTTGTCATTTCTGTATCCTGAGACCCAGCGATATCCTCCTTTCAGCAGAGCAGCCCGAGAGCACCCCAAGGGTGTCCTATCCCACGACCCTAGTGTCCACTGATTGTAGGATCGGTTTCGCAGTCGTGTGTCGGGTGGTTTTCAAAGCGTTCCCTTGTCGCCTGTGCGTGGGGTCAGGGCCCCTGACCCCTGAGCTCTCGCTCCAGCCGTGGCCCTAGCCAGCTGACAGTGCTGGCCGGTAGTGACTCTTCTTTGCTCTGCAAATGCCTTCCAGGCAAGGCATTCACAGGTTCCCAGCCGGCACCACGGGGAGGTGAGAGTCGTCGCCAGCTAAAGGGAACAACAGCTTTTCCGGAAAGTATGTTTTATGTACAAACTGTACAGTAAATTTCAGGTAACTATATTATATAGTCCCTGATACACATGTGCTTTGTCATGTGCTGTTCTCATACCGTCCGGTAATTTACTGGATATATAATCTATATAAGATAAAATATACCAGTCTTCCGATTTCTGTCTATAGCTTCGAGCTATGTCTTATCTATTTTTCTGTATATAGTCTGACTGTAGTTAGCCCGCCTATTCCCAGTCTCCTCCTGTCCCCTGCTTGAGCTACTGTCCTACCAATACCGCCAGCCCGCACCCTGACAGCATCCATCCTTCAATATATCTATCTATGTATCAATCCCATAAACCCCCAAATCCTCCTCCATTTTCACCAAAGCAAACACTGCACTCTCCCTCCCCCCGAACACCCTCAACTTCCTCACCCCCCTGAACTCCAGGCCGCTCTTTTCCAACACCCTCCGACTACGCATATTCCCCGGCGCACAAAACCCAAACACCCCCTGCACATTCCACTTGCGTTGCACGTACTCAATGACCGCCTTCGCTGCCTCAGTCGCGTATTTTCGCCCTTGGTGTCTGGAAGAATAGCAAATCCATTGTCTGGTGCAGAGTAGCGATTTGGTGGGTCACCTTGCATGAGGCTTATGGTGCCAATCGGAAGGGTGTTTTCATGACGTGGATTGGATATAGGCCTGAAGTTGAAGAGGAGGAGGCCGAATCCTTTGCAGGTGTATTGGGGAATGATCCGGGTCTGAATGAAGGTCTGGACGGAATGGCTGTCTGTGATGGAGGTTTTGCCGTTGGTGGCGATGAAGTCGGGTGTGTTCCAGAGGTGAGCGAGGAAGGCGCTGTGAGATGGGCTGGTCGGGTCGAAGTAGGTGATGTTAAGGCGGGCGGTTAAGATAGAGAAGTTAGTTGGCGGGTTGGAGGTACTGGTCATCATGGCAGTAAATGCGATGGTCCAGTTTGTATAGCAAATGGCCGAGGTGAGGTTCCATATATATAGGAAGCTTCTAGACTCATGGTGTTATCAGCAGTAGGTTGTTCAAGGATACTAAAAAGGATGTTGGATTGATCAGTAGATGAGTCAATCAGGATGGTAAGTTGTACGGTTAGCAGCGGACCTGGAGTAACCCGTTCTCATCGTATGATAAGGTCTGACGATTACCGCGGATAAGCCAGATATCGGTAGAATCTAGAAAACCACCAATGCCATTATTGTGGTCTGCGGATGCTTACAAATAATTTGGAGTAATCGATTCTAGACAGCCGAATCCCCCGGTCGATGATATGAGATCCCCCCAGAGCCGCCTTCAGCACCAACGCCACCTCACCAATTGTGGAGAAAATCTTCAAATATAAGTTAACAGTAATGTAATATCGCCGGTACTACTCAATCCGAACCAATGTCTTGCTTATTTTGACCGTCCGATACTGCTAATCCCACGCGTTATACACCGCTTAACCAGCGGTGTAGAGAACTCCTCCGGGCAGTACAGTACCCGTATTTAATATCTACTCAATCACCCCTAGAATAGTCAGGACATCACTGACAGTATAGTCGTTAATAAGCGTAACTTTATAAACTAACTGTTCCTGTAGTTCCAGCTGCAGTGTAATGAATAGGATAAGTAGATAATCCAAAGTCTGGTTTATATCTTCTAGCAGTGTTACTGTTCACCCGAGTGTCTTGCGGCGGTACGGTCCAGAATTTATCTTGGAATATATGAAAGGCTGATGAATATCTTGGCAGACCAGTATATCTCAGCTATTTCAAGATTGATTTCTCTGCTATAGTAGTGATAGAATGGTCCAGGTCAGCTCTAGCCCAGTGTAATAATACCAGAGTATAGTAATCGGATAGTAGTTGATAATGTCTGGTAAACATGACGCGTCGCAGACAATGGTATAGAGAAGAATTGGATGATAGTAGTGATGATGAATTCTAGGAGGACAGGAACCAGCTGTTTCCAGAAAGCCGTGACGCCGCGATCAGGAAGGCCATACTGTTGTGTATTGCTATTGTTGTAGCTGAACCCGATAATTGATACAAATGTGGCACCGCTCATGATTGCAGCCATGGCGAATTGTGGTAGTAGGAAAAACTCCACGTCCGGGAGTAATGGATTGACGACTCTCGACCATTCTTCAGATCTCCTGATGTTGTCCACCTCGACATGGACGACACTGCCGGACGGCAGTGACATTGCATGGTCGTCGTCATTCACCGATAGCTTTGATAGATCCTTCTGGGTGACCCAGGTCTAATGACCGTTTTCGCAATGTTCAGTAGCTTTGGCGATTGGCCTTGGCGAGGCATCGTATTAATCCAGGAATCAGCTGTCTTAGGAGGGCTGCTGCGACCGTAGTCTGGCCATAATATGGATGACGCCGCAGAACTAAACGCACAAATTACGTGCCAGTGATTGATCCATGTGACGCTCGGGGCGCTTCGCTGACGCAACGGCGCATGGTTTTCAATTGACGCCGAATCAATGCGGCACCTTTGCGGTGCACATTGTGCCGATCGTGTCGGTGTCTCGACGTGTCCGCCGGAAATGTTGAAAGCAGTCATAGCACCTCCCTGTTGAACTGTCTTGGTTCGGCAGCTAGGTCGCTGCTTTCAGAGACACTCCTGCGGCTACTAATATCGGTTCAATTATAGGACTGTATACTGACTGCATCTAGTGTCAGCGGCAGCGCGACTATGGCCTGCTCTCATGGCACTGCTGGGATCCTGCTTTGACTTGGAGGCACGCCATCGTCTTCAAGTTCTGCGATGAAGGGTCACGGTGGTCAAAGTTGGGATCACTCTCATTGGCAAAGTTGACCACGGAAGTCCTAAGTACTGCGGGCTCTTACCCACCCCCCTGCTAGCCATGACATTAATACCCCGGATGTCTGACTGGAATTGCTTTTGTTGGGTGGTATTGTAGCGGGCTGGAGAGGGCTGGCCAAATACTCAATATGTCCTATGGACCTGTGATTTTCTCGCTAGCACAAGAGCCTGCTCAGCACACTGACAATGCCACGATGGGAGCAGGCAAACGGAGTACGTTGTGGACTGCATTTTTGATGAGCGTGATCCTCTACGATCGGCTGCAGGCTGTTTAGTTTTCCTAGGATCTCCTGTGGCGATGGTTGCTCTCGGGTTTCCTTAGCTAAAGTGATCATGCTATTCAAAAAAGGCTTCCAAAGATTGGGCTGGTAGATTGGCGCGTTTGGTGTTGTCAAACTCCAGCAGTGCTGTAGCCTCGGTTATGATTTGAGTGGCATGCTCGAGGTGGTTCAGGGGCTGGATCCCCAACACTGGCCAAGTATTCCTACCAACCATGACTTCCTGGATATTGGGTTGTAGCCAAAGGCCAAGTTAATGTATTGAACCAGGATTGAGGTCATTCAAGCTCATTTTAAACGTGAAGTTTCAAAAATTCGCTCTGAGCTGAGAGTAGTTGTTTTTTGAGAATGAATGGGTCACGTGCGTGGCGGATAATTATAGTTCCATCCGATCATTTTGGGCACCAAAAGACGCCCCGCTCTCAAACCCGCCATCGACATTCTTGCTTCTTGGGCTTCGAAACCAGCCTGTTTGCTAGGTAAGATTCAGCAGTAGGATCAGTTTGGGCTTGGGATTCTCTAATGATAGCAATTAGTCTCCAGCTACCACTCGTATTTTCCTCGCACACGATGTCCCCAACAACGATAAACGAAGATGCATTTCTCAAGTTGAAGAACCTTTCGGCGTGGGTTTCCGACACGAAGGAATTCAAAAAGGAACAAGAAAATCTTTTCAGATGCGTGGATGAAGGCCGTCATGTCAAAGTTGCCCCTTTACTGGAAGATTTAGGGTTCGATAAGATCAAGGTGATTTGGCTCATCTCAGTTTCGGGAATACAACTAAGATGTCCACAGGGATATGGATACTCAATCTGGCGCGTTACGGGAAAAATATCACTCAAACCAACACCTCATTACAAGTCCCTATTCTTTCCTCTGTCTATCTCGTCTGGGTCTGATAGTGCAGCGGGAGAAGTTCAAGCCGCGGGCGAGGTGCTCACTCCGGGAATATATGTTCCATTCACTACCCTGATAACTCTTGACAGTCAATTAGATTGTCTAATTGTTTATCTACCGGAGACTGGTGTTCCATCCGCAGCTGGGAAGTGACGTGTGACGACTACATTTATTGCAGTCATGTATCTGCTTTGTTCTGAGGAGTCAGGTGAATGAGTCATTGTATTATGTAAATATCAACACACTGCTTGGGCTGCGCCTGCGTCATTGAATTTTCCCGGCCGCTCATACGACCGTGGACTAGTAACATTATGAATCTCGCGTTGTATGTCTTCTTGGGCCCTGAGAACACCAGCGAATGAATCTCGTGCTGGACTGTCATCGAGTAGGGGTTCTGCCATTGTGAGAGGATGAATAGAGCGGCCTGCGGGATCACACCTCGAGCCCGTGGGAGAGTTCACGTGGGCAACAGGCGTCGCAGAAAAATCTCCTGGTACTTCTGAATGATGACCTCTATAAAGGTCCGGAGCAGAGGGTAGGCCAGGTGTGTGCCGTAACAAACCATGCAGATCGTCGAAAATGCCGTGAGGAAAATCACTCGCTGAAAAAGGGTCTACGGCAAGTGGATGGTTAGGTGTGCCCTCTGAAAGACCAGCGAGGTTGTCGAAAAGGTCGTGAGGAAAATCACTCGCTGGAAAAGGATCTGCTGCAAGTGGTTGGCTAGGTGTGCTCTCTGAAAGACCAGCGAGGTTGTCGAAAAGGCTGTGAGGAAAATCACTCGCTGGAAAGGGGTCTGCTGCGAGTAATTGGCTAGGCGTGTCCGAGAAATTAGGGAGATTGCCGAATGGCCGGAAGGCGTCTGCCGGGGGCGTTTGGGAAGTTATGTCCTCCATCAGAGGAGAGCCTCTAGCCGAATTAGTGCGAGCCACTTCGTCATCTTCTGAGAATGTTAGTAGCTGGCGACTTGTTAAACACGATGAAGTTTTACCTGGTGGCGAACAAGAAATGTGATCCCGACATGGTATTTTCGACGGTTCAGATCGCATCGATGCCATTGACCTTTTTTTGTTATCCAATGCAGTATTGAAGAGTAACCGATAGGATTCGACAATAGATAAGTCGTAGTTCAGGCAATGGCAAATTTCTCTTAGCCTGCAATGGAATGGATCAGCTATAAGAGCTTGAAAGAATAAACAAGTGACCCACGAAGCGCTGTCCCTGAAAACCCTTTCTATGATCAAAGGGATTGCGAGCGGCACGGGTGTATTCTTAGGTTGACCTAATAAGGAGTCGTTGAAAACATTATTATTCCTCATGCCCTTTAATACTTGCTCGGGCTCAATGGAAAACTCGGCGAATCGGGCGTAAAAGCTAACTGAATGTTCAGCTTGCCAGAGGTTAGCTTGTCAGAAGAACATAAATGAGGTCAACCTACCAACACAAATAGCATCCCAGCAGCTATATTCCCATTTAGTCTGCGATAAAAGGGATATGATACTATTCGCCCATTTTGCGCCGCGAATAAGTTTTTCGAATTGTCTCGAGTAAGCATTGGATCCCAGAACTTTTCTCATAATCTCGTAGACGCTATCTTTGTTCTCAGTAACTCTCAACGCGACCGCACAAAGCGAAATAAAAATCAGCTCCCGAAAGCATGCCAACTGTCGATTGATCATGCCGTTTGCCATCATTGAGTTTCCGTATTCCAATAGGATGGAAATTTCTGTTGACTTGGATGACGGTGGATCTAAGGAGACAAAGCTTGATGCACCTGAGACACAGTCTTGAACCAGTGCTTGAAAAACTTTCTGCGTTGACTCCCATGAAGAGCTGAAACCCAGTCCTTCCAAACCTGTGACTGGGGTAGATCGTCGAGGAATGTGCTGAATTTTGATAACACCTTGAGTTGCTGCTCCTTGCTTTGGCTCAGCACGCATTTGTCGGTCCCACCCGGATCAAGGCCGGCGTGCTTAATGTTATGTTTTGGACTGTATTCGATGATCTTCAATGTCGCGCAATCACCATGGGTTCGGTCTGGATCACGTCGTCGCTGTTCTCGATTCCCCGACGCGTGTTGCATGTTTCTGCCGCGGCTTCGATTTTCCGATACGCTATGAATTTGACCTTGGTTACGATTAGCGAGTTCAAAGAACTCGTGCTGACTGCTAACCCCATTCGAGCCTGGTCGGTTTCTCAAGGAATATATGGTTTCATTGTATGTCTCTGGTTGAGACGAATGACGAACAATTCTCTCAAGTTCAAGAACTCGAGCTTCAAGGAACTGAATGTAAGCCGTATCGTCACCCTCGAATTGAATTCGGCGAACCTGGGTCATGTTTATGTTAACAGACGAGAAGAATGAAATAGGCTGAACGACTGAGATTTTGCGCCTTTCACCTCCGCCCGAAGAAGGGGTGAGCCCTGAGCACTAGGCCACATCATGAAAAGGCCCGTGCAGCGCTTATACCTGCAGTTCTGTCACATGGTGGCGGAAGCTTCCAGCCGCTGTCCAATGCCTTTTCAACCACTTCTTTTACAACTATGCATGTATTCTTAGGAACTTTGCATATGAACTCGCTGCTTTCCTGTACTATAAGGCCACTTCACCTGAGCTTACATGATACTTAAGGTACGGCAATATACGCATTCCCCTCAAAGCAAGGAATATCAGGAGGTTCTCGGATGATGCTGGCTAACGCTGGAAGGTGTATCCCACACAACGAAGCTGCGCTCGCCGCCTTCCGATGCCTGCTCACCGTCAACTCATCACCTGCCCTCAGCACTAGCCGAATTCGAGGCACCCAATGGGTGTTCTTAATCCGGTTAGTCAATCACCAAGTATTGGCCGTCCATCACTGTCTTACAGCACTAAGTAAAACAGAGGTACCCAATGGAAGCCCATACTCTGGTTAGTGGGTTTCGAACTCGAAATCATCCGCCACCAGAACTGTAGCTAGCCGAATTCGGGGCACCAAATGGGGGCCCTAGATCTGGTTAATGATCGTCAACTTCCTATTGCAGTTCCCATGGGGTTGGCTACGACTTCAATTTCCCCTTCTAAGGGAACTAGTGACTATTCAATTTGCAGGCTCTGGTATTCTTGGTAAGCGTATGTTTTGGACGGCGGCCCCAAGTAATCCTCAACTCAAAATCGTGACTTTCAGGGAACTGACTGAGCTACTATGACGATGAGAAGGACTCAACCTACTTCGTAATAAGTCAGCTGGAATGTGTGATCTCCTTTCTCTATTTTTTGTTCTGGAAATGATAGAGCAAAAGTACTCCGCTCTCACTCCATCAGTTTGATCTTCCGCGAATGGAAAAATATTTGACTGCCTTCAAAGAGGAAGCTGTCGGTCAATTCATGCCTGGGTTATACGTGTAATTATTCAAATTCTATAACGTTAAGTCTACTGGCTTAGTCGTTATTACCCCGGCCAGATGATTCTCTATCCATTTTGGAACGAAATAAGATTCAAAAACAAACAATGAACGAGCGGCTTCTGATACTACGGCTTGAAGACGTACTGAGGTTGTGACATATAAAATAAGAAACCCAAGACCCGCTCTCACGGTCTTCTCTCCTACTGGAACCGAGCCTTATGCTCCAAAGAAGGCATCATTGTAAGCTTCATTTCATTCTCGCTTTGGTTCCATGGTGCTTAGTCGAACGCGCCTCATGAACTGCCTCCCTACCGTTTCGCTACGATCTCTGCTTTCAAGCTGAATTAATTTTCTATTTCCCATATCGCATGATGCGTCATCCATTTGGGGTGGGGAAGAAGCAGAAGAGGAAGAGACAGAAAGATACTCTGAACGGCGGCCTTCCGATAATACGACTTCCCTTAACCATACTGAGAATGCTGCATACAGTATGAATAACAAGATGCCTCCAATTAGGAAGAGTCCAGCGACATTGTCTAAACTTCAGGGATCCGAGAGTAGAAATATTTAATACTTCTGTTCTCCCATCAATCCATAGTAATATTGGAACTCCACAATGAATTCTACCTGTATGGGCGCGGTATACTAATGACTCTTTTTGCCTAAAGTTTGCCAATCTGCCTCCCACTAGTCCATGGACTCGGTCCCTGAGTACTGTCATTGGACTTCCGATCCGTCTTTGGACCCAAATACATCTTGAACGCTCCGAAGAGTAGTCATAGCCTCAAGAGCAAGCGAATATACTCGAAAATTGAACCCGGTAAGTATATAAGGTAATAATCTCATGCTGAATCCGTGAATGCTAAGAATACAGATCATGACAACCCCGCATAGCACATGTTTAACTGTGCGCGACCTCGATAAAGTTGCGCGGTTCGAAAGATACGAGGGCGTAATTTCGGGTGTACTTTCGGGCAATCAAACTTTCTCTATTATATTCCACGTGAAATATAAGAATGGCTCGAGGGGCAATATTTATGGGGGGCTATATATTTCAGGAGAATTGTTATCGGAGACACAACTACGCGAACTTCTACGTAAAATTGGGGCTGCAAAGGCTCTTCTGAGGGATGAGGAGTGGCAATATTTGGAGTGGAAATACGGCGTTAAGAAAGAAGAAGTTTTAGTTCTAACTAAGGCTAGGGCCTAGGTTGGATATCAAAGATCTCAGGTTTCCTAATACAAGAAAGCAATCTACAAAGTGCCCAGCAAGGTAATACGACAGCCAACAATGGGATAAGGTACAAGGAAATTACCCCTCAGAGAGTAATAATATCATCTTACTCATATAGAATGCACCTGACAATTACGATGTGACACGCGTCCCTACTGCAGACATTAGGGTGAGTGCATATACCCCATTGTTACCGAGAAACCGTATTATTAATGGATATTCACAAAAGCATCGCTGGCCATCAGCTGTGAACCTCAAGCATATAGCTTGAAGCCTAACGATTGGGTGCATGAGTAGCAGCCAGGATGCCATGCATGTTCACTAAAGGTATTGGCAGGCTGGGACTCTGTTTGCTTCAGTTATCGCAATAAAAATTAGGGGAAAGCAATGATCTTAGTGGGTGATCATGCCTGGGATGAGGATAATATAACATACATGTCATTTTCAATACACTAAGAACATGATGACTGCTCTGATATATCTCACGCCAAGGTCTATCCAGAGCATGCAAGGAAACAATTCCAGGAGAGGAAGGAAGAAAGTCCGATAATTGTATACTCTGTCTTCCCTGATGCATGGCCACTAGAAAGAAAAAGCGAAAAGCGAAAATTAGAACATAATCTCTTTCTTTCTGTTGGAAACAGCAAACCAAACCCTTCCGGGCTATATGGAAGTGTTCTTGAGTTCCTCCCAAGGTATACTGCACTTCACAAAGTCTAGTATGATTTGAAGTAACTGCCGGTCGACCGGGATCATGCGCATAGATTTCCTAGAACTAACCTAGTCACATATAGAATTGTCCTAGAGCGGTATATCACACTGTTACACTCAAGGCTTGACGGTTATGCAGGGGAATAAAAGCCCTCTTTGCTCGCTGGTACGGGCAAAGGGACTGGATCGGAAGGCCTATTATATTTTCAACACCCATCTGCCTATTTCCATGGCTGTTCGACAGGCTACAAGAGTTTTGGACGATATTCTTTCGAATCTACACGTCTCAAGTCTCTCAAGGCTCTTGCTTATACTGGCAGAGAATCTCTATCCTGGGAGGAGGCCCCGGTTCTCTCGTGAGGAACAGAGACCGCGTTGGTGGCCTACTGAAGTTACATACACCCACCCGTATAAAATGACCAAAAAAGGTCAGTGTACTAAGAAAGAAGCATTTCTGGTAGAGAACTAATTGTCACAAAGATCGCTTGAGGGTGATAACTCACATCCTTAATCCCTATGATTTGGTTGACGACGTGGTTCTCAGAAATCTCCAGCAAACGAGGAAAGTACGACATGAGGATGTTAAACTTCTGTGTAGCATGCTAAAGAAAAGAGGAGACACTAGTAGGTATCAAATCGTCTTGGAAGTTGAGGCTCTTCCTAAAGGGTATACAGCACGGATGAGCAAGAACCATTGCCACCTTGATTTTCACATTACTGCCTTACGACTTCCAAACCAAGAAGCAGCCGTGCCAGAGAGGATCAGTGTGGACTCATTACTCTGTAACATGAAAAATGGGGCTTAAAGGCATTTTCATGCCGAGGCTCCTAGATTGGTCTTGAGAACGAGATCTAAAGAGTATTTATGCCCATTGTAGGTCAAACTGACCAACCAGCTTGTGTATACAGTATCATCCCCGAGGATTGCATGGATCGATTGGTCTTTTAGAGACATAGTTCAAATTATCCAAATTTGAGCACTCCACACAATACGGTGATCAGCTAGCTCATTTTGTTTTTCCTTCTTTCCCTCTGCCATCGTACTAGCCGCACGGTTAAGATACTTAAAAGAGACCTTTTTCAGGAACGACCGAGGGGCATTCTCTTATAAAGTTAGATTGGTATGAAGGCGCAGAGGAGGAACTAGCTGAATCTTCCGGACCGCTTTATCGACCCATTGTCGCAAGTGCACGCTCTCCATCGCGGTGATGATCTTGCCTGGCATCTTACCAGAGATACGGCTGTAGTTGGCGACCTAAATGGGATCCTTAAAGGTTTTCCTTTCATGCTAAATTTTACTGATAGAATCCCACATTTTCGGCCATTCGATGCAATTAATTAGGGAAACTATTATGTACAGCTACATCTACTAGATGTGCATATCTGAAGCGCATCTTCCCTTTCCCCTTTTCCCTTTCTTTTTCATCGTTTACTTTCGGCAAATCAGCCATGCGGGACGATATAGGCTCGTTTGAACGGGAGCTGGATCATCTTCAGAACATCTCAGGTCTGCGACACTCCCAGAACCTGCCCAGACCCCCGGGCCTGACTGGAATTATTGGATTCGAGAAATCATCTCCTGGGATGCTGTTGAGAATATTTGCGCTGTTACTTGCATGGAAGAAGATATCGACATGAAGTCGGTAGATGTTGACGGCCGCCGGAATGGACGAACCAAATTGAGGCCGCTGTTGACATACTACATCAGAACGATATTGTTTGGGAAGAGACTAAAGCAGAGATTGTTTGTTCTATGCAAAGGGAGATTCTTGGCTTGTGGACTTCGGTGGCGGCTTCACGGAAAGATGGGTTTCCAGTGAGCGGGAAGAAACGAAGGAAGGCGGGCTACAAGGACTTAGCAACATAGAATACGTTTCTGGGTAACTAGTGTATTTGGCAAATTCTATAGCTGAGTATGCCAGCGAAAGGAAGTGGAAACTCTGCTGTCGCTATATAAATCACACATCTCTTCGTAAAGATCACACAACCGACATCCTCGGACTTCAAGATCCCTGAACATTATCGGCCTTCTCTTTCTTTCATGGCTGCAATGAGCTACATGCCGGAGCAGAAATATTTGTGCACCGCTAAGGAGTGTACGAAAGAATTCGCTTCTATCGGGGATTGGCGTATCCACGTGGAAGAATATTTTTTCGATGCCGGGAGCATATGTCTCTACGATAGCTGCGGTGAATTCATCCCAGCCAACTCCAATGAGTCGCTTGCCCATCGGTCTCACCTCTACCTCAAGCATCATGTCGAGCCGTGCCGCACGGAAGAACTGAGAAAAGCCTTTATCGATAAGAACTTTTGCTCTGCTGCGGAAGGACGGATGTGGTGTTCTCTTTGTCGCGAATTGCTGGAATTGGACAACTGTGCGGAGGTCCTCGACCATTTCCAAGGGCATATTCGAGATGAATCTCAATTCAAGATCCCTGGGCAAACGAGATATCCAGGCACCAACCGAGCGAGGCAGGCAGAAGTTGAACCATCGGCCAGATCCGCGAACGAAGGCAAAGATGATGTTGTCGATCTTACTGGGCGCGGAATTCTTGTATGGATACCTCCTGCTTAGCCATACCGAAAGTTGGGGGCTTCTGCTTGTAAGGAGGAGGATTGGGGTCGGACAGGGTATGTAGAGGGGCACAGAGGCTCTTCCTGCGGCGGGAAAGGATGTGGTTCAGGCAGCAGGACCGTTCGACGCACGCTAACGCCGGACATAGCCTGGTAAAGTGGCTGATCGGAGTTCTCCCTTGGTGGTATGCGTTATGAGAGGTACAAGATCTTCTACAGCCAGTGTTCCTTCACGAAGGGGGCATGGATTATGGTATTTGTGCCACAGGTTTACTGTGTGGATGACTAGGAGTGATGAAAGTGCACCCGGGAGGGTTTAGTGAGATAGATCACAGTATTAACCGAGAATTGGTTTGGGACACTCGCAAAGAAGTTGCCTCCTGCTTCCTAGTAAGAGATCTGCTACGGCACATGGCGGGTTCCTTCGTCCCAGACATGGCACAGTGCCCCCAGGGATCGTCGCACTGCCAGCGAGATTTGGCCCAAGAAAAGGAATTCGCCATAAGATCAACTCAGACGCTCCAGCACCATTGTCAGCTGACTGGCGATTGGTTCTTTAAAAGAGCGGTCCTGCCTTGTCCAAAAATTGCCGTAATTCGGTAATTGCTTATGTGATCTCCTACGAGGCGTGCCAGTCTCGCACAGGAGACTTCCACTTCTTAAGTGAGTGCTACGTCTACTCCAAGGTCAAGTTATTACAGCCCGTTGGTACGATGGCCCTAGAATTAAGATGACCACAGTCCCAAATCCAACTTCACCTGGTCAACATGCCGTCGAGGACACGAACTGCAACCAACTCGCCCTGTATCGCATCCTATTGCAAGTCTCCAAGCTACCCTATACATGTCCTCTGTGCCTCCACGGGTATAGTCGTTATGATAACCTCTACGAGCACTTCAAAACCATGAAGGAAGCTCAGCACATGGCGCTGAAGAACCTGTGGTTCCGAAGTAAATGCCCGGTTTGCAGCGAACCCGCGTACCAAGTCCTGCAACATCTAGCACAGCGACACCCGGTGAATTACCAGAGTCTAATGAAGCAAACCCTGCGCTTACGACACGAAGTGAACACCACGATTCCCAGATCGCCAGCATGTTTCGAGCATACGTATCTTTTCCCTCTAAGGCGACTGGACTGTGTTGTCAGCTTACCGACAAAAAAGCAGAAACGGAAGCCAAGGGGGCGAGATGGCATCAGCGAAATGGCGGGAGACATTAGACGTGGATCAACATCTCTGAAGAGGCGACAGACAGAAAATCTCGGCCTACAAGTTGACGTCGCGAACGATCAATGCTCTCGCCTGGATGGGGTGGCTCCTTATTTTCATACATCGGAGCTCCCTGGTCATCGTACGGTTCAGCTAGATGCGGCTCACCCTCCTTCAGTCGGAAACACTTTGGGTATGGATTCACCGGCATCAATGGAAGAGAATATGAAGGCTAATAACTATAGGCCATGAGTTCTACGGAGAAAGCAACCTAGTGCAGAGCGCACTTGCCTGCCCAACCTATTCATTGTCCTTCCCATCCCCGGCGCCTCTTCCCCAAGACATTCAAGAACCGAGAATTGATCTGTCTGCTCGTGGTTACATGTCGCATCTAAGTACAGAATATCAGGTACCATGGGAGACGTTTATTTCCATGGACATTCATCAAGAAGACACTGGGGATGGCTGGTAGGTCCCGCGGGATTGATTTTCGGTCCCGCGACCTAAGGAGACTCCGAAGGCTCAAATATGACTTTGACAAACGTGGGAACAACTGTTATTAGAACCAATCTCCCGGTCAGACTGACATCCCTGTCTGTATACACGCCGCGTCCAAGCTCTAATGGCTTTCCATCGAGTAGCGAAGACTCGTAGATCAGGACTGGGAAGTGGAGACATGGAAAACGGGCCTGCAGTACTGTCTTTCCCATGACCCTCGAAAGTATTACGCGCACTGGCTACTGTAATGTCAGGAGACGGTCCCGAGAGAGAATTTGAGTAAAGGTCGGGTACTCACGCCGTCACAGACTAGCGAAAGGATAGGTTTCAGGCGGTCCAGTGCATCAGAGTCGAGCGGGCTCTCGACGTATACCTCGTCCTGGGGGAGTCCTCTGAATGCCTCCGTCTCGAAATGCTCCCGCAGGCCTGAAATGACTTGTTCCGCGGCGCGCGTATTTCTAGATAGTCGAAATGTTGTTAGGTGCTGAGGCATCTTGGGGTATGGAGCTTGCTTGATGAATGACTCGCCGACGGTCGCTTCAGGCCGACAGTCTACCAGTACCCCGCTAGGTCACATGCTAGTCCACATATGACAATCACATCGCATCCCTGACAGGATGCCAACCATATTGAACACCCGCTGTTGTCGTTGGCCAGCACAAATTGACTGACTCATCTGGCCATCTCGCTCGGCTAACTGGTCGAGCATCCGCAACTGTGTCGAAAGTGTCTGACTTAATGATCAACACTGATGAAGGACTACGGCAAGGTCAGCAACGCAGGCAGTGTATAACCTGACGGGTGACCTTACTAGAGAGAATCTCTTCTTCCCAGATCCTGACCTCATAGTCCACTAGTCCATGCTTTTCTATCCTGTCACAGATAGCAATCAGCTCCTCACCAAATGTTTCTATTTGTGAAATGCTCAGACATGGGTCGGGAAGAGGAATAATCACCATCATCAAAGCCTGAGTTAAATTCTTCTGCTTCTGCCAGACTGCAAGACAGCAGATATTGAACTTGCTCCAGAGCCTGAGTTGCCTAGGATGAACTGCAGCGTCGTCGTACAGAATGCCTGATAGAAATGGCGTGAGCCCATGGTCAGTGAAACAGTCCAAAACAACACATATAAGTGATAAATCTTGAGATATACCGCGCACTACTGCATTATTAGTAACCCAGAGGAGAGATCCTAATATAATCTCTGCTGCCTCGGCAGTTCAGTTATGAAGACACAGACAGAGCTGTATCCTGATCCCTTTTCAAATGCCTCAGGATCTCCTCCAAGCAGATTTCGGCCGGAAGACCCTCTTCTATCGTCCCCCGTTCGTCAAGCTCTTCTGCTGGGATTGAATACCTCAAGTGGTCAGCATCTAGGGTGTAAAGGCGTAAAACGTCCGCGGAAAAGGTATCAGCTTGGTAAATGTGGTCGTTCCCGTCGTACAACAACCTAGGGAGAAGGTAAGCATTAGCTGAGGCCAGCCGAGCGACGGATGCTAGTCTATTTCTTACATCAGTAAGTTTTCCATAATGATGTACTATCTCCGAAACCCACTTAGAGACATCGCGGGAGTGAGTGTGGCCAGGTAGGACGTTGGTGAGCCTTGCTTACCGACGTGGTGCAGATTGGCAGAGAGTGGGCAGATGTAGACAGGATCCTCGCTATGTAGATGTCGCGCACGACTCCTTCGTGAGCTGAGAGTCTTCCATAGCGCAATCATCCAAGATGAACCATGGTTCTAAGTCAATATGCATCAAGTGGAGCTTGGAAGAACTCGCTTGCTCTTTCGACCACGGATGGCGCGAGCTGCACCTCCTGGCAAGCACCTTATGGTTTACCATAATCTGGTAGTGGGGAATGAATGCAGCCGACCACCACTCTACACGTATCATGTAGCCCAATGGCCGGCATTATACATGGGATAATGATAATCATTCTATCTGCATGCGTAAACGCCACCTCTGTGTAGTCATTTCTGTGTCTCTGTGGTGATGTAGGTGCCATGCTACCACACAGACTTGATTTTCTTCCAAGAGACGAGTTACTGTAGACTAACTAGTACTCCAGGATACATCCACACCCACATTAGCGTTCTAGACCACCCAGCAGACAGACCCGCCTCTCAGTATTCTTGCCTCGTTCGACTAATCGCTTCCAACGACGCTCAGACAGCAAGTGTTATCATAGGGATAGTCCGTGGTAAGTTTGTCCCCCCCTGCGCCTTGCGCGTTTTCGTTATTTAATATACCTGGTCTATAACATATAATGGGTGGAGTTCCTTCTCAGAAGCTGCCACGATAGCCTTGACGCCCTTCAATAGCCGTGTTCGTCTGGACCTTGCGTTGGCATCTGCCCTACTCCATGGCTACTCCGTCCGATGCGCCCTTGGCTAAGGGTAGAAACTCCGACGCCCCCAGTTTTTTATTCCTCTGCAACGAATGCTATAGAGATGTTGGGCCAGCGGTGTTTAGTCATCAACATATTCAGTTCACCCAGAGACCGGAAACTTTGTGCCTCTGCTGCGAAAAGCATCATGAAGTTGGACTATTCGTGAGCATGTCCAAACAATCTGAGGCTAGTTGCGGCTAATACTCCCCCAGGTGCATGAACGTTATTTCAAACAGGTCAAAAGGGCCCGAAATATCTTTCTACAGTTAGAGGAGCAACGCCGCGAACTGGAAAAGCAAATGCTAGAATATAGTATATTGCCCAGAGGCTTTGAACGTATCTACTGACTTGTCAAAGGTTCCAAGGAGGACCATTAGGTCTCAGCAAGAGTTGTTCCTGTGTGACAACGGACGTCTCCCATGCGTTCTAAGAGTTCTGGGCCTCGTTCATGTTGCCATAGACACTTTCAAGAAGTGCGTCATTCAGATATGACCCGGATTATCTTTCATAATAGGCGTAGAGCTCTACATAGCAGCCGGACATTTGGAGAAAGAAAAGAACAACAAGATTCACTATAGTCCTATAGATCTCGCCTATTCTCGTCTTTGCTTCTCTAAATCCTGCTCAGGGGCTTGATATCGCTTCCTTGAGTCCGTACACCCCTACATTTACCAAGATTTAGTAGTGGGGCAAGGCGTTACCCGCCTACTGATTGGACGGATTTATCCAAACCAACTTTGGCAACTTCGATCTAGAGGCGGCGTCAGTACCGGGCCCTGGGACATAAATCAGATATGGCACACCCGACCTGTAGTTGACCCGGTTGTTACTTTCGAACCTTGTTCTTCCGGCCTCCAGGACGTACCGCCCCTTATATCGAGCGGAGAAGGCATATGCAACCCTCCCACGATGGAATCAAGATCCGAGACTCACTAAGACTCCGACGTGGAGCTTGATGTGTATGCCCATTTCATTATTTTAGACCCGTTTCTTACCCTCCATAGGTCTCTTGAGTCGCTCGATGATTCCTTCAAAGTTATAATCAGTGACCATGGACGCTACTATTCATCCCGCTATCGAAGACGCCATCCTTTCCCCATCGACCAGGTTTGTGTCCCATCGCTCACCTCCGACTCTACGCTAATCAAAATATGGATATAGAGAACAAGAACATCAAAGTAAGTTGGATATCTTTCCTGACGCTTCATTACTGATGTCTTATTGAACGGCAATTTCTTGCATACTGTGAACTGTCTAATTGGAGGTTATGTCCAGTGTCTGCCGGTGCTGCTCGGAAGGTTCTCGACGTGAAAACTGGTGCTGGATGTTGGGCAATCAAATTTGGTATATGTCAAATGATCATGTCTCTATACAAATGCTAACTAAACCAACAGCTGAGGAACACCCGTCGTCAATGGTAAGTTGTCTCCTGATCTCTCACCAATACATCAACTAATAGCAAAGGTTTCTGGTATTGATACGATATACATGCAAGAAGAATGGTGTGGACCAAGACGATGGTTTCCGCCAAGGCCAGTCTAACAGTATAAGGATCCCACCTAACTGCGAGTTCTGCATCGATGATCTAGCTCAGCCGGACTGGTATTATCCTTTCACCTTATGAGCTTCTCTGCCGTTATTGTGGATGAACCGGGCCTATTTTTAGTTCTGTCTGAGTCTTGATCGATCGGGAATGTTGACAAGATTTCCGACCGGAGCTTCTCCAGTATGTCGGGGTGCAAGGAGAGTAGGGCAAAAGTGAAGCTGAGGAGGGCGGCCGTTGTGTTACGGCTAGCAATGAGGAGGTTGGTCGAGTATGCGTGCAATTGCTTTTCATTCAGAGTTTCGGCCTCCATTAGTGCAGCGAGAAAGGACTTTTGTATCCCACTAGGTTGCGACAGTTCATCTTTCAGCAAATGGTGGACTTGAAGCGACACATATCGCTGGACGAAGTTGAATGCGCTGCTGAACTTGCGTCGTTTGAAAAGGAAGGAGAGGCGCCCGGTAACCATGCCGATCACTATCCCCAGTAGGCTGATATCAAATGCTCTGGCAAAACCTTGGGTCATGCTGGCAGCAGAACCGTCTACTTTACCCTCGGAAATTGAGGCCTTGGCCCACAGTTGGGAGTCCACACTGCGTCCAAAAATTGCTTCAGTGGCCGTATCCATTGTAAAGCGTTCGAAAAGACCTTTCAAATCAATGGGTCCCGTCCAGCCAGACCAAGTGGCATCGTCGTTAGGAATCGTAAAATCCAAGATCCTTTCCAAATGCTTGTGGACCAGTGTCAGGTCTGTGATTTTACTCTTCACAAAGAGCGGGCGAAGCAGATTTCGTGCATGTCTCCATTTCTCCCCATCAACTGTAAACAGGCCCTGGCCGAGCAGAGGAGCCATGCTGCGCTTTCGAATCTTACCCGGTCCGAAGCTCTCGAAGTTGGTAGACATAATGGCTCGGATATTTTCAGGCTGTGCTGTCATGATGGCATGTAGGCCTGGTTCCTTAATCTCGTGGGTAAATCCATACTTCTCGAATCCTTTGACCAATAATCCGTCTAATATGTCGCCTCGAAATCGTAGCCGCTCAAGGGCGTTATTGATGCCCAGGGGCCCTCTTCTTCGGAAGCGAGGCGTATTACGACAAGATAAAGACTGGCGTAATTTCCTCAATCTGTAAATCTTCCTTAGTCGACGAAAGGTGTAAAATATCGCAATGCAGGCTAACAAAGCCACATTAAAGCCCAGCATAGTTGAAGTACGGACGTGAGACGTATAGAAATAATAATGAATATAGTGCACGAAAATCCACTACGTCGTAAGAAATTGTGGCAACATTAAGACTGTGCAAAAGAGCTTCCACTTTTAAGATCTTGACGTAAGGGTTGAATCGACGCTGACACCTGGCAGTCACAAAGTAAGGGCTGGAGGTAAACGTGCAGGTAGACAAGCAGACAGACGAATAGTATTTCTTCTTGTGTATAGTCTGAGGATATGAATAGCCACTCTGCATTCATAAATACTTTCATCAGGCATGTAAGGAAAGAAATGGAAGCTCCGCGAAGGGATTCGTTGCTTTATGATCGACTAACCAACCTTATGCATGATGTCTGTCTTGAATGGGCCTGGTTTGGTCACCGGACATGCAGATCAATACATGTGATGAACATATTACGGTGATGATAAGCGGCCACCGGGAAATAACAATTTTTGAGATGCAATATAACAGATAGACATCACTATTTGAAAAAAAATTACTAAATATATTCCTTCCAGCGGATAGATAAAAGCCTTCAGAGATATAATTATATATGTCTTGATTACGAATCTGAATACCTCAGAATTAGATTTTGTTATCGCCCGATGGCCCCTAATCACCGCCAGAAGCATACAGACTATAGAACCGAGTCTGTAGCTGCAGGCTCAGTTCACCGCAATCCACACTTACAGGACTCATGCAGGTCTAGCACTTATAGAAACCATGCAGTATTGCAAACCTCTGCAAGGGTAATGCCAAATGCCGATTTAGGAACTGGTAAACTATGCTCACAAGTGCCAATTAGCTAAAGTCAAGTCTCCGTTAAAAATCATAAACATACTAGGAAGTTTTTTTAGCTCTTCTACTGCCCCCCCCCCGTATATGAAACTTTGGTAACTAGTATTTCTCCCACAGTCCAAATCCAACCCAGGCCAAAAACCGCGGAGCCATCTCATAAAAATGACGCTTGTACCCTTCCAATCGTTCTCCATTCTCATCTGTCCGGTGATTATTTTGCTGGCACTGAACTTCCCCGGTATATTTTATCGAAACGCCTTCACCCGATATGCGACAGTACTGGCTGTGGTCTTGACATCCTGGGAAGTCCTTCTGTCTGTGACGTTCGAATTCCCCGTCTTCGCATACCTGGTGGGACTGTTTGAAGCATGGATGGGGATATGGGCTTTTGTGCTTGTCGTCGTTCATAATCCGAGCCAGGAATTTTGCAGGCTTATACCCGTTCGGAAGGAGGTCTATAGCGCTACAAAAGGCTCGACCACATCCGGGGAGACTGACCTCAGATGGCAGAGGTTTCCACCCCACATGTCTTGGGAGCTATTGGCTTGGACTATCGATCTGTTCATCAATCTCAGGGGAATAGGCTGGAACTATCGTTGGGGGGAGTTACCGCGTCCCCAGCGATGTCGAAGAGCCGCCAATGAGCACGAGCAAAGAACGACTTTCAGGTCGCTCTTATCCACCTAGTCTTGTGAACTTGATTATGCGTTTCGTTGGACAAGTCGGTTGGGTTATCTTCTGTCAGCTCAACATATTCCCTCTCATCAAGACTCAGTTGGCGGAAAATACTGGCAGCAATTGTAACTTTGCTGTTGGCTTACTCTCCCTTCTGATATCCTTGATTACTATTGTCGTCAACATCGATCTACTCAACACGACATCTACATTGATCGTAACAGCGTTTGATACATCGCGCTTTCTTGGGCTATATGCCTTTTCATGGGCTCATCCAAGCCCCTGGGGCTCGCTGAATGTAGTAGCTAGGAAGGTAATTCTCGGTAATTTTCCTAGACCAACACAAATATCGTCGTAAAACTAACGATAATACACAGGCTTCTGGGGTGGCTTTTGGCACTCCTACTTCTTATATGGCTTCAAGTCCATCGCCGACTGGCTTACAACCGGTTTCCAGTGAGCGAACATTGCCTCTCGGATATCCGCCCTGCTTGTCGCATTTGGACTATTCGGATACATGCATTGTTTCGCGGCATCTCAACTTCCTGGGTCGTCGACCCCCAAATATCAGTTTTTATTTTTTGTTCTACAAGCGGGAGGTATTATTATTCAATTGGCTCTTGTTGCATTGCTTCCGTTGGGGAAAGGGAAGGTTAGACAAGCGTTCAATGTTTGCTTTTGCAGATTTTGGCTTTTCTGTACTCGTCGTTTTCTGTTTGAGGATCTTATAGTGGCGGGTTTCTGGGAGCATGGAGTGGCAGGGTAAGATAGTGGACTGGAACTTGGAGTCAGTCCTGAAAGGGCTACCATGAATGCATTGGAAGGCCAGACCGTCGTTTGCATGGGACAAAACCAGATGCTCTAGATACTGTGGGTCAGTAGATAATAGAAGCATAAACGGCACCTGATATGACCGTATCGTAGTGGCTTTGGTGTCACCGCGCATGGCCTCATCCTGTGGTGTGCCCTATACTACCTCCCTCTCTACTTCGAAGCCGTGAAAGACTACACTCCGATATTGGCCGGGACCGCCCTTCTGCCACTCACATTTACACTGTGTCCGAGCGCCATTACCGTAGGGCTACTGATTACCCGCTGGGGCCGCTACCGCTGGGCTGTGATCCTGGGCTCCTTTCTTGCCTGTTTGGGCTCTGGCATTCCTTGCATCATCAACACCCATACAAGCGTGGCTGGATGGGCCTGTCTGATGCCTATTCCCAGCCTCGGCTCGGGTTCCTTTTTCCTGCCCTGATATATGTGATCCAGACATCTGCTGAGCCGCGTCATTTGACCATGGCGGTGGCTATGTGCAGCTTTTTCAGGTCGCTGGGGCAGGCCATCAGTATCGCAATCGGGATGTCATCTTCCAGAACAGCATGTACTCTAAGCTCATGAGGTATGCAGCTCATGTGCCTCATGCAGATGAATACAGTAGGGATGTTGCTTCGTTGGTGGAGACCCTGCGATGATGCCGGAATCTGCGGCCAAAGAGGATTTGAAGACCGCGTATTCGGATAGCCTACGCAATGTCAGGGCCGTTTGTTGTGCCTTGGCAGGATGCAGTGCACTCTTGAGCTGGCTCATTAGAGACTATACTTTGATAGCAGATGAGCCTGTTCGGGAGGGGTGAAAGAAGAAACATAATAGCTGGTGGGTGATTTGAATAGGTATCACTAGTCTAACATTCCATGTCTCATATGTTTGGAAGATATTAGTATTTATTGGCTGACAGCGGAATAATTAAATAATTTTCCTAAATTCCGTTTATAAGCATTGCAATATGGTGTACCGAATGTAACTGTGCTGCAGTGCTGACTAGAATAGATTCTATTTACCATATAGCCATTATTATTTATTCTTGATAATCGTTGAATCCGGCCCCACTGAATCCCTTTCTTGTTACCAGTCCCCTTGTAGATAAGGCTACACTGGGCAATACAGTCAGTTCGAGGACATACACCCCAGATGATGCATAAGTAGCAAATTGCACCAAAAACACAACGTAGATATTCAGCACTCAATTGAGACCAAAATTTCGCATAGGATGCAGGGGGTACAGATACGATACATGCCATTGTGTCATGTTGATACCCCCGGGCGTCTTACCCTCTCTTCAATTGTAGCGAAGCGTATCGAGAAGCCTGATTTACGGCGATCAGAAGACGCAATTTCTGGTTAAATAAGCATTGAGTTACGATGCTCGGCGGTGTGTATCTTATCTAACCTGGGCTTCCTTTACTACCATCAATTCTGTACAGCGGCCGATTTAAGCAAACATACTGATTCACTGAAAAGTCAATAAACTCGACACCAGCTTATACGGTTGTAGGGAAATCATTTCATCTGATATACTCTGAGAAATGCTTCTTAGGTACCGCATCTAATGATGCCAGGAGGATGTCGTGGTCGTGGATCACTGCTGTTATCCCCAAATGCCGGCCACATATGACGAGGAAGGTGCATTGGAAATGGAGAGGCAATTATACCGTTGGAAAACACTATAATGTGAGCCATCAGGATTAGTAATGGTCAAAGGCCGCAAGGTGGCACTTACGATCAACATACCGCGATGTCTTGGTAGACGGAACAACATAAAGCAATCGTACTGTGGGCTCAGTTCTAACTGATCGATCCATTCAGCAAAGCTCATTCTCGTGTTGATATTGTAAAAGATGCCGCAGGCTGATTTGTCTACGATGCGAGAACCCCTAAGTACAATCGTCGTCTTTCTTGATAGATCTGTCACTCTAATCGTATTCTGGCGATAGGCAAGTTTCCGCATCCGGAGCGAATAGTCGGAATGGTATCACGCAGAGTGTTCAAGAACCCACGCCAGACAGTGGATATAGCCTCACGAAGCTCTGGTGCAGGCCTCCTGGCTACTGGGACGGGGCCATTTAAGCTAACTGCGACAAGGGTCAAGACCTTCAAGGTTGGGGCGGCCGTGCGTAAGAAGAGTTGGAAGCCGGGAATAGTGAGCTCGACCCAGTGAAGATGAAGTTCCGAGAGGCGGGTGAACTGGACTTGTTGAGCCAGGTTGGTGAAGTGATCCGGGCTTAGATCATGGAATTGATCCCACAGAGTAAGCCGGAGGATTTGAAGATTTGGAGCAGCCCGAATGACAAGACAATGAAGGGACTCCGCAGTATCTTCCGGCTTTGGGGGTCCGAGACAAATATCTAGATCCACTAGCACATGAAGAATTGGTTGCAGGCTGTGGTAGAGGTGTTGCGATAGAGTGAAGCAGTCAGGGGGTACCGCAAGTTCGTCCTCGGTTAGGCAGGTATATAGCCTCTGAACTGCCAAAGGTGGGGACACTGCGCACATGGCTTCGAGGAGACTGGTAAGTCCCTTAATCCAGACTGGATGTCTTATGTCCACCCACATATCCCACACTACGCGCCGCATGCTCGGAGACGGGTCAGCTGAGCGCCGTGCACTGGACACCAGGAGTTGTGCGCAAGGGCCAAAAGGGAGCCTTTCCTGTAAGGCGCGCCTGCCGAGGCAGACATGAGGGCTCTTTTCTTTGCATAACCGTTGGGAAGGATAGGCTCGCAGCCCTATAGTAGAGACATTTCTCATTCGGCTTAGGCATCGAGTAAGACTCCTTACTAAGCTAGCGGACTCGGCAAATGCTAGGTGATCGGTCTCGGCGGCCACGTAGATCGCATACTGCGCCTGCACTTCTTTGGCTGTCCATTCTTGACTCTCCGGAACACACAAGTGTAGGATAC
The DNA here is from genome assembly GCF_003184925.1 of Aspergillus vadensis CBS 113365. Classification (NCBI taxonomy): domain Eukaryota; kingdom Fungi; phylum Ascomycota; class Eurotiomycetes; order Eurotiales; family Aspergillaceae; genus Aspergillus; species Aspergillus vadensis. The sequence continues at coordinate 123,478 of NW_020292072.1, forward strand.
TTGTGAAGGCATCAAGGTCCACCCCGTAGTCTCCGAAGACTTGAGGTATGAGGCTCAATTCCTTTACCTCATTTCTGAATGATTCATTCGAGGTGAGGTCTTCAAGCTCCGCAATAGCCTCCCGGGTCAAAATAACACTAACGTACTGGAAGTAGCGTCTCGCGAAGAGGGAAGAAGAGAGTTGATAGAAAATCTTGCATGTAAGGCGGAGGGCGCACTAGTCCGAGTAATCAAAATGGCTTCCGATGGCATCAATCAGTTCCGGTGGAAGCTTGTTCATAGTGGCTTATTGTTGATGGTGATGGGGGATTTCAAAAGGAAGGGTGAAGTGAAACAAGATTGGTTGGACAATCTAGTGCGTAAATAAAAGATTACTAGTAGAGTGTGTTCGGGTAGTTGCGGCCGAAAGAGATTCCCGTGGGTCTGTCTGGAAACTTATCTCCGAATGCTCCACGGGTGGATGGACCCATACACTATTGAGTCCTTGAGGCTTACTAGAACCCTTGGGGTATTGGTGAGTGGGGCGAGCCTGACATTGGATACTGCATCCGTTCGTAGAGCCAAAAGCCCGGTTTTAGATTTATCCATGACAGAGATTCTTGGCCAAGAACTGATCTCTGAGTGTGGCGCTAGCATGAAGTTTTAGCTTCCTAGAAGCAGCCGTAGAATAACACCTTTTCAAGTAGTTATGGAAGATTGCTATTATACTAACTAAATGCACCAATTTGGGCTTTGAGCGACACAAACAGGCTCAATGTGCAGTCCAGCGAGTTGTTCAACTTTTCACAAGTCCTTCTAGATGTCGACTGCTTCAACTGTTAATACTTATTCAATGTCTCGAACAAATATAGAATCAGAAAATTTCCACAGCATCGCAAACCGGACGGCATATTATATAAAGCTATATTGTCTCTATGTTTAAGCAGTAGATTCTTTCTTTTGGTGAATGTGTTGTGATGTCCTCACACCAGTGAGAATATTACACCTGTATGTTACATAGTATTTACAATCTCTGTTTATCTCCCACAAAAAAACTTGCGTGGAACAAGACTACCTGAGAAATGTTTATCTTTATCCATGTTGGTGGACTGGGAGGAGACCGCCAACTGCTGACGTGCATCCTACAGGGAGCATACCGGTATGGCCTCACACCACGTATCACTCATACTAATCCAGTATCAGGTGCTGCTCACCAAATGGCATGTTGGAAATATGGGACAGCAACGTTCATTTTCAAGACCCTTACGGCGAAACTGGCCTCCACCGTCTCTATAATGACATGCATAAAGCCCTCAAAATGGACGGACGCTCACTTGATCTTCCCCTCCAATACCTCTCGGAAATGGAACGTCACGGCTTTACCAACGTTGCGGAGCACGTCTATCGTATACCACTCAACACGGAACAGCCAATGACCCAGCAATCGGTTGTGGTGAGCTGGGCAGACGGATTTGAAGCGTACAGCATGGATTTACTGGATAAGCACCTAGGAAAGCGCCATCTTTGAAGTTTTTCTCATCTGTGCTGCCGCGCGTCAAGCCCTGCGGAAAGGGGTGGAAGGCTGGCTCGAAATGTAGGTCACAGCCAAGTATACATTAGACTCCTCACTGACGATCACAGCCGTATAACGTCCGGACGAAAACCAACAGCGCCTCTGTGAAGTTTTCATCAATATCCCTTTATGAGTTCAAGAAAGCAAAGGCGATGCACATCAGTCAGGCTCCGCCTGTGTCCCTATCTTATCCCTTGGAAAGCATTGAGAAAAGCGGTGATGCCCCAGTCATATACTACATGTTGTCAAGAAATGGCCCACAATTGGCATCGCATACCTGGAAGTCTTATAAACGTACTGAGAACGATAGAGCACAGGGAGGAAACGACGGTAAGTTCTGGTCGGAACTTTCGTCTTTCTTCGGCCTGGGGCCAGCAACAACGGGTACGTTAGAGGCTGATGCTCCGCCGTATGTCTTCGGAACATCCCGCATTGCAGAGTAGGACGAGGGGGTCAAGGAAAATCAAATCTTAGTGATTGACTGGGTAGTTAATGCCCTGTAACTGGGCAGCATATAATTACTCGTATTTCGCCTTCCCTGCTGCAGGGTTAATTGTCGTCCTTGCGTTCCCAGAGCGAACTATGACGTCTGTAATGCGAAAGGAGATAAATGTGAGCCCTTATCACTCAGATGAGAACCACAGACCGGACAAGGAATAGATCTGAGCATGTTTCCTCGACGTCTGTGTGGCCGGTTGTTTCCGAAAAGCCTGCGCTCAAAATTCGCTGTCATCGTGATTGGATAAATATGGTACTTTGCAATAACCGCGCTAGACAAGCCCCGTATTTCTTTTGGCATCGGAAAAGCCATGGTCCTGGTAGTAAGTCATTGAGAGCACATGAGCCAAGCAGCTTACATACTCTGCTTAGAGGCTCATGGTTTGAGTTGAAGCGAACAGGCACAGCTGAATACCAAAACCTGTGATCAATGGGAGGGATAATGCGCCCCATATAATATAACTTATAGGATCGACATTGCAGAGATCTATTTTTTTCGGCACCTGACAATCTGCTCAACAAGGACCATTGTCAGAAGTTCCTGCAAATGTTGCCGCAGAAGGCGTTCTAGGAATCAATCTGAAGCTGTGTGAGCTAGAAGGGGATCAGGAGCTTCTAACGTCTTTGTTAAAGGATCACTATCCTGGCACTGACCGAAGAAATAGTAGCCTTAATTGGGAAATATGGGGCAGATCCGTCCATCTTGACTGCACCTGTATTGGGCTAACCAGCAAATACGTCACTAAAGAATTCCCCCATAATCACTGTCGGCCCGGACGAATACCATGATTCAACTCTATGCTAATGATGATCAGTATATTGCGTTCGACCAAAGACGCACTTGTTACTCACAAATGGTGCGGGCAATTAACGATACTTGACGAGCTAAAAAACACGTCGAGATATTTAACCTTCCAATTTGTTAGCTGGTCGTGTGCCACATCGTGCCATTTTTGAGTCGGAGGTTCGACGGCCAGCGCTTGAAGCGTGAACGCAAGCACCTGACCGATGGCGGTCCGGTGGAGGCGCACTTCATCGTCCGCCTGCACATCCGCCTGCGCATCTTGATTGGGCATACACAAGAGAATATTGAATAATGTGGGATTACTCCCCGGGATGTAAAGGAAAACGAACGCCTCCCCGGTGCAGATGTAGCCGTACTGTATCGAATGCCTCATGTATAAGAATATCTGAGCGACCATGGCGACGACGAGGCGAGTTGGCATAAACTCAAGCGTGTCACCTTCCTGGTCAATGACGTCGCGAGCCAGATCCATCGGGTGTAGACCCGCCACCAATTCGGGAATTGTCACTTTGTCCGGCGCTTTGTACTCCACTACATATACGGGTATTTATCGTTCGTCCGCCACAAGGTGCACGCAGAACCGTTCGGCGCGCCAATCACGTCTTCGCGCAGTGCCATTCCTGCCAGCACGGCCATGCTTGACCTTGAACCATATGGAACTGGAGGCATCGGAGGCTGAGCAAATTATCAACCTGCTGACCTGTTTTTGATGAGCGATCCCTTAGAGTGGGCAAAATATTCAACCCTGGCGCGCCTGATGGTTTCGTATTTGTCTCGTAGAATTACCGAAAGCCAGTTGTGCCGGACACGTTCTAGTGACTAGTATTGGTCACTATATACATTATTGACCATATACAAACGAATTGACCATTGATGCGCATGATTATGTATCAAACGCGAGCGACAATGCTCACACTTGTAGTAGCATAGGGTAATCGTATATTCAAATGCCAGTACACCCATGTGTTGATCTAGTTGCTTTACGTACTAAGCCCAGATGTCGAAACCCGAGGCCATAATATTCCTTCAGTGCGCATTTGGCTTCAAATTGATCCCCTGGACAGCTTCCTCCAAAGGATTAGTCCCGGGCCTTCCCGAGCCCCAGCAAATGATGATGGCCCAAGGCAACAACAAGCGACTAGAGAAGCCGACCAGAGGGCGGTGAGAGGACGTTTAGTTTTTGCCCGATGGCCGCTATTAACCGCCGTACTAAGGGAATTGTTCTTGGCATAACAATCCGGCGCCATGGAGTGCAGTTGGCCGCTTCGAAACCAGCCCGCCGCTAGCCATCATTTAAATCATTTATACCCAGAAATTATGGGACCATTTATCAGCTGCGTCAACGTTCGGGTAGGACTACTGCCAAGCAATTGAATACTCTATACCATAGCTACTAGCTGATACTTGAATTGATCAGCAGCCAGCTAAAGCCAATCAGAGTGTACTTTCTTAGTTGAAGATTTCAAGTCCATTTCACTTTAACTTGATGGTTGCAATCATCCCCTTGCATTGTGCTCTGGAAGAGACTAAGGTCACAAAGAAAATAGATACTGACCTCAATCCTCTACATATTTGAGAGAATACATAAGACAAAAGGGAAGTCCTACCGGTATCGCTCACGATTCGCTGGACCCTGTCCAAATTAGGCATTATGGCCTTGCCAGCCTGAAAACAGAAGCAGAATTGTAAATTTTCCTAAGCTGTTCCTCGTCAATGATTCATCTTTTTCCTTTCATCTCTTTTTTGCTGATAAGAATCAAACCATTTCACTGATTTAGAGGAATTAAGCACAATAAAATAAAATCCATCCTGGACTCGATCAGGCGGTTCATTGACCACAGTAAAGGAAATTACATGTCTGGAACTATATGTTGGTAGTTGACGCTATTGCTGCACCGGAAAACACAGTTGATAAGATAAGAAGGAAATTCGGCTGCATAACAGCTGCTTGAGATATTGAGGCCAGAAAGGTCATGACAAGAGCCCTTCTGGGATCGTGGAGTAGGCGCACTCACCAATTCAAGGCAAGGGAATAAGGAATTGACGCTATTAGATAGGCACCGAATGCGGCCCATGAAACCGGGCGACAATCATTATGTATTGATTGAGCGACTAATAAGTCAAAGGTTCGCTCTTGCATGGTCGCAACAAATTTAGCTGGAGCTCGAGCGCCTTTTTACACTCGACCAACATTTGGTTTTCTTCCTGAAGTCTCCTGAGCTGTTGCTGGAAAGTCTGGTTCTGTTCCCGAAGCCTGAACACTAGCTGGTGCAGCTGCATACAGCGGATCTGGAGTATCAGGTACTCCGACAGCTGGCGTGGCATCTGGTTCTCTTGGTGAAGTAAGAACATAATAATCAAGACTATGTAATTAATAAAGAAGATGGCAGCTTGAATAATTTATTTCTTGGACTTTAGTAGACTCTTGGAAGGATTCCAACCAGCTTGCTTCAGGAAGTAATCATGAATACAGCTGTCCAGCTTATAGTACAGCTGGTTGAGATTCTTTTATTAATTTTCCTCTGTAATTCTGTACCTTTTCCTCTGATTATGTAAACCCGCTGCAGTCATACTGGCCTTGCGCTTCCGCCCGCACTGCTGCTGCAACAGCGGCTTACAGTTAATATTTATGGGGGTAATGAAATTTAGAAATTGAGAAGAGGAAAGATCTTGCGGTTATATAAATATTTTTTAAGACTTGTTAGATTCTGGCAAGGAACTCTCTGCTGAGGTTACTAATAATTTATTAATTATAACATGCTCTTCAGCCCCAGAACATGTTAATTTAATGGGGTAAATGAGTTGAGTTCTTGAAGCACTGGTAATATTAATATTAGTATTAGACAGGTCTAAGGATCCGCGGGATAAGAGCTTTATATATAGAAACAGGAACAGATGATAATCCTCTCTTGTATTTATTATACTTAGTAGATTAGACAGGAAGCATATACTGTAAGAAGTATTAAATATTAGAAGCTGTATCTGTTAATAAAATTCACAGGCAACTTATGAAACAGTATAATATCTAGAGATACTGTCAGCTATTGAGCACATGCCTTCATACATTATAATACTAAGAATTCTGGCGTGCAAATTCAAAGATTGGGGGTATCGCAGCCTCAGAGTTATAAACCAGGCATTTGGCTATATACAGAAAGGAAAAGTATGTCTCTGATATATATATATGCTCTGGCGCAGGATTATTTGGCCTGATGCAACCAAGTATACCACCGGAGAGCAATGATATAATTCAGAAATATAGATAATAGTAGCAGTGAGATTATAATGGCCACAATGATGCTGATACAATTCAAAAGGAAGGTACAGTAAACATGGAAGAGACTTAATAGGACTTACTGGATTTTCACTCTTAATATATATTATTTTATTTTTCTACCTTTTATATTTTTTATATTTCTTATTCTTATAATGTCCCCCTTTTCTAAGTTTATGTCTTCGCTTTATCTACATAGCACCTGCAGCCGTCACCTCCATCCTAACTTTGAACTGCTGCGCTCCTACCTATTCTAGCTGTCACCCCCACTTTTTTCACCATTACACTCCCGATTGAGGAAACGCCGGAGTGCATGGATGACCTTTAGCATAGATTAACTATTCATCGGATAGTAGTCTGTGTCCAAAGCTTCATTATAGTAGGGCCAGCTATCGAGATGGGGAACAATTACCAGGCCAGTACTGGATTAGTGAATCAACGTGCCATGACCTCGCGAGAGAGTCAGATGCGGGATCGCGGCCACTTAATTTGTCACTGCTGTAGTATTATGTGATCTACATGGGTTAGAAGGCATCCACCCTCCTTGCGTTGTGCTTATCAATAGTCTCCTTGGGTTAATGGCCATGGGCGACTACTCAGTTAACATCTCAGGTCATGGCCAAAGCATCGCCGTATCCACGAAACTTTTATGGTACCGAGGCCGATAATGTCACTGTCCGATAAAGGTTAATGTAGGATTTTGAAACGCAGATTATAGCCCCGGGAGGATTAGATAGAATCTAATAGCATGAAGCAAGGGTATTTTAGTAGGAAGCTGAGAGATCTTAATACTTTAGGACGGATCTCTGGAAAGACAATGAGCAGAAGCATCTGTTACAAGCCATTACACTTCTGGCCTATCTTTGCCAGTTATACCTGAAATGTCATCTGAGTGCTTACAGCAGAATCATTGTGTTTATGTGAACCTTGTTTGACCATGCTGTGGTTTCATAGTGCTCATGCCTCTAACAGCGCATCTGTATCAGAAAAGGTCACCTGGGTACATTTCAGCAGCAACAAAGACTAGTCCAAGTACCCAACAGACTTTATTTAGGCTCTCAAGGTTCGTTAGTGTGTTGGGACTTCAGGAGATCGAACAAAGGATATGTGAAAATACTTTTCCATGAGTAATATGAGCATTGGGCAACAAGTCTGTCAGGTAAACAGTACTCCGTCTCCAGACTGGCTCGATACAATGTTGGACCTGCATTTGGTGGATGCGGATGAAGTAGATGCGGGTTGGAGGATGCTTATGCAGGATGTCAATCTGCCTGGCGGGATGCGCTACGTCCAGGCTGACCTCGCTGACCTCGTTGACCTCCACCCTCCACTGGCGCCAGCTAATGACACGATAGTAATCATATCTCCCGACATAAGATATGATCAATGCTTTTGCCGTAGTAGGTGAGCCTGACTGTACCGTGAGCATCCTAATACAGCTAGAGAAACCACTGCTCATCAGCATGGCTGAGATAGACATGCACATAACAAATGATTTCCGTACGGTCCCCACAAACCTTGACTGCACTCATTGCAACTTACGGGACCGATTACCCTGGAGTGTATAGTATTGGAAAAGCAATAACAGGGAATGATGCAATGCTAGTACGTTCATAGCTCTTCCCATTTGAGAAGCATCCAATATATATTGTGCCATATTTCTGAGTCCATAGTTGCTGAAGGCTATATGCTGTGTTACGACATCGAAAGACATTCTCCCGATGGGCGCTATTCACTTCCGTACCCTGGTAGTGTAATTACGCTTTCTTACTAGTCCAAAATGGTACATTTTTTCCCCAGGAGGACTTAGACCTCACGTCAGCGACCTGATGTCAGATCTAAGCCCACTCAGGAAAACGCTGGCTGGGGCTCGGAGTCTCGCCCGGCCTCCTTGATCTCTCACTTCCTGGCCAGATCCCGGAACCACGGTCAAGCGTTGATCGCCTCTCACTTGCACAGATAGTACCTCGCAAAGGTCGCCAGCGACAGGTCCAGTTTCCAGCACTGGTTAACATGCAGCCAGGCGCTGGTCAGTGTGTAAGGCACCTTTCAATGCGTTCATTCTACGATCGTGATAGCGGCTTGATCAGCATGCCGCCTCACCATTGCCTCATTTGCATCAAACGATAAGTGTTGCATTGATCCTTTCCAATCTACTCTCGAGCGCGAAAATGGCCCAATAAAGGCAAATATCTATCTACAGGCTTGCCATGCGTGATCTGGTTACAAAAATCGTATCCCAGAATGTCCATGGAGATGCTAGCAGTGTCGACGTCTCACCAGGAGATGGCATAGACCAATTCGCAATCGCAACCTTGATAAACTTAGAAAACCAGGTGCAAAAAGTTGTTACGGTACAGTACCGTGTCTCCACCCATTCACACTAGACCGAAATAGCGAAACATTCTAAGTCAGGATACATTCCATATACGTTATATATTGAGGAAGGCCCATGCATAGTTGATGGGGTTCAGATTTGGTATGTTTGATGATATCCATCCCAGTTACAATGCCTCCTATTTCTCATTTCATTCCTTGCGGAGGAGAATATTCGGCAATTCACCCTCAAAATACCGGTCAACGTCAACGACATACAGTCCCATCCTGGGCTTTTGTTAAAAAATCAGACAGAGCTTACATCACTATAGGCTTCTTGCAACTGCATCTCCATAGTAAATCCAAATGGTATCATTGCTCTCAAGTAGTAGTCATACACCATTCCCCTGTTTGGGACTTCTAGAAACACTCAGAGTCCCTTCAGTTCGTCGCTCACAATAGGCCATCCGCCGCTCGGGTTTCGTACTCAATATTAACAAGAAGTGTCTGACATACCCTGATTCGGAGCACGTCGTATCTTGTGCCAGACGGCATGTCACCCTTGAGTAAGACAGTCCTAGCACCGGGGAAATTGAACTGAGATCATCGCCGGAATGAGGAAGGAGTGTAGGATCATAGATTTCTTTCCATCATTGTCATGAACAGCGAGGTTGTGCCTCTTTTCCCTGATATAGACGCAGAACTATATTTGGCTGTGTTCTAAGATTAATTTCATAGTGAACTGAGGATGGAAGAAGTGAAGACCTAATCAGGAAAAGTAGTCTAATATAAAACAGTAAGTTATCTGTTATATGATAGATGGTATTGTGCAAATTTAAAGAAGCTAAACAAACTGATAGATTAGGGTATTACTTTCTTTCTTTACCAGATTTACTTGTCTCTCATGTTATTGAGCCTGAACATGATCTTTATTACATTCAGTAATTGTCGAAAGGTTTCTGTAATAGTCTGCCAACTGTGACAGGCGTCTTACGAATCATCCCCCTGGCGAGGAAAACTTTAGCCAATTCCAACTAGGCTAATCAGTCTTTAGAATTGCATGGGATTTCAGGGTCGCATTTCTTACGGATAGAACGGCTCGCCAGCCTATAGTAAGGCAGCAGTCTGACTTGTATGTAGCCTTATCTTTCTATCAGTGCCTTGGGCTCTTATGCTATAGTAATAGTAGGCCAGGGACAGTATCAGCTTTATATTTTTAGAAGTGATTCTTGGCGATTCCTGTTGTAGCGTGTTTATATTAGAAGATATAGATCTATTTCTGCTGTAGGTTGCCTAGCAGTACTGTACAAGACTATGATTAATTTAATTAAGCAAACCCATATCCCTCTACTAGGTATATGAGTTTGCTGCAGGTACTAGCCTATTAGTAGCACCAACAGGTTCTCATAGAGGCGGCGAGGAAGATTATCCAGGATTATTATATATAATCTAGGAAGTTAAATATCTAGTCTATTTTTTTTTGTCTTCCACCCCACACCCAGTTCGGTGTGCTTTCCCAAGTTGTAACAAACGCGTGCTGACCAGCGAAATGGCGATGACCCAGTGAAATATGTAAGCGGTCTAATGTGACTTGTCACAAAGCAGGGAGATGTCCTGAGAATAAGGATAATTTGGACAGGTCCTCCATTGAGGATCCCGCGTAATATCAGATCCACACATTGCAAACTTTTAATTTTACGGCCAAAGGTCATAAATCCTTGTATTATTATTTATTATCAGTACTCCGCCTTTCTTGTATTAATATAAAGGTCTTATTATAAATAATAAATTCTAATTTAATTATCTCTACTACCTTGTCACTATGGTTATATGGCCTTTTCACAATAATTTTTCACCTCACGAAGCAGCGCCGCTCCTGCATTATATTAGAATATACCTGTCAACTAAGACAAAATAAAGCTAAACTCAAGATTATAGCTTTGATGGTTCAGAGGCCGAGAATTGTATAAGCAGGAGAAGATATAACATATATCTTAGTATTATATTCTGGGTCTTTAGCTTGCGGACATGATGGAGCCCTATATTACTGAACCAGATACAGCTAGAGAGTATGATTTAGTTTAGATAATATATTCCTTTATCTTAGGATTGGCAGACCAGGTTACCCTGCAGTAGGCGGTATTAATATTATCTATTAAATACAGTTATTTATAGATTCTCAGAGTTGAACAGATATTGGCCACTACTGGATAAGCTTAGTAAGGAATACTAGTCTTAGATAATATAACTCAGATCCTGCTCTATTAGTCTACTCTTAACTTAGCCTGAGAAATGTTCTGTTCCTTTCTTCTTCACCCGGCAATATTCATTCCGCTTCCAGAGCCTTGTACCAAAATAAATGATAAGATTTAATGAGATGAGAGAGGTGGGGACACTTTTACAGATACAGTTTATTATTTTATGCAAGCAGTAATTTTCCTAATCTTGATATTTTACTTGTTTCTTCAGCTTTCTATGGCTCCCCGTCAGCTTAAAGTCACATAGAAGGTCGCTTGGTAGCAGCCACGGAAGTAAGTTCACCAGACTCTAGTTTCAAGACTTGAAGAAACAGACTAGCACAGTTCGAGGATGAATGGCGGCCGGGTTTGGGATATTATAAGACAGGACATACTCGCAGATCAACACCGTGAGAGCTTTCGTAGACACATCAGCCACGGCATTTGGATGCCCAGGAAGCTCATTTGTGACCACGCTGTTGACCCCCAAGCCCCATGTGTCTCACCATCGTCATTTTTCTCAATTAATATACTCTCATCCCAGGCAGCCTGGAAGTTCGATCTTCTGTCATCGGGCAGAGACGATTCCACGGGGTGTGAGATATCTAGCATGATATCTGAATACAGTGTCTTTCCTACTAATGCCAGTACTCTTCGCAGCTTGTTCAGTCATGAACGCGGGTTCTGATTATTCGCTGAGGATATGAGTAACGCTAGGAGAATCGAGGATTTGGTGAAAGTTTCCCTGTATATGCCCCGAAAAAAACAGCCCCCTGCCTAGGACACACATGATGCTTTAAAAAGGTTGGCGGTCTTAGTGACTTAAAGCGCGGTGACATCATGTGCTAGCCCTTTGCGAAACAGTCCACTTAATGCAAAGCCGAAGTTGAAGGTTATATTGAGGGTATGGTTCTAGGCATGGACAGACCAGAGATTGACTGTAACCTTGCTAATACTTGTGGTATTTAATAATAACTAACCAGAAACTGGCTAAATTATGTCCAGTCGGGCTATCTTGCCAGCCCGCGACGCAGAATATCTGGGGCTTGATTTCCTGATCCGAGTTGTTGGATGGTCAAGAGACGGGTTGACTTTATCTATGGAATCAAATAATTAGATATTATTAAGCAAGAAAACAATGAGCCCATAAAATAATACAGGCTATTTAAATCCAACCTTCTAATCTCTTATTACATGGTACAGATAAACTCAGTATGCTCTTTACCTTAGAAGCTGCAAGAGATATTTTTAATAAAATACTCTGGATCCAGGATTCTTTCAGGATTAATGATGTTTGACTCTGTTAATATTCTTAATCTTTCTGTAGTATTCGGCTCCTGCTTGTCTCTTGGCTACATGAACATTTGGAATTGATAATCTGCGTGATCAATGGTCTGTATATACGGATGAAATACTTCCCAGATCTGATTGCGAAACTGTTTGAGGTTGCCGAGGGTGCACTCCACGCGCGGAAGGAAAAATGGCGAGATGGTAACTGATTTGAATGTGTATTTATGGATGACTGTAAGGTGTATTTCTAACCAATCGATGGGGTAGGACAGCATGGCAGAGGTGTAATGAAAGATATTCTCGGGGTGTGTAAGCGGAGATAGGATACTGGGCCTATTCTAGATCAGAAATTCGGGATTATTATAATAAGAGGACAGGTAGCAGTCAACGGCCATAGTCTTATATATGTAGGGTAGCTCTTCGTCCCTGCGCTGCAAGTTGATTATCTCCATGTTAGGCAACTATTCGGCTTCTTCGGGAATGGTGTGTGTATGTGATGGTGAATTTCTATAGATAGTATGTTTTCTGGATCTGCGCCCCGTAGGGCCTCCCAATAAGTAGGTGTAGATGTGGTGGATTCGGAGTCTGAATATACGCTCTTATATGATCTATATTGCACGTGTAGACAGTTCTCGCATGGAAAGGCCTGAACTCGGCATCGAGAAGAAGTTGGATAGATGGGAGAATTGGCTGTTGACCACATGCCATTTATAGTGTCCTGAACTGTCGTGCTGGAAGAATCCTCTGAGAGCAGTATGGATTTCTTTCCTTGTCCTGGGTTAGGACAGCGGGCCAAGTGTGGTGGAACGTGAGTCAAACTATGCCTATCCCCGGGGGATCAGCTGGGCAAAATGAAGGGGTATGAAAGACCAGCTGGGAAATTACCGTAAGCAGAGTTTTCTGCCGCAGTTATCTCCAACTACCCATCTACCCATCACGGGCAGATTCCAGATCGACGACCTGCCGAAAGGTAACGCTGATGATGTTTGTAGACGGCACGATATTTGCCAAACTTATCTCAAACTTCTGATCTTGCTCGATACCTTCAAAGACACAGTCGCCAACCGATGAACCCTAGGAAATGAGATGGAGCTGCTCTGTGGGAGCGACGTCGTCGGCTGTAGACGGCGCCGTCAACGAGTGGGCGGTTCTGCTCATTGCGACAATATGAACTGGCCGTATGGCAGTCTGGTCGGCAACTCGACCCCAGTAGGGGGCATACGGACAGTGGCCTGACAGAGCTCCGGTCGGGTGTTCTTGGTGCATGCGCCATCGCACGCTCCAAAGCCGCACATCGCACGCGAACGATTGCTCGTGCAAAGTTACACGCAACGACTTACCAGAGCAGAGCAGTGTCAAGCAGTCAAGCGTGAGGTCTGTGGCAGTCGTCTAATAAGGCAGCAACCCATATCCCGTACCAGTCAACGTAAGAGGTCAGATTGGCCTATTCAGACGGAAATGAGAGGGGCGGAGGCATTGTCTCTGAGGGAACGAAAGTTGGATATGGCAGATGGAAGATGTCAGCTTATAAGGAATTTCATGGGGTCGGCTTCGGGCCACCGGTACAGCTCGATGCTACATAATTTCATTACTGATGGTCGGCACTTGCTCTCCTGCTGTATTCAGACTATCCACGATTTCAGTCCGGTCAGGCATAGAAATTTTGAGGCGCCGCACAAACATCTATAAGAAAATAATTGGCTTCCAGCCAAGTCCTCTCAGAGAATAGTAACCTAACACCTTTTATCACGTTATATGACTCTTTGGCTCGGTTTATAGTTGCTATATAACGTGCTAACAAATGGTCGAAAGATCATCACATTGATTGCTACGATGCCGTTCTACAGAAGCACCGCTTGAACTCAAACCAGCTGTGTGCAGGCAAACCAGTATTGTTACAGATTCCAGTTTACATTTATCTCCAGATAATAAGATGCTGAGATAATACAAATACGAAACATTGGATTACCAAGAGACATACCTTAGACCAACAGCTAACTTCAATTCTTGACCCTCATCATTTATGCGGACACAACAGGAGACCTGTTTCTGTGCCTCTGTGACAAGTATGAGACCATGTAAAAGCTATGGTTCAAGCAAATGTTTATTATCCTATTGTTACCTCCGTCTTCTCTTCTTCTCTCCCTTTCGCCAGCCAGATTGTAAAAGTACTGACAGACCCTCTATGTGCCGGGTAAGCTGTTCATACTCTATACTTAATTATTTCCCCTTTCTTCTCAGCATATTCCGGGCACTGCGAGCTTCCCGAAGGGAAGCAGCCAAATCTGATGCTTCAGTAATGAAGTTGATATACGGTGTTTTGTTGTTTGAGGTTCTAGTCATTCTTGATGGACGTCGTCTTCCAATATCTGTGGGATTGCTGGTTTAGTAAATTGCAGTCAGGACACACGATCGGAATGCCACGTACGCGTATCTTGAGAAAGGCAGCTCACATCGTCCAGTGATGACCCGGTCATTTGCCTGTCATGCACTGAAAAATCACCTGAAGTAGACTCGTAGTGCTGCGGGTCGTGTCGGTCTTTCGCCTTCATCTCTGCCAGTTCGGCCTCTATCCAGGACACAGACGGGGTGGGATTCACCAGCGGTGTGGGCTCGCTGAAGAGCGTAAGAAAGTCGCTTTCATTGCAAGAGGAGCCGTTCACGCACTCCAATATTGCTTCTGTAACTGGAATGGGTATGCCAGTGAAAGTGCCTATGACGACGAAAGAGCTGGTCTGTGAAGGATGTGCCTTGGCGGTAGCCCGAGTATTATAGGCGGTGTTATTACTAAATAGGCGACCGTGTCAAATATCTGAGGCGAGCCCAAGAAAGATAGGAAATGGTCTCCAGTTCCCATGACAATTCAGAGGGATTACAGGAGCAGAGTTGCCTACCAGAGTAACTTGTTGCCTCCCAGGAGCTTCTGCTGTTTGTCGCGGGAGATCTGCTGCTCTTACAACCCCTGGGCTGCGCCTTCTCGAATGGTCGATCTGAATCAGTCATCTGCGAGAAGGTCGGCGCTATGGCCATAGGCCGAAACATGGTCTCCTACCATTCTGCCTAGGAAGCTAATTTTCATTATCCATACACTGATTTCTTTTTCATACATGAACGATACAAGACAGCCATATATGGCTATGTACAAGA
Organism: Aspergillus vadensis CBS 113365; assembly: GCF_003184925.1. Classification (NCBI taxonomy): domain Eukaryota; kingdom Fungi; phylum Ascomycota; class Eurotiomycetes; order Eurotiales; family Aspergillaceae; genus Aspergillus; species Aspergillus vadensis. The sequence continues at coordinate 138,597 of NW_020292072.1, forward strand.
CCCTCGTACAAGACTCTCGCGTCCGAGGCAATCACACACGAATGAGAGAGTTATGATGATACACGCCGCCGAAATCATATCTTCTATCTCCAAGCCTGCAGTCCCAGCCAACTACTTTCCTTCAATAAGCCATTCCCCCAGAAACAAACACTATATATCTCATATGGAATAGACAGGGGCAGTGAAGCAGACCGACGATTGGCAGCATTGATTCCAGGAGCTGCAGGCTGGGAAACCAAGCAAGCAGTGGCAGGTATCTCTGTTTGCCCCGTGGTAACAGGTAAACGAGGCTGGGTGTCTTTTGAGCCATGCTCAGCAAAGGTTATCTGGGGATAAGACATCCACTACTCTTATACTGAGGCGGCACTGCCCAGGGATATAAAGTTATCTGGACTCAAGAAATATCTTTGGACAAGAATTCCCTTTTCCTTAGGAAAAGTTCCTGTTGAGCATTCACAAGTGCCATTATTATCCATTAAAGGGGCCCAAGCGGCAGGCTGTGAGTCCTGGCTGAAGTTGGAGAATGTTTTTGAATGTAATGCCAACTCCTGAGAATAGTCTTTTGCAGTCCGCGGCTTTTCCCGCTTGTTTAACAGTGAAAAGTAATATTCTGGATGTGCTGTGGTATGGTTCCGTTTCTCTATCTCCGCGAGCGTCTTGTATTCCTTCTGAATGTGAGGGGCTTCCATCTTCCAGCTCTGTCTGCTGAGTCTGGAGATGGTCTCGTGATTATTCTGGCCGAGCCAGTATTTAACTTGATCATTATATGCCAGCCAGTACAGTATGAATGAGTTAAATGGGCATGGGATTCTTTAATACTATTACCGTGCCTCCTGGCAGCGCGTCGCGACCGGGCGGTGTATCCAGATATATATATCTCTAACCGGGATGTCCTGCATGCCGTCGTTCAGTTCACTTAAGGAATATAGTAGACATGGGTTTTTACTTTCTATTACTATATATTTAGCTTGGCTATCCCTTGTCTAAGCTTTGAAGTAACTTGACTTCTGAAGTCCAGTCTTCTAGTATAGAGCTTCCGGCTTTGTGTGATTTATATTATTACCTTCTTCCGGTATCAGCTTGTCCTCATGCACTTGGGTGTTGTTATGGATCTACTGAGATTAGCAGACGGCTAACAGGTACACCTGGTTTCCAGCTGAGGCAGAGTGGGGATGCTTTTTACCGGCTGTAGAACCAAGTAATATGGGTCATTAGCTGCAAATGCTAGTACAGAGACAGGCTGATTGAAGCTCTAGAACCGTCAGAGTGTGATGTTTTTGCAGTTTCTAGTTTAAAAATGGGTGTGTGCGCTTACCACAGCGAGTTTCCCAGAAGTTTGGGGAAGACTATCGGAGATGCACGGGAGATGCTGGCTGAGTTTTTCATAACTGGTACCAGGCATGAACCACGCCTGGAAATATGGTGGTGGTGGCTCAGACATCAGGTCTCCTGGTGTGGCTTGGAGGGATGTGGACGTCTCGGTTCTAATTTCAGTTGGCTTAATTATAGCAAGAGATGATTCTGACATGCTTCTACAAGACTAAGCAGGTAGAGCCTTCGTCGAATAGCAGGATGATCATTCCAAAGCCAGTAACTAATAAATGAGGTGGTAAACAAGCGTAATTTGATATTAAGACGGATCCCGATGGCAGCCCCGGGTCTTTATAAAGGCCAGGCATGGATTGGAGGTCTTCCACTCTAACTTGGCGAATGACGCTACAGCAATGGCTTGCTTGTCCGATATAGATACTGGAATTCTCTCCGATCATGGCTGGTGGGACTTGACCTACTGCCACACGTGGATCCCTGTCCTAGAGATGTACCAGTCACAGCCGACGATGTGCAGGGAGTAGAGTTCCGGATTGGATTTGGTCGTGTTTGTATCGGTATACTCGGCCATTGTTAAAGCGACCTGTGAGTAGACCCACTGCAAGAGATGAGCTCGCCATTTGTAAGCAGCCGAATTAGGCAACAAGGTTATATTGGGCGTCTTCAGTGGCCTAACTGAGGCATGCCGAACAGTAGCTCCACGACTGTTAATCTCCAGCATCCTCTAATCCGAGCCCTCCGCAACGATCCTCAGTCCAGGATATTCTTGCCTATTTGAAATTCTAATATAGGGAGATATGGCGGAACAGTTTCCAGCTTAAACTAAGTGGACTCCGAACACCATCAGTCACTTGCCCTCAGGGTAGGGCTCTCGGAAAAAGCATCCCCCATATTGAGACCCCGGAAAGATTAATATGATCGATAGTCTCAGTGAATTACTGGAACCGCATGAGATGTATGAGTTCACGGCACACCCCTCCCTCCCTTGTTTTTGGTCCCAGATAATCAAGGTTTGATAGATTGTCCCGGGAGATTGGTAACTAATTATTGATAAGTATTTCCTAGCCTTAGGAGGCCCAAACGCGTTTCCTGTCAGGGCTTATTAAGTATAGAAGAGGATGTAGAAGACCACAATGAGCAGTTAGTACAGAGAAGCTTGGGGCAAGAATTGCCTATTTACAAGGGCAAAGACTAGGGAACAAGCAACTGGAGCGACCCAAAACATGAGTACTTTGGGCGATCGCGGAGTGATCTTTCGAAGGCCGCCGGAGCCTTGCCGCCCCAAAAGGACACGCTTGTTGAGACTACAGCGCGATGATTTGAAATTCGCTACTATAGTACTGGGACAGTACCGAACGCCAACACGTTGCCATGTGATTGTAATTGAGCGGGAGCCATCGTGCATCCTAGACTTATACTAGTTATAGTAGACCAAACTTCAATAAATAAAACCCGGTGGTCTAGATCTTCTTGTGCTGTTACTGGAGCAGTCCTTAAATTGTGTCATAGGCTGCTTGCTATCGTGATCTACGGCTCTCTCTTCTTTGTTGAATGATTGTCTGGATGTGATCAAAGATAGCTAATGATCCTCTCTATCAAATGCTCGCCATCTGGTGCCTCAATAGCTTTCTTGCTAGAAGGAGGACTTTGGCTTACCTTGATGGCGGGGCCAGTCAAGTTCCGTAACCCTGTTACCTGAAAGTTCTTTGTCTCAAGTTAAAAGCTACCCGGAATGTGGTAATTTGGCCAGAAAGGCTGTGGTCCGCTCCTATGGCTGGTCAGGGCTGACCTTTGCTGGAATGAAAAGAGACATGGGCCTGTTGATCTTGGTAGTATGCTATAATGCAGTCTGGAAAAGAGCGTAGAATGATCAGGTTGTATTGGTCACAGAGATAAGTATGAGCATTGCATGGATCTGGAACTGTGGGGAAGCTAGAGCTGCCTCAGGTCTGCGTTGGTCCCGTGAGACATAAGAAAATTAGCATCTCCGACGTCCTGATTGTTCGAGTTCGTTGGAGGTCAGCTGCCGCCTCAGTTGTGATATGACCCCAGCTGTGGGTGTGGGTCCGGCCATCGGACGTGATTGTCAGGCCTCTCGGTGGCTCCAGATTAGCAGTCCGGCTGACTGGTTGATGGCAGTATGGGACTGCGGTCTAGAGATACTTGAAATGCTTACTAGTGATCTGGTGGTGACTGCCACTGTCCCCTATCGCGAGCCTGGAAGGATGTTGCTGCTAAATAATGAATCTATCATTAACAGCTTTGTCGATGGTCTGAAACTGCGCATTAATTTTGGCGACTCCAGCTACCACTAAATGTCAAAAGTGCATAATTTCTTATTTGTGTCATCGGGAAAGTCCTTGGAAAACAGTCTAAGCCAAATTGACTGATGAGGATGTGCAGGAGTATACGGTATCTGATGAGAATTGACTAAAATGGGAAGGAAGGGGCTGGCTGAGATAATAGATGTGATTGTGGCCTGTGGTGGATGAACAGGCTCTTAGGCTATCCACTCATGCTCCTTTGTATACTGGGATCTACTGTACCAGAGGAGAAGTATTAATTGGATTATACAAGGTTCGGCATGATGATCTCTACAATGGACAAAGTCTAGTATAGTAGCAAGGGGTCCTCTGCTGTTAGTTAATAAAGTTAGTCTCTCTTAGGTTGTATGCTGAGAACAAGATCTGTTAATATGTACCACCCTCAGCTATAGAAAGACACCAGGACACATTAGATCTACCATAGATTGTAGTGAGTCGCCAGTATGCTCTGAAATACTGTACGTGAATATCTGATAGTTTGGCTGGGGCAATGTGGTGTGGTTATTACCTGGGGCATGATGTTCCACTTCCTTTTGCTTTAGGGTCAGGTGATATTCCAGGATGGGTTCTTCTGTGTAATGCTGGGCATGCTGTCTTTGAGAGGAATATGTGAGAATTGTGTATCTAAGATCAAGAGGCTTATATTCACGCCCTTATTAAGTAGCATTTCTCTAATTTTGCACGCCAAAGGCTGATGCAGATTTTAACCATGTTTAATTATTGTCCTGCCGTGGGCTTTCCAGGACCTGGTCAGTAAATATCAATATTGTTTTCTGGATAATGCTTTGCTAGTTTCCGATCGGAGGATATGGGGGTGGGTAATAGCAGGACTAATTTAATCTTTTACCTCCCTTGATTCTCTGGGGTATAAGAGCAGTACCTCCGTCTTATTATCTTATAGTTGCAGCCGCAGCCGCTCTGTCAAAATCCAATAATTATCTTCGTCATGACAGATCCGTGTATGAAACGCCCACGGACTCTCTGGTTGGGCAGGGATTCATCAACTTGAGCTGAAGAGTCTTGATCATCAATAGGACTGAATACTGAAGAAATGCTAAAACTAATCCCGGTTATTAATAATCGCGATGGTATCACACATTTTAATTGCTACGAAGAGAACCCGTGGAGCGTATATGAACCATGAGCCAAGATTTATTGCAAGTAATTAATCATCCTGGCCCAGCATTGGAAGTACAGACAGAATATTATAAATATCTGATGCTATTCTATTGACTGACCTCAGGTCTAAAGCTTGTTAGAGATGATCAGACATCTTTCTTACTCTATATTCTCATGGCTTCTGGAGTCATACTACCACACGGGTGAGCTGTACCTGATTTAGGAACTGATGGAAATCACGTTGAACTACATTTTAACTGCCCAGTGGCCGGTTAATGAGACCGAGCTGGTATATATTTTCTGGTCAGTGAGTGTTGCCAGCGGCCATTATGTGACGGAAAGATAATAGATACTAATCCAAGCAGACTCTTGACGGCATTAGATTCCTTTGGGATCAGGGAAGAGTATTAGCTATTCTAGAGATAGAGATAATTCTTTTAGACTGAAGGGGCTATGTCCGCCTTGGTAATTATATTTCTTTGATTATTGCTACAAACATTGTTAACTGACTTGGCGTACTAGCTGGGGTCGAGCAGAGCTACCTGATCTCAGTATCTGATATGAATACCGAGATGCTGAGATTGACCGCGCTGGCTATAATCACGAGGAGCCTGATGGCTACTGGTGCAGGACAGGTCAGATAGAGCTCTAAGGTCTGGGCCTTCCTCGAAAATCTGACCACCAAGTCTTTGGATGAGTTGATGCAGGTAAGTGGGCAGCTAAGAGATGGAGTAATAGTTAGTAACAGAGTCCTAGGATACATTTCTTGAAGCAGCAACGGATGAAAGAGATCTAAAGCTGTGCGTCCATGTTGTGAATAAAAAAGCCAGAAATGATCTTGTATTACTCTGACTGGTCTGGATTTGATGGCATCCATCATCATCTAGGCATGTTTGTGAGTGAAGTTTTCGCAGCAAATATTTAGTAATCATTCAAGCTGACAGCGTTTTTTATGTTGTCATATACTTCCTTCATGAACAGTTGGTTGGTAACTCGTTGTAAGCAATAAATGCTGCATCCTTATTCCTAGTTTCACAGCACTACCAGACATCAAATAGGCTTGAGTTCCGCAATATTATCCCTCAGATATGTAGGATCTACATAGAGGTTTGAGTGGATAGACGCTGGGTACTAGGGAGGCATACTCTTTGGCGATCACGGCAGCAAGTGAGATGCACCGGGACACCCGTATCCAGCATCTCAAGCCATGTACAGTAACGGCCTACATCAGTTTGGTCTCAGTATCAGCTATGCCGTAGACGGCCTCAGAGATTTTCCTGGTGCCCCAGCTCTGGAGAAAGTGCCCTCACGCCGAACGATGACTCCGTGAAAAACTGTTTCATTCACCAGCTCTACCAGTAGCTTCAGGACTCTTGCCCCGGCCATTTGTTCAAAAAAAGTCGTGCGTTCGGTCAGCCGGCTGGCATGGCCGGCTCAACTGAAAGTCAGAGACACGAGCGCCCGTCCCCGTGTCCAGATACTTTTCGTAGATGACCTCACGTCACTACATAAGGAGTATGCTCACTGAATGTTGTCTAGGAGAGTGTGTCAGGAAGCTAGTGCGATTATATGGTCTACCTACAGCCGCCACGGGCATCCCTTTGGTTGAAAGCACGACATGTCCCAATGACTACAAAGGCTAAAACAACAAGGCCACCTAAAGATAGAATTTGACAGTCGTTCGGGGGGAATAGTGAAGGATGGCCGGAAGCTGATCGCTACCTTGGGGGGAGTGTACTGCATTTCTAAGAATGGACATGCCAGTCCTCGAGAACCCCGGCCTTGGTTTGTTCGACGTCAAAGGCTTGCTAATTCACCGGCTTAATCAACAGCTTGCAGAGTATAACCGGGGACTTGCATTGGATTTGGGGGCTTCTAGGTCGGCTATCTTGGCCGATGAGGATGGTGCGCATGGTGCGGTCTGCGAAGACGTCGGGCCTGTCTTTTGTTCGTTCCATCTAAATGATACCTTAGTGAACGTTGCGTCAAGAGAACCCAACTCACGCCTCATAGCAAGCTCGGTAGCTTCGCAACACGGATGGATCGATGTGCTAGAACGGAGTCCCTGGCATTGGTCAGCCCCCTCTATCTAGAATGCAGTTGTCGTTTGCAGAGCCATACCAGCTGACCATACCACGACTTTGAGTCCCTTTGGTGAATTACAAGTCCCCATGTCTATGATCTGTCAATGCAAACCACCCGGTATCCTTATAAGGCTTGGGTCATTCGTCTGCTCACCATGGCGGTAGACAATGCCCATACAGTCATAACTATGGCAAGAAGCATGACTGAATCTGAGAGTAGAATTCTGTGTGCTGTACTTTCACCAGCTGCTGTCCTCGGTGAAATGGAGTAAGGAAGAATCGAGGAAGAAGTTCATGCTCTCCATATATGTTGCCTAATTTGCTCATTTGGCAAAATGCGCAACCTACACCGTCTATCATTTGGAAAAGAGATCAGGATCTGTTTCGTGAGACGCTCAGATGCGATCAGTATGTCCGTACTTTTTGCACTCTGGTCAAATTGGTGGACATCCCGACAATCCCACTTTTGGTAGGGTTGGATTGGAAATAGGTTTTGTTGTTGGGGTGCAATGCTGCTGGCGCGACGAATTCTCATGGGTCATATCGGCCCGGAAAAATGGATGCCCGGCACGGCCATGCACGACATTGAATCATGTGAAACCGGAAGCATCGGAGGCTGAGCAAATTATCAACCTGCTGACCTGGTTTTGATGAGCGACCCCTTAGAGTGGGCAATATATTCAATTTTGGCGTGCCTGTCAATTCTCTAAGTGTCTCGTGGAGTTATCAGAAGCCGGTTGTGCCGGAACACGCTGGAGTAGCTAGTGTCCGTCGTGATACATATATATCATTGGCCATTCATGCACGAAATGAAGAGACCATTGATGCGCATGATCACGATCGTGAGCGATAAGGCCTACATTTGTAATAGCCTAGGGTAATCGTGTATACAGATTCCCGTATACCCATGTGTTAGTCTCTTTGTTTTACTCCCTCAGACCAGAGGTCGAAATACCAGGATATATTATTTCTTCGGTGCGCATTCGGATTTCCTAGGTGGGCTTCAAATTGATCCCCTGGACAGCTTCCTCATAAGGACTAGTCCCGGGTCTACCGAGCACCAGCAAATGTTGATGGCCCAGGACAACAACAATCAATTAGAGGGACCGACCAGAAGGCGGTGAAGCGACGCGCACGCCTGGGCATCTGAACAGACTAATGCCCGCACAGATTGCGCATCCTGTTCCCGGACACGGTATCGCAAATATTTGACCGAGTCTACTCGGTTACCCCTTTATCATCTTTCACCATCTCTCGCGATCTTTTGACCATGCTTTCATCCTTCCTTGCCTCTTTACCTCATCTCCCTCTCTTTCCCCACTTGCCTCTCTATTTCTATCTTTTCCTTTCCTTTTCCCCTTTTGTGACCAGCTTCATTTGCCCTAGCCCTGGTCTGCAGGTCATCCAGCTCCCCCACTCCATTAGCCGCGATCAGGCACCTCAAAAGGCGAACATCACATTCTGAAAGGCGCATATTCGCATCCAGCCTGGTCAATCCCTCTTTAGCGTGGAGCCGAGTCATGCTGCGCCCAAGGCAAAGCAGGGTTGGGGTTCGAGATCTAGTGTGATTGCGCTATTTGTGGTCTTGGAAACACTGCGCTTGCGAGGGAGTGAAGAATCAGACATGACCTTCCGGATTACTCTATGGATGGATAAGGCCAGAACAAAAGGGTCAAATCTCCATGTTGGGGTAGAGAACCGCTGAATGTCTCCATGCAATCTGGCCGACCAGAACCGGTAGCCATGGTAAACCGAGGGTAACGGTGGGCAACATACTGGCTGGTACCGTGTGCTCAAGACAGAATATCTCAGTCATTGAGAGCCTGTCGGTTAGGACAACAGAGAAAGTTGTCGCTGTGTTTTGCCTTGGTGGATACTGCTATCTTGAGGGCCAGGCGGTTGTGCTCGTAGCGATAGAATTGCCCGACTCTGTACTCTCTGAATTTAATCACATACTATTATGAGTAGTCATGTTGCGTTGACTGTCGATGATTGATGAATTTCTGACCACAAGACGCGAGCCCAGTCATAATCGACTGTGATTCTGTGCCTTGACCTGCTACAGTACCGAGATTAGGTTAGCTCAGCTAGATGGCCGGGCGTTTGGGGGAAGCTCTTGTTGGAAGCCTTTGTGCTCGGAAACACCGTCAAATGTTGACCTCGGTTATATCAACGAGATTGATGCGCGGGTTTTCCATGGAGGCAATAATCAACCTCCAAACTCTCCGTATCTCAAGTGACTCGGCAAAGTATAATGTTCAGTCAGAGGATGTGCCCATTCAAGTGGGTGAGGGCAGTTCATAATAGGCCCTCGGAGAGTGTCCGTCTGAAGAGTGTCCGTCTGAAGAGTGTCCGTTTGAAGAGTGCCTGTCTGGTAGCTGGGTGAAAGACCTCGCACCAACAAGGTACTCTACCCAGGCTCCGCGCAAAGCAGAGCCCGGTTGGGTCAGAAAAAGGTAGATATGTAATTCGAACAAGGTGCAAATTCATAAACATGACCAACCAGGGCTGTGTTTGACTGAAACCACGGCTTCCCTGCTGGTACGCCAACGCTCAAGCGGAGAGACAAAATTGCCCCTTCATTTCGACAAATTTTCACCGGGCACCGAACCTTGAACACCCCGATTCCACTTCTCTAATTTACCAGCATCATAATACGGCCTCACAATTAGTAAGACGTGTAGACGACCATCTGTTTCTCATTCAAAATACGGTGGGCCCTTTGAGATGCCGGATCGCGGTCTATTATAACCCAGGCCTGGGGATCTGGATGTCCTGCAGACCAAGGGAAATGGCTGGTGTAGCTGGTAGAAAAATAGTAAAAAACTCGACCGGGTGGGCATGGTCGGGTACTCCATTCAACCGTCTTCTTTGAAACGGGTACGTGCCATGAGAAGTTACGGGACATTGATATCTGCAGAATTACCCGGCTAGTATAATGTTCCTAATCAGGTATAGAGCATCACGCTTGGCGTGGAAGTACATGGTCTATAAAGTCACCTTCATGGACCCATCAACAGCAGCCAGCTTTCGTGCGACAGTATCCCGTCTTCTAACCATCCTCTTTCTCGAAGCATGGTAAGGGATTGCCATAGATATGACTCTCCATTTCCTACGCTTCCCTAGTCCTCGTACTGGAGTGAGAAGGCTGACCCGGTCTGAGGCCGGGTAGACACCTCCAGGCCCAGTGAGGATAAGGCATTGTTGGGGCAGGAGATATTTCAACAATACACCCGTGCCTTTCTTACAGGTACTAGTCTGCCTGAGTGGGAGTTGCAGCAAGCCTGCGTACCCACCAAATGAGAACAAGAGCTCGTTTTGACTTGTTGCCACGAACAAAATTCGCCACGGTTAGGAAGTGCTGCTACAGGTACAGTAAGCGACCAAGTTTTATAGATTTTTGTTTTTCAATTTTCTGAAGAATTGGGCAGGATGCCTCATTCTCCGCGATTCCTGCCGGGAACATATTCTGTTTCTTCTCCCGAGATTTGTGCACCGCTTCTTCTCCACCGCTTCTGCAACGGCATGCTTATGTTCTCTCCAGGAATCCATGTATACCAGTCCGGACCTCTTCTTCCGTTGTCCAGGCGAATTTTCATGTTCGTCGTGATTCGACGCAATCTGCTGTTGGATTGTGAGTCAAGACACCTGCCCAAAGGCGGCAAAAACTTTTAGCTTATCGGATTCGGAGATGACGATTATAGAGGGATATCCAATTCGGAGTCGCCTCACTGCCTTCTGCTCGGCTCCGTCGTTTGACGGGAAGCGGGTGAGTAATATCGGATAAATATAGACGAGTGTCTCTTCTAATCATCAGGCGTGATAGGTTGCGTCTCCCTTTCCGTGCGTGCACCTTATTTACGGTTCCAATATGCAGACTTGCCATTATTAGAAGCTTGTTGGAGAAGGACATGGGCTGATTGTTTGCCTCGTCGTTGTGCGCTCTGCCCTGGGAGATGATCACGGCACTCACCCAGATGCTATGGATATGGCCGTTGAACACAAGTAATCTGGTGAGCCAGGGGAACGAAATGATACGATGTCCAAGTGAGAGTGCCGTTGTGGTTTGCTTGAGAAGCCAAAAACGATCGCTGACCGCTCCCATAGGACAATTCCTGTACTGCCAAAGATAATTCTGAGCTTTTGCTGCACGGTACTGACAAGGAGGGACATCTTTGGCGAATATAGTTGAGAGAAGGATGATATATCTGATGTCTACTCCGCGCAAGTTGGCAAGGAATCTGGGTGAAACTGTTCCCCTGCGTCCAGAACACCCAGGACGTCCCTGGTGGCGGCTGCGTGAAGGACGTGCGATTTGTCCCTAGACAGCCATAGCCGAAGTCAGTTTCCATATCAATGCCCCCTGGGCATAGGAGAGCGTTATCCAGCTGGTTGATGGCGTTGGTGGTCATGACCAAGATGTGGCCTCCCCGCGCAGTTATGTCATGAATACTGTTGAGCAAAGCAGATAGAGCGGCCTCGTTGGAGGATAGGTTCAACTGTCCGCTTCCATTCCACCGTTCTGTTCACCTTCGGAAGTCCTGTGGATGTTGTCGGGAACGTGATACCGACGTGCCTATGATAAAGCGACTCAAACACAGTGGCCAGATTATGTTTCTCAAGGCTCACCGCCAATGGCCTCTTATCAAGAGTAATGGGTAGGCATTGGTCCCCACTTGATGTTTATCCACTGACGAGAGAGGCCCCACACAACTCGGGACCCCAAGCGATAGCATGAAACGAAGTGGCTACCAACTGTATCGGCGAGCCAAATCCACAGTAAGGAGGTACCATCGCGGTGTATTAATAATAGACAGGGAAGTACGGCCTTTTCTCCAAGTGTGGATGAGCTCCAATGGGTACTAACTGCATAGTGTTGAACCCTTAAAAGGCTAGATTATACAGTAGCGTCGTTACGCAAATTAGCAGTCAATGAGAGAGGTAAGCCAACTCACCGTGTTTGGAAAGCGTACTTGCTCACTAATTTCCTGGTTATACATTTTCATCTCAGCAAGATCGTACAATGGAAGCATCCTCTACAGTATCTATATAAACGAATTGTGAGTATCCAGAGTGATGCAATTGAAATAGTTGACTCCACTTGTTAAGGATTGGGTGGGAGATCGTACTATTTTGACTACAACATAGCAAATTGAGGTTTCTTCAAACCAGCGCATTTTGCGGGGACAAATGAGCCTAAACCGACGTATATTACTGCCTGAGGCAACTTTGGACTCCGGCCGAAGGGGTGAGTAAGCTGGTAAACAACCCGACACGCAATTCTCTCCCGACTCTATTCCCTGCGCCGAATAGAGCCTCCTCCGCTGTTGAGTTGCTTGGGCTCGATTATCGGCCGAGTAACTCTTTTGAAACGGGATGGAGGAATCAATAGCCGAATAACGACGTCAGATTGAAGAACAAGGAAGGCGGCGAGAAGCGGCAGAGCGCCGCGAGGAGGAGGAGAGACAGGCGCGAGAAGAGGCAGAACGCCGTGAGGAGGAGAGAAAGGCGCGAGAAGACGCTGAACGTCGAGTGCAACCAAACTCCCTATTTCACCTCCTTGATCGCTGCCACAATTCTCTCTCCCAAGCGATCCGAGTTGAGGCAGATACCACCCTTACTACTCAGGACGACACGGCCGATCCAGTGAACCGACTCTACCCCAAGCACATCATCCCTTGGCGTGACTTTCCCCAACTACAGGAACAGATCTGGAACAAATTTAACTATAATATTACCTTTACCATGCGCCCACTATTCCCCTCTGATACCCAAATTAATTATGTCGTCATGAATATCCAGAACAGATTAATCTATTCAGAAGCCTCTCTTCGGAATTTTGAGCGACACACAGTGAACAAATTTGTTGAAAAGGTCATTGAGGTTTCCCGAGACAATAAACCTCTTCGCGATGAGTTTGGAATCCAAGGCCAAGTCACCTTCTATGATCGCGCAAACCCGTCGGAAACTTCGCTCGAGGACAGCCTAGAGCAAATGAATCTCGAGAACACGCGGACACCCCAACGACCGGCGAACCCGAGGCTTGGAAGAGGCCGAGGACGATATCCCTAATCAGGATGCGCAGGCGGATGTGCAGGCGGATGATGAAATGCGCCTCCACCGGACTGCCATCGGTCAGGTGCTTGCGTTCACGCTTCAAGCGCTGTCCGTCGAACCTCCGACTCAGAAATGGCACGATGTAGCACACGACCAGCTAACAACCTGGAAGGTTGAATATCTTGATATGTTGAGAGAAATCCCTGATACTCTCCATAAAGACCCGCTGGTGTCTGATTATCGGCTCTCTCACTGGAAACCGGATCGGAAAATACACAACACACGCGCTCGCGTTCGCGCGCGTTGTCAACCGGGCGCATCGACACTGAAGCATTTGTCCACTGAAGGCAGCGGCAGTGATTAAGAATTACTTTTGCCATCCGCCGCAGCTGTGTTGTGCATCCGATCGAGCCGCGGCCAAGGCAACCACCGCTAATTAACCCGGGAAGGTGAAAGAACACGAGCCGGCCGAGACTATAAACAGACCTCTCGGCAAGACGGACCTTCTACGCGACCATACTGCACCATTGCGTGCATCCGCGGCTTGGTTAACTGAGAACCACTGGATAAGAATTATCTTAACTGGGAACTCTATGGTGGTCGGAGACACTCTATCAGACTGTAGGAGTTCATATACTAGCTCCATTGTCAACTAGCCTGAGATTAGGAACTTGGATTTGAACAGCTGTATATTTATAATCAGATAGGATATTTTATCAAAACCATTCTCCTTTCCCGCGGATATACAGTAATCATGAAAGTAATAACTATGAAGAAGCAGTATTACCTTTAAATAAAAGTAAATAATTATTACTAGTTTTAGAATTTACAGGGATAATATATCCCTGTCTATCTTGGGGACTTTAAGTCTCGTGTTGTATATTAGTACCACAGTAAGTTAATAATGTAGATGATAATATTAAGCTGGTCTGGAATACAGCTTTAGTATATTATTAATAATGGGAACTCCTACTTCTTTCAGCAAGAGTGTGACAAAGCTCTGACTGTGTTTTAGTTACATGGAATTATCCACTGTGACAGTGAGTAGTGTAATATACTGTAAGATAATTTAAATAGCTGCTTAGCTATTATTAATCTGGAGGATGTGAAATGGTTAAAGCATGCTAGGATTCTTGAATCTGTCTTTGTGAATATACAGCGAACTCACTGTATCAGAGCAGTGAAATATAAACCCGGCTTGGAAAGGGTGGAAAGGGTGGAAATTCTGTAATACGGCAGTACCTTAAGCTTGTAACAGTGTGTTCGGAAATGTTGTAAAGAATTCCGCTATAAGATGTCGTGGCTTTAACTTATACTGAGTATTAAATATACATTTTGTAACATGAACTTTATATATTGCAAGAGTGCGACTGCACAGCAGGCTTGGGTAGTAGAATTATTTATATAATTTTTCCAGGCTTTGCAGCTAGAGATATATTCTATTAATTATTTTCTGTTGACCGGACTTCTTCAAAAGTCTTTATTTGATTTTATAGCTAGCTCAAGTGCTTGGAGATTACTTGGAGGTATCTGCCTCAGCAAGAGTATGTGCGATGGCCATGATGTTTTTGATCTGGCTTAAGTTAATAAGTGAGGGGTGAACAGTAGCGCTCTAGTATCTATCCCGGTATTTATTTAAAGTTAAAGATTATAATTGTTGAAGGTTGTTCCTCACTACAACAGGTTCTTGTATTGTACATGCCCTGGATAGAAATGTTGACTAGAGATCTCTGCGAACTGACTTGTTGAATTTTTATGGTTAATGGTTAAATGGGTCCGGGCGAGAATTGTATCTTTAAACTAGATATCCTGATTTAATGTTAAGGAAATGCCTCCTACTATTGCAGCTTCTGGAAGAAGATGGTTATAAGGGAATTTTGAGTAATGTAGTAAGATTCATGTTACTCTTGAATATAGTAATTTCATCCAAGCAAAGCATGCTGTCAAAATGTTTGTTAATATTGGATACTGCTTCAAGCTGTTGCTCAAGTGTATTTGAATTGCCGTGGTCGACTTGGTGTTTCTATTAATTATGTTGTTGAACGGTACCGTCGGTATCACACCCAGGGTGGTTTCATTAATGACAAGAGCAAGGTCTTAGTTTCTGGAGGGAATTAAAAGCAGTTAAATGGTTTGAGTATTCAGTGAGCAAGCGGTGTTGCTGCTGTGGGATTGTGCAGTCCTGGTTATTTATATTTTCTGCATATTGGTCGAGCTCTTCGAGAAATGAAAGATGATATATTGTTTAATCTAAAGATATTCCTAACTCCAGCGGGACTATTAAATGAAGGCTTTCTGGGGCCACCCTTGTCTTCGTCTCTCCTGATAGTATTGAACTGCGCAATGGAAATCATCTTCTGGTAAGTTCCTTCCATGATCGAATCCATGCTTCAGGCGTAGGCGATTATTAATAATGTTAGTAGGTATGTTGGCCAAGGTCCCGCATACAAAAAATGCCAGCCGACAGAATACTTCTCTAGTTTATGAACTATTCAAGATGAAAAATTTACTGGAGAGTTCTTCAGCTTTGCATTATATATCGCCCAAGTGATAGTATCTGCATACAGCATGCAGGATCTGCGTCCGAAGGAGGTTGAGTGAGAGCATGCTTAGGTTGTTAAGGCTCAACTATGGTCTTTGTGTACACGCACTGAAGCTGATATTGGGTTTCATTAATGTTTCCCCTATCCATTACAGGATCTTTTCACGGACCTCGACGTCTAATTCAAGTGTGGCCAATTCATCGCCTTTGTTAATCCATCCGGCTGCGGAAAGACAATACATGATATCTTATTAGAGAGATTCTACAACCCTTACCAACTGATAATCCATATCAACGAAACCACGACTCTCCGAAAGAACCATCCGCAATAATATAATCCTTGGACTCGGTAATTCTGAGTTTACCGAGATCAATCTGGTTCAAGCCTGCGAGGATGCAGATATTCACGATCCCATTATCTGCCTCCCGGATAGATAGTCGATCTATCGGATATCAAGGCTCAATCATTCCTAGGTGAAAGACAGCGATAATGCCCTGATTTTATGCAGGCATTAGTACGCAGACCATTCCTCTAGTCGATGAAGTAATATCGAATCAATCTTCACCCTAGCCCCAAGAAATGGTACAGGCAGTACTCAGGCGCTTGGCAGCGAAGAGATGTATGACAATTGTGGTAGTTATGTATATACTGGCTACTGTACCGAAAGCGGACAGGGCATTTGTCTTTGGTGTAAGCCAGAGCAGATATAGGTTTAGGTTGTGGAGCTGGGAAGTCATCAGGAACTGCTACGGGATATCAAGATGTGTTGGCAGACAGTGAGTATGGGCTTGATTCTCTGTTATTGTGGATTACTGATTAAATTCCAGTGTCAGGACAATGCGCTCGATCGATAAATGTACACTATATGATTTCATTCTGTATAGGGTCAGTGGGTTCAGAGAATCTGTCTATTAGAAGTTGCTTTATCATAAATATAATATCAAGGATTAATAAGCAGATAAAGGAATATCCCTCCCCCTTTCTTATCTACTCCCTGCTATTAAACTCCGGACGAGCCTCAGAGGTATATAATACATCTTATTGGTCTATCTACTATCCAGGCCCCACCTCTACTTTCTATTATATTTAGTCAGCTGCACACAGCTTTCTCTAATACTATGAAACTCAGTGCTACTTGCTTATTTTCTGTTATTAGTAAAGTCTCATCTTCTCACCAGCCTGTGCCATTAGGGCTGTAAGTGAGAATTCCTAAGTATCTATATAGATTGCCAGTATCAGAAACAGGAAAGAGGAGGCGGAAAGAGCTTTATAGTAATTATATAAAAGATTTTTTAATATATTTTATTCCTGCTTGGTCACCCTTGACTGCGAGAGAGACCGGGTCTGTTGCAATGCTTCTATTATTAATGGTAGAACTGATAAAAGAGAGACTTTTCGCCGGTGCTTATGTTATGATCATGGAGGTATAATCCCAGAGATACTCCTGGTAATTTCTTTCTTTGTCTTGAGCACTGGTCGGTGATTCTCTACTAGTTATTCCAGGCTTGAGTTTACTGGGGAGTATGCTGTTATTCTTTCTTGTTTTAGCTTTCTTCTTCCTGCTTCATGGCTGGACGCTGCGAATCCTGGTGCTGAATTCTTTCTGAAATGTTATTTATTTATATTGATTACGATGTACTGTTGCTCAGTTTCGGCTGAATTACTTGGTCCGGGTCTTTCTAATAATGATTTTGACGGGATACTCAAATATGACAGGATCCTGATGATCCCGCGATCCGGTTATGCAGGACTTGCTGAGTATCCTGATTCTATTTTTTTTTATAGTGAGCCTGACTTGCCTGCAGCTCATATATTATATGGTCTGTTTGCGCCATGTCAGATATTTTATTATATTGCGCTGATCGGATAGCTGGGCTTTGCTGTTGGGATTCTGCTTGGCTCTGTCTAGAGTAATCAGAGTCCACATCCTGCGTTCCGCCTGATGTTTTTTGGGCCACGAGCTGGGGTTGTCATTGTTCCAGACTATCTACGCGTTGTAGTTACTGCTGGTATATAAGTCTAATCTTCTTTAATATTTTTGTTTGAAATAATGCTTTCTGCTGTCTTCTAGCCGTCGGCGAAAGCTGCTGTTGGGTGATTGCAGTATGAATAGTTATAGCTTAATATAGTGCCAAGGCTCGCTATAATAGAATAAAATAGGTAGAAAGGGCCAGTCACCAGTATAATATTATAAATTTATAATTAGAGAAATTAGTATATTATATTATATTTCTGTCTTATTAATACAGGACTTGTCATGCACTTTATTTCTTATCATGCTAAGTGTACTGTACTAAAAAGTCTATTTCTAGTATCTGTTAAGCTCCTGCCCGAGTATTTATTAGCTAAGAAACAAAGAGCAACAAGGTTAAAATTCTCCTTGTATATAAAAGTGTGAAGCGGACTGTGAACAGATACAGTCTTCTTTTAAATTATACTAGTGATTACCGCAATCTAGATGGCTGTATTAATCTCACGGATATGCTGTGCCATTTACAAGACAGACTTTCCGGTATTAATAACTGAATCTACAAGTATAAGTATAATAGTATTTCTGTCTTTTAAATGTGTTTTCTTAATGTCCGCCACACAATGAGCGTGTAGGAATATTGTATTCGGAAATATATTATTAATCCTGAAGGCCATTAGCTTTTTTTTTTATATTAGTGCTATTATTACTGTTCTTGATACTTGGAAGAGCTGGAACCCGTCAGTAGTATATCCCTACATGTGAGGTATCTGATTTGTCTCAAGGCTTAGTAGGTTAGATAGGTGGATTATTAATAAATAGTATTTAATATATTAATATATTTCTCTGAGAAGAGGACTATTAACTCTGGTATTTTATATAACTGTTATTAATAGCTTGGCTGTATTTATATCCGTGCTGTGGAATACATAGAATCAGAAGTTAATTAAGCTTATTAGTAACTCTAGTTGAACTGTAGAAAGTCTTTCGGTGTTTAGATATGATAGTATCTTTTCCAGTAGGAATAATTAGCGCGTGTATAGTTAATTACTATTAATAACTGTTTCTAATTCAGTCTTTATTAATTGGCTTCTGGTACTAATATTTCCTATAATAACAATAGCTTCATCGGCTCTGCTTAGTATATTGATATCGAGCGGGCTATCACCAAAAGCCCAGATATATATACAGTATACTTTTTTAAGACAGTCTACTATTGCTGTCTTCATACCAGGGGTAATAGTAAATTTATCAGAAATATAACCATTTCCAAAGACAACAACCTTGTGAGAGAGACTAATCTTATTAAAAATCTTAATCTATATTATATGTAATCCGCAGGTCATGATCACTGCACCAATATACTCTTTAGATTGGGCATAGCATAGTAACAAAAATATTTCAGGATATAATTTGACTGAAGACGCCACGCGCGTACAGATCTCATTAAATTAGTTATTATTAAATAACTGCTCGTAGAGCAATGATACCTGGCAGAATATAGTATATAAATATCTCAGATGGCTGCTGAAGATAGTTTTTAATAGTATTATATTATTTTATTGGGATTTATATGCCCTCTATAATATGTCTCCAGTATCTCCAGCAGTCAAGGTTCTGTCCCCGTCCAGGACTAGGAAAATGTCAATCAAATTAGTATAACTGAAGTGCATGGAAGTATCAAGAAAGTCTATTGCTATGCTTAAGTTGTAGGTCTCATTATGCTTTTGAAAGTCCAACAAAAGAGTCTTTATTCTAATAACATTTTTCAATGGTACCAGATAGAACAGGATACTGTGGTCATAATAAAGCTGATACAGAGATATTTTTTCAGTCTTAATTTATTACTGAATCACGTGAACAGGCAGCTTTATCCTGTACTTTTACATATTCTGCTGGCACTACTGCCATACTATGTTAGCGGGCTCATCCAGATATAATATATGTATAAAGACCTTAAGGTTACTCTCTGTAAGAACTATTTCCAGGGCACCTTACTTAGAGTAAAATATAAAATACCCAGTAATAATAGTAATCTTTCCTGTTTTAATTAATATTCTTCTGATGGTTTTGATGGCCTGCTTGCACCAGCAGGCTTTTTTTTCTCTTTCTAGCGACTGGAAGGCCTCAAGTCCACCAGATATAATATTAGTAATAATAGCAGAGTCTTCATGGTAGTTGAATAATTCTTCATCTAATTCTTATTTTAATTGATCAAGTAGAAATGATTTTTCTACTTCTGATATTTTATAAAGACTAATAATTACTAGTTTATGAGTCTTACAATGGCTGCTGCCCTCGCGTGAATAATGGCTCATGTTATTTATTATCAGCTTGTATGAGAGTTAGTAGGGGCCTTCCGAGACAAGTTCAGTTAATATATTTTATAGATTATTCAGAGTTATCTATGAAGAGTGGCTACTTATGCTATTATAAAAAGCAGTGCTGGCTTATAAATCAAGTAAGTAGGAAGAATAGGCCTCTCTCTTAATAGATATATATTTGAGCTTTCAGGATAAGGGTACTATTAAGGAGGCCATGCCTCGTAGTTAACTTGTTCTTGACTAGACCCCAATCAGGCGAGCTGATAACTGTTTGAGTCTTATAGTCTATATTATTCAAGCAAATGAGCTGTGAGAAATATTGTGTTAACTGTACTAGCACAGTAAATAAGAACTCTTAAATAAAGCCGGCTGCTCTAGTCTCTTGTTAAAAGTTACTGTATTGGCAGAGAATTTAGTCCGCAATCAGGCATCTGAGTAAGAATTATATCAAATATTTCCAAGATATAGACAGATTGAGAGTTAGTGTGAAGAAAACTTTTTAGTATGCTAAATAATATTCTTAGAGATTTCAAGTCAAGCTGTTGGAGACCGATGCTGTACTAATAAAGAAGTTTGATTAGAAAGCTATTACTAGTAATCTGTATAGATAGAATATTCTGGAGAAGATGCTTAAGGTACTTTACTAGCTTACTATATTTATTATTAATTAAGAAAGCGGGATAAAATAGATTAAAAAGATAAATACTTCTTAAGTTAAGATCTTGCTGCCTGGAGCTACTAATATCTCTGGCAAGAATATAAACTTGAGTCACATTGTACTTCCTATCTTGACATAGTATGTATAAACCTAGTAGATCTTGGAGTGGTACGCTTATATCATCTTATTTCTGGATACAGATTATTACTTTCTGTAACCGAGGGAAAGATACTAGAAAATTAATGGTTTACTATATATTAGTATTACTGATACTGGACTGATTCACAATCCAGAGAACTGTATTAGAAAATATAATATATATATTCTCTGTGGGTTTTATCACATCCCCAGCAATGCTCACTGGCCCAAGATTGGGAAAGCTGGTGGCGTAATATACTAGATACAATTATTATCTAAGAATATTACTTAATATTTTTTATAACAGGAAATATTACCTGCTTTGGCTTTATTTAACTTAAACCCTAGAAATATGATAAAATAATATAATCAGGATTCTCTAATATTATTTAAGCGGGCAAAGCTCTCTTCTGTAAAGTCCAGAATAATATTATCAAAGATAAATGATAAATATCATTTTCTGAGAAGCTTGCTCATGCGCGAAATCTCTTTTATTACTAAGAAGTGAAGATAGTCCAGGATCAGATAAAAAATCTCTCCTGGTAAAGTCTTTAATAATGTTTTTATGTTTATTCTGCTATTCAAGCATGCAGGTAGTGCTGATATTATTATATACTTAAGTTATTTTATAAGCTGCTTCTAAGATAGTTTAAAAGAGATATAGAATAGCCCAAGCTCTTGAAGTACTTCTGTATGCCAGGTTCTAAGTAATATATTTAATTTTTATATAAAAAAAATCTTAGCCTGTACTCCCCCGTGAGATTATCCTTTTGCTGATATAATAACCTCAGTCAGATAGATCTTTACCGCCAATATCAGGCGCTGAGTTGGAAATTTTCGAAGTAAAGTACAAGATAGATTTTCAGGCATCAAGAATTATCCAAACTCCAAAATATGAACTTTACTGAATAGAGGAACATGGCGAATTTTAATTAATAAATTCTCATAATATCTTTAATTGGATAATCCAGTTATGCTACAATCAGCTGCTATCTTAATGAGAAAGACAGGGGGTTGTAAATATTCTTTATATTATTAAAACTCTCAGTCGAGTAAAGATATCTATGATATACAAGGATATAAATATAAAATTTTTAAAAGCTAGAGAACAGCTGCTCTCATTTAGCTGTAATCTAAGATTTAATCTCATGATCTTTCCACTTGATATTCCGTCCGGCGTTAATTCTCAGCCCACCGGTGACACGGACGGGGTATATGGTGCCGCTGGTAAATATAGACGAATCGGAAACTGTGTCAAAGCAGCACTAAAGAGCATACATGGGAGTTTAATAACTCCGGATCTTTTGAAAGCGGCTTTGGAGGCTGACATATATATATTTAAAGACAACGAAGCCTCGCCTGACATGATATTGCCAGTGCCGTACGAGCCAAATTACTTGGTATATTATTATGCAACTGAAGACGGGATGGTTGCGAATGATTATTACTATATTATCGGAAAAACCACGGGGTTGGGTATTTTTCTGCCTGCAGTAGCGGAAGCATTAGCGCGAGGGGGAGACTGGACAGGAAACAAAATTCTACAAAAGTAGTTTCCCGATATCATGAAAAATCATGCAGATTAGCACGCAGTTGTCGGCCCTGAAGCTACAAGCTATTCAACATAGATAGAGAAAGAATACAGTGAAATACTCCTTTTATTAATTTAGTTCTTTTATTTTCTGCCCTGGCATGAACTCCATGATATTCAGACTAATATGTGCGGAGCAAGCAGACTTGACTGATATTAACTTATTTAATCAAGCCATTCCGTAGGGTTGAATCTGCTGACCTTGATATATATTTACTTATTTCCGGTCTCTACCTACTATTAGAATATCCGCATGCATAACCCGTCTATCCCAGTCCAGTGCAAGCGAGTGCAGATAATTTAATTTAATAATATCTCGAGAAATGCTGCAAGCTTGCCCTTCAGTTAGCCCACATGAAATGCCCATGTATAACAAATCATAAATCCGTGGATCCGGAAGTCTATCTTTTCTAGTCTCAGAGCGTGTTCTTCCTCAATAATATGGATAGAACTAGGACTCCTTGGAAGAGTACATTACAGCTTAACTTTCCTGACCATGTAATTATTAAAATCCATGGTGTCTTGAATAATTATAAAGTCATCATCGGCGACCCAGCTTTACTGAAATATTATAAAGAAAGCCAATTCCCATAGTCCAAAGTTAGTAAGTTCAGTTTAGCTAATACCCGTAGAAAGTTTCAGGTAACAAGAGATTTCCTCTAGATTACACATCTTCATGAATCTAGAATTCTGGAAATTTCTACTATCTTTTATTTTAGCTTCCCAGTCACCGTCTTTTTTGCGGACCCAAATGCCTTTCGAGGATAGCAGGCCATCTAAATCATAGTATATATCATGCATAGAGCATAAACCCAAGTACCACAGACTTCGAAATAGCAGGTGTCCTCCGGCAAGAGTCAATGGCTGCACGGCAAGTCGGCTGAACTTGCGTTCTACCTCTAAGGTGAGCAGCCTGAAGGGGGCCATTAATAAGGGGGCAAAGAGACCACAAGGCGTAATTAAATAATGGGCCAACGGGGCGCAGCCTAAACCTATATTTCCAGCAACTGGTTTGTCAATATAATCACCTCATGCAAAGTAGTGGTCGCATCAAATATCATGGTAGATGAATGATGCCAGTCAAAAGGCCAGAAAGTGTTAGCCGACTCCCGCCACAGAGATGCATTTGGGACCAAACATTGAGAAAAACAAGAAGCCAGGTCAATGATTCGTCACCTGATGAACCAGCCTCCCATCACGTGCCGAGTCTAGGCGTCGCCGCGTCACAGGTAATACCTGCCAACCCAAGTAGGGATTAGCATTATGGCTGGCGGAACTCACAATAGGAGCTCGACTAGTTCCGACATCGTATCCCCGCATACGTACCGAAACCGAAATCGATCCATTTAGGAGTTCTGACTTGATCGCACAGGAAGCTACTAGCCCATCTCCCCAAAAGGAAGTTAAGGAACCATGCCTATCTATTCACCAGAAGGGGAATAGCGTGGCGCAGGTCTTTCAACACAGTTCCGCGGAAGTCTCGTCGTTCCGGAATGCTGATTTCCTGCTAGCTTGAGAACTTGGCTGGCCGAAGCGGAGGCCCCACTTCGAAGCGAACGCAATCCATCGGGGTCTGAGGGGACAAGTGCCTTTTGCCGTTTGGGCGTCTTGCTAGTGGATAAATTTTCGGGCAGCAAACGGCCTGTCGTAACAGGGTTGCCGTACAGATAGTTTCGGGCCAGTCGTCGTTCAGATATCGCTTACATCAATATGTAAGTACATTAGCAATGCCACTACCCGAAGCACGAGTGATCCTTCGCAATGTTGGATCATATTTCATGTAGGTAAGCTTGTTGGCAACATGATTCATGTATGCTGGGCGAGAGTTGCCTACTCCTCTATGTTCAGATATGTATGGCGAACCGCTACTATTAGGATACTCCTTCGCCCTACATGAAAGGTTATTTCTAATGGGTATCCCCTGTTTTGCATTACTTGAATCACCGCCACGTAGCCCCAAATGAGTCACATCTACCTCCGGAGATCATTGGTACTGTACATCTTGACAGTGGAAAAAACTATATTAAAACATGGAAGATCATAGGAACATTAGATAAGCCTCTGATTATTTTCTGCCTATTTGCTAACAGAATTTCTTAAATTGATGATTAACCAAAGTATTAGAAATAATCCCGCGCTTTTCAAGAAAGATGTCGCAACTACTCGGAGAAAGATACTTACTAGTATACCAGAAGTGCTGAATGAAAGCGAGAGATATATTATTACTCAAGTTCATAATAACTCAGAGGCACCTGAAGCGAGTGGTCATCCATTAATATTAGATATAATCATTAGCAGGGCTCAAATTAGCTTGCTAGATGACAGCTCAAACATATCTAATAAAGTAGAAAGTGGCATGCGGAAAGAGTACTCTTATATAAGAGAAGATAATTATTTAATATTATATCTTGAAACTGAAATAAGAAAATATGGCTCAAATAGCCTGTCCTCTCTAATAGAAACTTCTTATACGGAAGGTATCAGATCCGAATTCATGGGATGTGCTGATTATTAAAATATCAAAATCTGACAGAATCTCTTTGCATTAGAAGTGCTGACTCGCTGGTTTTATTTTGAGATGCTATTTAATATTAGTAATCAGGAAAAGTCTTCTATCTTGTACAGCTCCTGCAAAATCTCTCAGAGACTAGGCTTTCAGATTAATTGAAAGTGATGTACAAGATATTATATATTAGATAAGATTGCAGAGATACTATACTATAGCTTTTTATTCTAAATATAGCAGAGCCTCTGCACTATCTACAAGTAGATTTCTTGCCATGAACAATAATAAAGACTGTGATAACAGAAAACCTGGAAATTCTCTGTATAAATTGGAGGCTGACATGGCTAAAAGAATATTAAAAGGGGATTATACTAGGTTTTAAGTCAGAATCTCTAGTATATAAACATAAACTTGATCACATCAAGTCATATCAGATTTACGGCAAGGAGTATTCCATATTATTTACTTATTTTAGTCCAGGAATACTTGCTTTAATATCCTCCACGGATCAACCCGGTCAGAACCGGATAGGCTTATCCGAAAACAGGTAAGTGAAACAAGAAATAATGGTAGCATGTCTTATTAATAGAAGAGTGATAGGATTTTCAGTTATCTAAAAAAACTCTGTAATTTTGAGGAGTATATTTAGTCTATTACTATATCTTCCCCCTTCTCCTACATGATATTCTTCGCTCCGGAGTTCTGGCTATGCGCAGGCATGAAAAGGAATAACAATACAGGAATTATAAAGATAATATAATTTTAAGCATTATTTATAATAACCCAGGCTTGAGATTTGAGTGCCCTTGTCTGCTATTAGCAGACTCTTTTTATTATATGATAGAAAAAATAAGTATAACTTAACTAATAACTAAGTCTTTCTGTTGTTAATAAGACTTTATGTCTTCTAAGAGCTTCATGAGCGGTGGTATCTACTTTATATATTATTATGATTACTATGGAAGAGAGCGCGCACTGATTTTTTACTAAAAGTTTAGAAAATATGTTGAATATGTGATTTGACTTAGCAACGGAGGATAAAACTCATTCTATTATTTCTGGGCAGATGGACTAGTCTTTCCATAGATAATAATAACTATTAATTAATCATAAGCTGATTCCAGAATAAGAAATTAAGTATCGAAGTCTTTCTAATTACTTGAATAGAAATAGTGTAGTACAGCAGCCCTGCAGGTAAAAGTACTGGCTCTTGAGTATGAAAACCCTCCAATAATAAATACAGCCAGCGAGAGCTAAGAACTGAGATACTGTGAACTTATTATACTGCATGCCTGTTAAGTGGATCCGGATAGTACAGCGTATTGAAATGCAATCAATTAGACAACGTGGGCTTTGAACGGCGGGGTAACTATGGGTAATGTATACTGACCAATAACATGTACAAAATTGATAGCTAGTTGAATGAGCTAGCCAACAATATGCGTCGTACACGATGAGTGAGAGAACTAGACCAGGTTACTAAGTAGAATGATTTAAACAGCTCTTATCCTCAAGGCTTTACTGGCGGGGTGGATTATCCCTGTATTCAGAACAGTATCAGAATATAATTGGCTCCTCAGCTTCTGCCGGAGGTATTGTATTGTTAAATATAACTAAACTGAATAAGACAAACTCATTGAGCTTAAGTATAGGACTGAAATCTTACTTCCTGTTATATATGGTATTCAATCCTCTTTCCTCCTCTTGCAACACAATTATTAAGTTAGTATATTAACCTATAACTCTCTTGCTTATATATCTGCAGCTATATATATCACGCCAGGCTCTCATCCGCAGGACCTCCAAATTCCCATGAATTTGTACAACATGGCCAGTGTCTGCAGCAAACTTATTAATTCTATCCAAGATCACTTAAGTATTTTATTCAAGAATTTAATACTAATTCATGAAGCTTTCATGGCTGCTGGCGCAGTTGGCAGAGATAATAATAAAGATCTGGCTCTTATTAGAGATTCAGCTCTTTAACTTTTCCTATAGTTGCAAGATCGTGCTAGGCATGCAAGCCGTGATATATAATCAATACTTCTGGAATAAATTTATTGTCTACTTTCGCTGATTTTATCTATATTATAAAGTAAATCAACCAAATTGTCTCCTGTATTGCCAGTAATATGAACCTTGCCCAGCGGGGGTTCGAACTGGGTCTTAATCAGTATATTTACAAGAATTCTTTCCAGGGTAATTTTGTCTCTGATAAACTGATGGTAACTACTGTTGAGGCTATTGTTGGTGCTGTCTTCTTAGAGATAAGCTGGGATCGAGCAGCATTGCAGAGAATTGTGGATGTATTAGGCCGGGTGTGGCCGGATTCTTGAGCTGGGATATTTCCATGCAAGGCTCGGATAATTACGGATCTCCTATCTTCCATTACGATTAAATGATTAGCATATTGATACGCGCATTCTATTAGCCCGCAGAGCAATCGCATGTGATCTGCAAAGCTATGCTCGTGTAACCCACACAACGCATTGCTCTACAGACCGTCACTTGTAAGGCTCCATATGACCATTACTCGTTCATATGAGACGTTGCATGCAGCTGGCTTGTTGTACAGGCCAGTATTCCTCTGCGTGTTATTATGGATAGAGGCCTGATGCTCCATTATAATTTGTATTGACTCCATCAGTGGATATTGTTAGAAAGTTCTAGCTCTGCACTATTTGGTTCTAACCGCAACATCGGTGTGTAACTTTCAGCTTCGTATAGATTTACCGGCAATGGCTTGACCTTTCCAATATAGAGATCAACCATCCCCGTGTGTATTATCCTGGTTCCCTCAATTCAATTTAACTTGCGATAAAGAAAATTATATTCACCACGATTGTGTGATGAGAATTTTGCAAGTCACGAGCCCCGATTTTAGATTCCTTTCCCATTCTTTCTACGTGCATTGGGGTCATCATGCCTAATGCAACAACTATTTTAGTCGCGGCAAACTCGGAGGCGCACATATATTATGTCCTTTCTTGCAATTTTCTTCTTTGGTTTCTACCTTTCGGGCGGCCCGTAGCTCATTATCTCATCTATGTGTTAAGAGCTGTACACCTCACCCATGGGTAACAGTAATAACTTTGATGTTCCTCTGTTACAAATACTATGCTATAGAGACTCCAATTCTG
Source organism: Aspergillus vadensis CBS 113365 (assembly GCF_003184925.1). Taxonomy (NCBI): domain Eukaryota; kingdom Fungi; phylum Ascomycota; class Eurotiomycetes; order Eurotiales; family Aspergillaceae; genus Aspergillus; species Aspergillus vadensis. The sequence continues at coordinate 166,379 of NW_020292072.1, forward strand.
CTCAATCCCTCAGTATTTCAAAGCAAAGCAAGTAGCAATCTAGTCTTCAAGTTATATATATTTCAGCTAGATCTCAAGAAAACTAGTTTTATATCTATATTAACCCAGCATGGCTATTCCTCATGAACCGAAAATTGAGATACTCAAAAAGATCATAGGCCATACCTTCTCTCTAAAACATTTAATATATCTGGCTCGCACTTCAGCAGGTGCTAATCCGGACAATTATAATAAAAATAGGAAATTATCCTAACTGGGTGCCTTTCTGGTTAACTCTGTTCTGGCTATCATAGTATTCTTCATAGGTGGCAGTAGAGGTAAGAAGAACTGCAGTATCTAGTTACTCAAATTTTTAGATAAATTTATAGTATTATAAAGTATACAGCAAATTTGAGAAAAGCTTTTCTGAACAAAAGCAAATACTATGCTGCTGTGAAGCGGACTGGTATTAATGATTACATAGACTATAATAAACACACCAGGCCAGATTCGCCGGAGGTTCTTCGCAAAGTGATAAATACCATTATAACAGCCGTGTTTCTTGATACCTAGAATATTAAGTTAATAATAGTTATCATTCTAAGGTATAGCCTTAATATCTGTTTAGTATATAATTACTATACTAAATCTATCCAGTCAAGATTTTTTTCCAGACTAGCAATAATAGAATATTTCAGGAATTTTCTTCTATCTTATCTGCTACTGTGGAAGCTCTAGTATCTATTTTAAAGATAATACTAGCTCTAAATACTAGAGTAATTAATTCTTCAGTACTAACTATCAAGTAGTTAGTTATGATTCTTGAGGTTTTTCTAATAATATATAGATTCCTGGAATAAGGCACCAAAGATCCGCCTTTGTTATTAAACACAGAGTGCATTATGACAGAGAAGAAGTCAGTCACAGAGAGTCTATTTTAATTTTTCTGAAAGGAGATATGGTCATTGGATAAAGACCTGAACCATAATACAATTAAAATTGAAGCCGAGCATGACTTGATAGTGATAATTTTAGACAGGCTGACTGCTCTACTAACACCAAAGAACAGACAGGTGGTATATTGCCAAGGAGAATTTCTTAATAACAGTAAAGCAGCTGTAGTAATACTTATATTAAAAAAAAGATGCAGAGCTGTAAACACTAATATCTTTATATTATATAATAAGATTACCAGGCAGATCTTCTTATAAAAGAGATAATACTGTACTGCTCAGAATATATCTCTGCCTGAAAATTACTATTTCTCCTCTGCTATAGTAACAAAGGCTCTTAAGCTTGAAGAGAACTCACTTGGAAATCTTACTATTTTTTTAATAATAATTATTAGCCCGTAATTAATCATGGCTCTGTATGATATGATGTACTGTGTAAGAGCTCAGAAGACAGTTAATTTATATTATCTGGCTATAAATATTATAAAAAGACAAAGATATAAGATAATTAAAGAACTTAATTAAAAAAATATATTTCTCTAACTACTCTGATGGTATTATCTTCTTAAACTATTCAAGTAATATAGTGGTTCTCGGACCTGTTACAGCATAGAATATGTAAACACGATATCTGCAGATTTCGAACATCCGAAACGGGGAGCAGGAAATCCTAGCAGGAAAGATGATATTAAAATAATATAAGTAATAATAAAGAAGTTATTTCCTGATCTAAGTCCTATAAATCCTGTGTATGCCTAGGAGTATGCTGTTATCAAGTATTACTGAAAGATAGGACAGCGACTCTATATGCTTACTAATTAGTTTAGTCCAGGAATTCTTAGTCTCACTTTGGACGCCACTCAGGAGTTGGAGATATCAGATATCATATTAGTAAGTGCCGAGCTTAATGTACCCATAAGTTTAATACTATTTTAGGCTGTTAAATCTAAAAAATAAAATATTTCACAATTTTATAGACCTCCTTGAAGAATCGCATGGACAATGGCTGAGAAGATATAGTAATACAGTTTACTTATTACTTTGTTTATTGCTCAAGTTTACTCTTAATAATACTATATCTTTCTGTTTGGAGCTTACAGATTCTAAATATATTTTCAAGTAATCTAAGTACTCGGAGTCTCTTCTGAAGCTTGTTGCTTAGAGCAGTAACAGCTCGTGTGATATAGATAAGTATCTAATATACATAGTAATTAATTGTACTGCATACCTTTGGAGAAAAGATCCTGCTCTTTTCCGGACTCACTAGTAATATATCTATTCCATCGCTCCCCCAGGTAATCAATTCCCCTCAAATATTGACCAGTGACCTTTGGGGATCACTTTATGCAACTTAATGCAAGTGTTGCTCTTATGGATTGTGTCCTGACTTAAACAAGGACAAAACGCGTAAGTAATATCATCTCGGAGACGCAAAGCGCAGTGAAATGCGCCAAGCACTATGTCCGAGTGAGCCTACGCTTGGACAACCAAATATAGTCACGCGCCATGGTATTTTCTACCCTTTAGCCAGGTGACAGGATGGCAATGATGCGTTAAGAGCTTATCTATGAGCAGTGTGGTTGTGGTGCGCCAGGAACCGCGATCCTTGGTGTCTATTAATGGCCCGCGGCTGAAGGGGCTAAGTCAGGAACTGCAGCACAAGATTGATAGCACATTTGATGATGACCTGGTGCTAATTAGTGGTGAGGGAGGGGAATGTAAGAATGTTTTCTTAAACTGCTCTCCAGGATACTCATATCCTAGGGCCCATACATGACTTTGAGGAGGTAGCGTAGAGAATTCAGTTCTGCGGTGAAGGCGGTAGAGATATATTACGCACTGGCCACCATGGGCTTTGATAAGATTCTAAGTTTGTTAAGAATGTGATATCTTCCCGTTAACATTCATAAAGTGCAAATAGATGACAGTAATGGAGCAGTAATGGTATAGTATGCTAGTGGCCACTTGAAGCCGGGGGCACAGTATACAAGTCACTCTGGAATATACCCACCGCCCTGCATAATGACCTTTGGCGAATCATAGGAGGCAATGACTAACCTAATAGGACAGCTCCCTAGCAGTACCAATGGCACTGTATACTATATCTCACAGTGCCTGTCTCAGAGAACTTTGCTTTACTTTGACACAATTCCCGCTTAGTAAGGCATGTCGCCATTATGGCTACAGATGAACCCAACAAAACTTAATACGTAGAAATGCTGGCCAGAGCTCGATCATTTATCAGACTCTTAGATTTACAAGTATTTTAATTACGTCCGGTAACAGCTCTCATAAATGGGTAATACCACGATACTTAAGAGAACAGAATACCGTGCTTTAACCATGTTTTTGTATCGGGAGCACTATCACAGCGAGAACAAGCCGAGTGCATGCATACATCAGGCACCTCTCATTACGTGGTCAAGCAACAGCTTATATTATACTCCTGCCTTAAACAATGACCCCGCAGCCAAACGTTCACGTGGTATTAAACCAGCTATCAGTTTCAAGTCTTAACTATATAAATTTATAAAAATAATTATCAGATCCTTGTAGTCCTATTTTTCTCTCACTCATCCCAGCCAATATGGCCACTGTAAACTACCTCAAACAAGCACTTAAACAGTAAACTTCACTAACTGTGTCCTCGAGGCAGTCATTATCTGATTATCAATACAGTGCTGGACTTGTTATATTTAAGGACTGCTCAGCATATAAAGATTTTATTATTCTATAATTATATCAGCTTATAGCCCCTCTTTTCAACTTGCATATGAAGATCTCAGTACTAGAGATTAGACCCAGTCTAAAAAGCATACTTAGAAAGCTGTCCTATCATCTCCGATAAAAGATTACAAAGTACACTGTATTCAAGCCTAACCATATATTTACTACACACCTGGAAAAATGGCTTTATACTACTCCGGAAACAGAACCCCTACTACTTTCTCTGGAAGGCCTACCCAACATCCAATGCACTCTGTTTAATATAAACAGCAACACGGAGAATTTTGCCTCTGTTAGTAGCAGCAATAACAATGAAAAGTATAATCTCATTCTGTTCTGCCATAGCATGTATGGCATGAGGCCCAAAGCAAAGTTCATCAAACGGGCACTGAATATGCTGGTTGAGCGATCTGAAGATAGACTGGTAATTATTTTCTATTACAACCAGGCCCTGTAATTTGATAATTTAGTGTACTATAAAATGGATTCTTTTTATGACGGAGTCATTTGTGTGCCTGATAAAGATAATATACTGGACATGTTTATAGCTTTTATCACAGGATTTAACATGCAGGATATGGAGGCAAATAAAATTATTTAAGCTAAGTAATATAAGATATACCAGGTCTTAGGAAATCATAAAAATATTAATCTTAATTATCTATTATTTAACTTATCTGAGATTATATTAGTCTTTATTTAATATATAACTGTATTACCAGAGCTCATAGCTCAGGTGCCATTAATAAGAGAGAGAAAAATAGTCAAGAACTATAAGACTTACTTCTACAGTTGCACTGCAACCGTACAGCCAACAAAGATTCAACACATTCAGCAGTATATTCAATGGGCTCTAAAGCATGGAGTGGGCCTGACAGTTATTAGCAGAGATTACAGCAGTTACTGTCTATAATCTAATATTATCTTTATTAATATAACTGTCTTTAACCAGATCCATTTGCTCATAAGAGAAAAGAAAAAAGAGGCTAAATCTGATTCTAATTTTTTAATTATTACAGAGACCAGCTGCAAGATTACTAATATTATTTATAAATTAATAAAAGCTGGTATAACAGTGCCCCTAAAATCCTGCCCAAGTATAGGCACAGGACTATGATTATAAAGCGGCCTCAGGTACCTGGCTAGACTATATAGCCTCGCGTGTGACTACATCATCGGGACTGTACTAGTCAGCATAAAATCTGGCAAGGTCTTCTGTATCGGCCGTGTACCCAGTCAGTATTAGCCGGACAGTACCGTACACCCAAATAATAAGATTAATCTTTTATGGGTAATCAAAGGGACAGGAACTAATTTTAGTATTATAATTAATATTATCTTCAGGATTTATGTAGTATTTATCTATATAATCTGAAACTAGATTCTTCTGCTGAGTGATGATTTTAAGGGGCAGTATAAGATTCAAAATTTTAATAACTTTATTACTGGCAAGCTCAGCCAGAATTGTTCAGCAAATATATATCTCTACTGGAAATCTAGCCAGTTATATCTTAGTATTACTATATTCAAATCCTCTATAATAGTGAAGCTCTTAGATAAGCTACTAATATCTACTTCCTCGCCTATAGACACAATTTTGGGGCCGGGAGATACTTGCCAGTCCATGAATAGCATAAGCCTGTTTGAGGCTGAGATGTACATATCTAGGATGCACAGGGGTCATGGCAGGAATAAGATATTTACTTTCAAGCAGTACCTATTCTTAAAAGGCATCAGAGATATAGATATCACAGATTATTTACTAGCAGCTATTTATAATTATTTCATGTCTTTATATTATCTTTATCTACTGCAAGGCGGAGAAGTAATCATTAACATAAGAATTAATATTACTACTTTCAGTTATCAAGACTAGGATTTTGCCTGTATAATAACTAGTGTCTAGCCCCGTAACTGAGATGGAACTGAAGTTTCTGAAGCAGTCAAACAATAGATATATGATATTACCCGAGACTTATTGCTGTTCAGTAGCGGAGCATATGGCGCTGATCTCAGGCCTGATCCAAGAGATACTGCACTAGCAGCCAAGGCTTTTAGCCCAAACCGGCTGTGCCTGGCCCAGCTCAAGCAAAGCTCTCAGATCTATACAACATGCTGGCATATACCTGCCTACTCCCGAGAGCACCAGGAGAATAAATACTTATTATTCTTATTACTGGCGAGAGCTGCGCTGGTAAGGATTATTATACTAATATCTGGATTACTATACTTAATGAGAAAGGCCTGAGAGCGCGCACAGTCAGCATAAGTAATATAGTTAAGCAGGAATATATAGCAGTCTCCAGGACTGATTTTAAATACCTGTTTTATAACCATGGCTATAAGAAATAATATTATCCAGTATTAACAGTATTCTTTTATAGCCAGGTATACTGTAAGTCTCAGCTTCCAGAGAAGCATTTCCTGAATATAATACACAGAACCATAGGTTTAGATATATTATTATTAATTAGAATAAGAGACAAAGCGCTGGTCGCGGCTTTATTATATCTAGTACCAGATAACAAAGTAATTAAAGTTCGTGTCAAAGCTAGTAATAAAATACAGTAAGTTTATAGAGGATGTTATAGAAATAAATACTCTATTAATAATAATAAGATTAATAAAGAAAATAAACTAAGTATTATTTTATTATTCTTAATAATCTTAGACTACAGATCTACACTTCTCTTCGACAATGACACGGTTGGGATTGAGATAATTAAGAGATTTACTGAAGACTACCTGCTCTTTTTTTTTTATAAGAATTTGCGGTGATTATTTAACATGGTATATCTAATATCTGGATTCCTACGCGCGGGAATTAACTTTTATTATATATTTAATATTACTTAGTAACCAGAGGGACTGGTCCTGTATTTATTTCTACTATAATATCACTTCACAGGTGATTAGACTAAAATAAATATAATAGTATATTATAAGACTAGCAGCTTAATCTTTATTTTTTTATTAGTCTTATAGATTAATATATTCTTAGTATTTATTTATAAAGCCAGTAAGCTTCTTCTGTCTATCATTTCTGTCTCCAGGTCTGCATTACATATATCATCTTTGTCTTTGAATGCACTGATAATGAAGTGAATTAAGATAGACTGAAATATGATTTCTCAAGGCACTTCAGTAGTAGTAATGGATAATACTCTTGCTACCAGAGAAATCCTTATTATAGTATTATAATTATTAGGAAAAGCTGGAATTCCTGCTATGAAGATCAGTATCTTGGTAATTACTGAGTTTCCTATTCACCGTGGCCGTGACTTTCTGCGCTAGAATGGGTTTGGGGAAGTCAATATCCAAAGTCTTTTAGTCTATAGTACTGCTTAGTTTAATCTGAAGGAAAAGATATTACACTAGAATAATAATTATAATATAATTCCTGTAATCTATGATATTTCTTCTCTTACATTAGTCTCTAGGTCTATTTATATTTTATCTATAACTTTCAGTACTAGCAGGTGCTTTGTAATATTTATTAGAATAATTATCTTTATCAAAGTACTCCAGTTATCTTTATTATAGGATAAAAAGTCAAGGAGAGATATTTTCTCTGATAATATTCTAAATTTATTCTATTATTTTTAATATAGTAATCTGGCAGATTTTTTATCTGATCTTATAATATATCTCCGCGGAGATAATGTGTACTGCGTCGTAATTAATCTCTTCAAGATAAATCTTGATAATGGAAATCTATTGCTATAATACTGAGATAAAATAGTAAGCTTATAATATACTCTATAAAAGTTTATATAATTATAAGTAAGCTATGTTATTCCTTCTCACTATTACTTAACCAGGTGAGTACCTGAGATATCATAATATATACTTATATTCTAACTGATCTATATAATAGTAAGAATAAAGATGTGTCGCTTATTAATAATATAAAATCATAGCAGTATTATCTCTATTTTAGAAAGTAAATTCTCTAAGTATATCTACTGTATTATCTATATAATACTACCTGTTTTGACTTTAATCTATGTTCAGGGAAAGTGCTGTCAGCATTCTAACTATATTATAAGTTTGTAATACAAATTTATCTAGCTTATATGATAAGTAAGAGCAAGGCAATGCATAGAACCAGCTTTATTAATAAATCCAGAAAATTAAAAAGAGGAGAAAGAGAAAGAAAAGGAAAAAAAAAAATAAAGATATATATATATATAATAATATTTTCAAGCAGGACTTAAAATATAATACAGATCTGTTATATAAATATTATATCTCTTCGCAGCTTACAGTCATTAGTTAGACTATCTCTATAATTACTCTCAACAGCTTCTTCATACTGATAATATCTCCCTGACTGAAAATAAATCTGATTATGTGTCAAGAATCTATTATTTTAATTTATATACAGGTAATTTATTTTTCTTTTTATCATGACTTTAATTATTAATAATATTATATAATCTATATTTTGAGTGGAACTCTCTTCCCTGTATTTAACTAATAAGGCGCATGCCAATCCTAAGGTAAAACAGCTATTCATATTTCTATTTAGTTAAATTTATCTTGAAAACACGCACGGCCATCTGTTGCTGTTATATTGTAGTCTAGCCACTTTTTCTTACTAATCCCAGTAGCAATTTACCGCATTTTCCGACCCTCCTCGTACGAGAGAAATTCTCGGGGCGGAATATTACATGACAGGATATAAGGATAAGTAGGAGATCCCTCTAGATCTAATATAATCTTTCTATTTATATCTGATACAATACTTGAACTTCTTCTTTATACAGAAAGGCATCGATTCTAAGCTATTAGTAAATTCTTAACAGAAATATATCTACTAATACTTGTAATATAATAAAGACACTATTAATATTTATAATAAATCTTTAAAATGCTAAGACTAGACTATATATTATTAATAGTATAACTACTTCAACGTCCCGCACTTTACTTGTTGAAGAGGTACAGTGTAAAGAGATATATATAAATACTAGTAAGATATATATCCTCAGTATCTATAAGACCATATCTACTGATGGAGTACAAAGAAAACTTAATATATATTAAAATAAAAGCCTGCTTGATAATTATAGTTAAAGATATGCTGCAATGTCTTAGAGAAGATCTAATCTGTGAAGATCTTATTAAAATTCTCAAAAAATATGCTAGGGCAATTTTATTCTTTATCAAGGACTATATTAAGAATTCTAAGGATATTATTAATAATATTATTTTTATAGTTAATAGCCGGGAGCTTGTGCTGGTCAAGGATATAAAGATATCTAGTCTTTGTAAGTATTATCTGATGTTATTTATCGGAAAGATATAATATAGTTTATGTAGCTGGGAGCTTTAATTTATTTATTATTTTTTAAAGATCTATATAGATTATATTCCTGATAGCTGTGTGCTTGGTCTCTTTAAATTTATTTATTTGGCAGAAAGTTTTGCTTAGTACTTATAATTCTAAGAAAGACTCATGCAATAAATTGCTAATATTATTTAGCAGATTCTTGAGTCTCAGGGAGTTGGTATGATTATGGAAGTAAGCTATATATATATAATTATATGAGATACTCAAAAATTTGCTGTCATGATAATAACCTGCTATATGACTGGCATATTGCAGTATAATAGCAGAGCCAGGGATAACTTCTACTTTCTTTTTAATTAGTGATAAAGCTCGTGAAGGCTCAGTGGGTTGTTATAATATAGTTAGATTCTGAAATAAAAATAAAGTAAAGATATCTAATCCTATTTGTTTGTTGAGTTAATAATTAATTAGATAAGCTTGTAACTTGCTCTTCAGTTTATCTAAGATATGAATTACGTGGAGGGCTAATCTGTTATGGGCTGAGATATATATATAATATTACTTTTTTTTATATATTTTAACTAAGTTGGGGTTTAGTTTGCTTGACTGATAATGTAGATAGAAACAAGCCTATCTACTATATATGATAACAGTGTATTACTAATACACTTAAAATATTTAGCAACTATAGTATGCCTGATAGTGTCATAGGTAATATATAGTATATAGTATGTAGGCTCTAACTTAAGAGTGCTGTTATAATAACTCAGCTATTATTACTGTAAGAAATTCTAGTTATGTTCTATCTCAGGGCAGGTTATTAAATTATAAAGATATACTCTGTAACTCCTGTCAGACAAGCCTGATATAAACATTGTGGTCAGACATGTGTTAGTCTATTTAGAATTATAGTTAACTGTTTAATCTACCAAGTTTACAGTGTGAAATCGAATAGTATTATTAAGAGTAGTAATTATTATTTAAAGCCTGCTTTTTTAAAACCAGACTAATACTGGCCTATCCCTCCTCTATGAAGATACAGATTTATCTTATAATCTTCCAGGAATGCCATTGATTTGTTACTAGATATTAAGATATAATTTAATAGACTTTATTAAATATACTTCTAGATTATAGATAATATATATTATTATAATAAGGCTTACTTAAATCTCTACCCCTGCCTTCTTCCAGATCTGGAAGTTGGTTATGTATTCGCCTGATATAATTATTTTCAGATTCTAATAGATTCTAGTATTTTGATTTTCCTCAGGGCTTTTTATAGGTGAGCTTGATAGATATCTGGCGGGTTAAATAATTATATTATTATCCCGGTTTCTATATTTATGTTTTTAGGCTAGAAATATATAATATGTCTTCTACAGAAAATTTTTATCTTCTATGTCAAGAAGTTTTTTTAAATAATAGTCTTGATTTTTTTAGCTTTCTGGATCTTTTTCACTCCAGACTCAGTTCTTAATAGATTATTCTATTTATATTATTTAAGGGTATAATATAATTCTTGTAGGTGTTGAACTTACTGCAGCTGCTAGAAAATAATCTCATAGTTTAGCTGTATATTAATATTTTTGAAAGTCTAAACATGTTTAACTAATTTGAACGGTTCTTATCAAGCCTGGCTGGTGCAGTGCAGTGCTAATTGACTGAAGTCTACTCCAGTGTTGTATACCTGCGTGGTGTATGTAGTATAGTTGAAACTTTCTTCTTTTAGTGTTAAAGCACATATGGAGCTCTTATTATCTTTTAAGATAAATGCTGTAGCCTGCAGTAAACTGAGACACTAGAACGAGAATGTATTTATTTTACCCGGTTTGCCTAGAATTCCACCGTACATAGTCCGATGGACCTTACCATGGCGATCACTCTGACTATGATTATCAAACTACATCGCTACGGTAGAGTATTAATGTACATATAATGCGAAGTACCACAGGTTCGCTGTTGTCCTATCGGTTGGCTTATCTCGGCCGACTGATACAACTTTTATAAAATATTCTTCTACGGAGACCATATTATCGACATTTTCGCCATTGACTGAATGTACTAGTATGTAGCTCAAGGGAGGCAAACGCTATATGTGAGGAAATAAATTAATATGTAGTGATAAATATTAAACACGCGTACCAGGCGGAGTATATTACTTCAAGATCCGCTATGCTGCGTGGCGGCCGGTTTGGAATTCTTTAATATTTTAAATGGGGACTTTCTACAGCCCCTAGCATCTCCCTTCACTCAGCTACTTCTTCGGTCAGTCATTCTATAACCGGATTTAGGTCCACTTAGTTTAAAGAGTGGACAGGAAAGTAACTTAAGACACAGATATCCACTTCTCTGGGATTATATTACACCTTTTCTCTGGACACCTTTGCTTTCCAAAGATTAGCTTGACATAACAGTAAGATTAAAGCATTCAGTGTCTGTCATCTCTAATTCTTATGATAGCTCAGATCACTCCATTTTTAACTCTAATATTATAAAATATTATGATAATCTCTTAAGCTTCTCTAAGCTAGTTCAGAGAGTTAGAGAAAAGACTCTTACTTCTTTTATAACTAGTTATGCATTTATAAAGGGTTTTTAGTTTAGTCAAGGGAAACAGAAAGTTTATCAGTTTAGTTTATTAATAGGATTTATAAAAGGAAGTTCTTTTATTATGATTAAAGATTTTTATATATTCTATAATATTATTTCTTCCTTAAGCATATTTATATATGGTTTTCAGGATTCTAGAAAGAGCTATACATTGTCCTGTATATTAGAAAGCTGCTTAATTCTATTCAAAGCCAGACAGTTGCTAAATCCTCTGATAGGAATTATATTTTATTATAATACTTTTATTAGTAATATAATAGAATTATTTTATAAAGCAGCCTTTTTATCCTTATACCCTGATATTAAAGTGCAAGTTTTATATACTCTAATAAATCTCCATGCTATCAAGATTTGTATTACCTTTCAGAGGACTGGTTTCAAATATTATTATAATTTTAATATTATATCAAGGAAGTCTATTCAAGATTAAATATTATAATATCTGCTTTAGAGATTAATCAAAGAAATCTTAATACAAAGCAAATACTAGATCTCATGGCAGTAAGACAGGATAATAGCCCCATACCACTCTATATATATATTATCAAATATATTTTCCGGGAAATATGTATGGAGCAGCAGGCAGTACATACAGGATTTAATTATTATATTTTTAAAAATAAAGTACTGGACTCGAATTTGACCCCTGCCCAGCTCGAGCTATTAAAGTAATAACTGGAGATACTAGAGAGTTTCATGTCTTAGTTACAGACTTTATCTATTTCTGGCAAGAACAAAGCTGCCTCCGAAGATATTAACTAGAAGCTGAAGATTAATATTAAAGAGTTTCTGTATAACAGAGTTTTGTTAGTATGATTTAAATGACTAACAAGATAATTATATACTAGGCATGCAGGTTAATAGTAGTAGATTTGTCTTGTCCATGTATTTCTCCTGAAACTGCTTATTCTTTATTTAATATCTGCTTGGGAATATTCCTGGAGTAAGATCCAGAAATTGGCAGAGTTGTAGCTCTGGACAAGGTCTATAAGATTTTATCTGAACTCCAGCAACCCATGTTTTCTCGCCGGACAGATACTGATAGTTAGCAGTATATGAATAGTTCTTTTAAGGCTCAAGGTTTTACTGAAATACTTTTGTCTGCTATCTGACTGCAGCGGTATCTGGGGGTCTGAATAATTATTTCTATCCAGGAATCTATGGTCTTTATAACTTTTTTAAATCTTTGTTTAACTACTATTGTATATTAGTTTACTTCCCCGGAATAGCTGTATATTCTGTATAAATATTTAGCAGGAGCGTTGAGAAGTCCCTTCAGTAAATTAAAGATAGATAACTATAATATAGAAGCAGTTTCATAATATTCTCTTTTTAAAGAGATTATAAATCTATAAATAGAAGAGACTATATTATTCTTATCTAGTATAGTTATTAAAGCAAGCTCCTGCAATAATAACAGAAAGACTATATTATATTATCTCAGATATAGTAATCTCCGGGTAAGAATCCGGCAGTGGCTTATATTTAACAGTAAGAAGAGTATTCTCTCAAGATAATATATATAATAATATAATTATTTATAAGAATAATAGTAATTTCTATACTTTTTTAATATCCAATGCAGCTCAGCAACAGCAAATAGTTCAGAACAGGAATTATAAAGCCAGAGAATTTATAACTATATCTACTTTCTTATACTTTGTCTTGATTTTAACAGTAATTATAGCCTTATCAGACTAAAGAGATACAGGACTATTTCTATATTATGGTAAACACTATTTCTGTTATAGAAAATTTCACGACTGGCACATACACATGCAGAGTAATGGTAGTAATAGTAGGGTACTTATATACTGACTCCTGCTTTAGATAATAGATAGGATATAATTATATCTCTTTATATAAATATACTTACTATAAGTATTATGACTTTCCTGAGAAGCTTTAGGATACTCAAAAAAAATATAAATTACTGTTTTAATTATATTAAATACCTTTATCAGCATCCAGCAGGATCCGGATAATGGTTAATAATTCCTGCATCTTAGGAAAGTATCAGCTATACCAAATCTATTCTATATTAAATATTTAATTTGCGGCTTGGAGGTCTCAGCAACATAAACTATTAATAATATACTTAATCAGGCCCAAGGATATGGTATAGCTTATTGAAAAAGTGAAGGCTGATTAACATGATGAGTGTAATATTACTGGAATAAGATATAGTACTAAAGCATACTGATTACTTGGTAATATTTATTTAGTCTTTAGGAAGCCAATTATTACCTTGTGAAAACTGATAAAAAGTAAAGATAGATTATTTAACTATACTTACTAGATAGGATTACTTTATTAATATTATTATTCTGTTAAGATATCTTGATATTGGCTTCTGGCATGTCTTTAGAAGTAATATAGTCATAATTATCAGTATTATAAAAGTTAAAAGTAGAGTTTATAGGTGAATACCTTACCAACCATAGTGGAAATTAAAGGCTATTCTAAAATTAAAATAATATTATTATAAGAGCGAGTCCGCTGGCTTCTTGAGTTTATGAGATATGGATGGTAACAGTATATTATTATATATCAGGTGACTAATTATGCGCCTTACTTTTAGTATCATGACTAATCAGTTTCCGCAATTACTCAAAGTGTAAAAGTAAGAAAGTCATGGCTGAAATTAATCTTAACTGTCTGAAAAAGCTCACCTCCTGAAAGTATTATAAGATATCTATATTTTCTTACTTTTGGGCTCTCAGCTATGTTAATGGCTCAGTACGTACCCGCGGTATTTTGTCAGATGTGGTATACCAACCACGAGTACATATAGTCAAATGTAAGATGGGTTCAGTTATTCTTCAGTATAATCTTGCACTTATGGCAGTAACATGAATATAAAATCTCTTATTTTAAATCAGATATATTCCTTCCTGGAGTCGGAGAGCAGCAGGAGGTCAATGGAGTTCCATAGCTTTGTATATCTATATGTTCTTGATTGAGAACATTCACTGGAGGTTAACACCTATCTCCCACTCTGAAGGCCTTTTGTACTTTGAACTTGAATATATTGTTAATCTGATTAAAATGACACTGGTATGCTTTGTCTCCATAAACTGGCCCCTCCCCCAGCTTGGTCAGATACCACCCAGTCCTTCACGCCTCACTCGTCTTCGTCGAATCTCTGTTTGGAAGAGGCAGATTTTTCCTGTTATATGAGTCTTTGTGCTACAGGCTCAGTACATATCTAATGGTAGGACTAGGTGGCTCTTTACTAATCTCGGTTACTACAGTTACCCATTGATAATGCGAGCTATTTAATAGTATAACAGTTATAAAGGCAGTGCATGTATTGTTCTCTATAATATATATACAGGAGAAAACGGTTAACAAGAAGTTATTTAGATTTTTCTGATTAGTATTTATCTCTGTAGTAGAATTCTTAATAGTAGGGAATATAAAGGCTTCCCACTCATCTTTAGTGTGCGGGAATTCAAAGTCTGGTATATATTTCTATTAAGCATGCTAAACTGGTTTCCAAATATCTACAGTCTTTTATATAACTTTGTTTAGGCTTCTAATAAATACACTGTGTTGGTCTTCTGGAAGTAGATTATCCAGGTATGCTGAGATATTTTTAATTATATTTTAAATATTTTTGAGACATATCCTTGCCTGGGTTTCCAGATTAATAAAAAGAAGAATTAATTAATAAAAAAATTCTTTTTTATTATTAGTAGCAGTTAAGTTGGAAAGGACTTTCTCAAAGTAATCTTTTATAGATATAATATATATTAGCTGGAAAATATGTTTGGCTATCTTTCTTGCCAGAATAGCCAGGATGACGGAAAACTGCATCTGTTTTGCCACTGATATATTCAAACACGGAAGAGGGACTTGATTAGTATATACTAAGTTATAATATCAGAGTCTGTTTTATGGTAAAATATCCTGCTAATTAATTTTCTCAGGTTATGTCAGGTTTTCTCTAATTCTATTATTCTAAGAAGTGAAAGACGGCTTACCCTTAAAGTCTTATTAAGAAAGTCCATGTTCAGGTGAGGATATAACTCAGTTTTAATATATTTCTAAAGTCTAATAAAGCCTTCAATTCTAAAGAATATTAGGATTCTATAGATTCTCTAATTCTATAAATATAGTATTTATAATAACTCTTTATCTATTTTATAATACCCAGCAGTAAATTCTTCCAGCTTTATAAGATATTTTTAAGTAGTTATTAATATTTCTTTAAATATAGAAATCTATTTCTCTAGCTTTTTAATTCTCTTCTTAGAGATAGAGAGTTTTTCTTTTAAGTTAGTATCTATTAATTTTATCTTATTAATAGTGTCTTCTTTCTTTTTCTTAGTATTTTAAAAAATAATAATATTTTTCTATAAATCTGCCAGCTTTCTTCTCTTCTTTATATTATTTAAATAAAGCTTCTTTACTTACTTCTCAAGTTTATTTATATATTTATTATACTCAGAAATAAGCTTCTCCTTGTTCTCAATAATCTTTTAAAATAATAAAACCTGTTTTTTTATTTCTTTATATCTATTCTTCTTTTTCTCAATAATCTTAAATATTTTATTAAGTATAGTCTCCTTCTTTCACTCTTATTTATTTATTTCACCTATTAGATTTTTGAGCTTGAAGTCTTTGGACTTCAGCTGGCTGTATAATTTAGTATTTTTATTATAAATTGCTAGAGTAGTATTATACCCTGTTATAAAAACTAGATTCTTAAACTGATTAAAAAATTCTCTAACAGCTTGCGTGTCAAGGAGCATGTATATCAGTATAAAAAGTAAGTTCAGGCTCTTAGAAGATATATTACCAAGTAACAGAAATTTGGCTGGAGAACTTAAATATAATATAAAATATATTTACACAGCCCAAACCGTGGATATATATAACTAATTTATTTTATTTTAAATTAATTTTTATAAATATTTTTTCTTAGTCTTATTCTTTACTTCCACCTATTTTCCCGCTCATAGTAATATACTAATGTAGTATAACCTACTTGGTTACTGCAATATATTTATTTAGACAGCACAGCTTAATTAATACAAGTACTAGTTATTTCTATATATAATCAGCTAACTGTAAAGAAGCAATTTTACCTATTATATCTTACAGCGCACGCCTCATATCCTTACTTCAAAAGGGGGGAGACCAGCCTAGTTTAAGGCCTTGCTATTAATAGTATCAGAAGTTTTCTAGGCACTTTTAAATATATATATAATATTATATATTATAAGACAGGACATCTCCACGTAGTGGGGCATCCCACGCGTTTATCAAAGATAAATAGCAGTATTCAAGCCTAGTGCTCACCCGCGGTGACTTTACAATGTCAAGAGTATATACACCGCCTATGAGACATGAAATACCGAGAGTAAGGGGCAGGCTTCCGGCCCAGCTGAGATTTAGTAATATTCAGATTAAGGCTGGGATACTAATACCAGTGACACCTGAAGCCTGCTGGTATCTCATGTTTAATATAATGTCTTGAGCGACTACGCGCTCTGAGCCTCCACTGATTACTTAGGCCTTTTAGTAGGGCTATTATAATTATATTTATTATCATAGTAATTAGTAGACCTAACACAAGTTATTAAGCAGCATGACTATTCTCAAGATATTGGAGATATTAATAACCTGCAGGATGGGACAGAGAATTGACTAAATATATAAACTAGTATTTCTAGATTATCTTATCAGATGCGTTATCTAGTAGAGATCTGTAAAGACAGGAGCTAATATGCTTTCTATATATATTTACTGATTTTGGATTGCCTTCTGTTAATAATAAAGGCTGGTCTGGTTATATATTTATTACTGCCTGATTTTTTCACTTGCACTTTACTGGTTATTCCTGATTATTAAAGTCTCTTATGTTATTTAGTAAATACTTTGCTGGAATGGGGGAGAGATCGTGGATACTTCCGGTCTTAGAAATCAATGCAGTAGCTTCTTTTATGCGGTGAATATAATAATACAGACTAACTCAACTCCGTCTCATGTTTAAATAAACGCATCTGGGGAGATTGCCTTTGCCTGACCTTGGTCCCGGAATGCGATTTAGCCACTATCCGCTGAAAGCCCTCTGTCGGGTTTCCTAATGTGACTGACGTTTCCCATTCACCGTGTTCTGATTGATGCTCATTTTGCCCATACCCAATAGTGCAGCGGTGGTCAAGGCCGGCGTGAGCAGTTGGCTCCACGCCTGGTGGACGTAACGACCACAGTAAGCTTATCTATCGACCTGGCTGTGAATTTTTGGTGAAAGATGATAAATGTATGGGGTCCTTGCGCTTCCCGCAAGATATGTATGCTACCCAGGCCATGCATTTTTTTTTCACTACCCCTGCATGGTTTTGATATCGTCAGCTCAAGGATATTCTTGGCTCTTGGGGCCTACAGCTGGCTGATCGGCAAACATTTCACGCGCCAAAGGTGGTTATTATTGTCGAATGTTCGTCATAGTGTCCGCAGTATATAAAGGCTGTTGACAGTGAGTACAGCGATTACTCACTATCCTGTGGAGCACAGAGAGTCTCCTGTTTGGATCTTTTTTTTGAAGCAAAGGATCTACGTACGCACTTGATGGTGGACATTGGATACTATGAAGTGTCGCAACTGCTTCGGTCGGACACAATACCTGGGACTGCGACTACACGCCGCCGTGACCGAAAGTGGTCCACATAGCTTAGCGCAGCAGAGGCCGGCGCCAGAACTCCAGCCGGCCCCATCTCCGGACCAAGATGAGAATGATCGCAGTCGAAGATCACTCGCTCCATCGCCGGAAGTCACACCTCGTCAGGCATACAGCCAGGGCCAGGGCCAGGGCCAGGGCCATGATATGCAAACAGAAAAAACCCAATCCGTCCCATGTGTTGCGTCGTGCAGGTAAAGACCATGACTCGCGCTGCAAATTGGTTTGCCATCCTTCCAGCGCTGCGTGGATGATCCCAGCTAGAACCACCAGGGGACTGGCCTAATCGCACTGTTATCTGCACCCCGTCTCAATTGCACACAAGCATAATGGGATTGGTGGAGATGAAATTAGGGCTATTTTGCGGGATACATAATGCTCTGGCAGGTCATTGCGACCACTTACAATATTTCATTTAGCGTATGTCCGACCTCCATATTGTGTCCATAGGCTGGGGCTAGGCACCCTCATTGGGAGACCGGCTATAACTGCATCACTTCATACGGCCTCAAAAAGAGTGGATTATTCGGCTGGTAACTAGTCCATAAGTATCCGGCACTGAAGGGGAAATAAACCTGCTTATACCGAACATCACTACTATCGCGGTCTTAATTAGTAGTATAAGGTGCTGTAAAAGCACGGACTATAATATCTGAAAGCAGCATGACATGTCAAAGTATGAGTGAGGTGACTCAGAGAGTGCAGAGCCGGGGAATCCCATTGCAACGAGCATAACCGCTTGGCCCTCTATGAGGCAGTATTCACCAAGGAGAATACAGCGGCAACCTCTCTGTTCTCCAACGGAAGGACCTCGATGACGGAGACATTCCGTTTTGAGCACACGTTACCAGCGAATATGTTGCCTATCGGTACCCTTTGTTTCCTATAACTACCAGTTCTGGTCGGCCTGATGCATAGAGTTGCCCAAGGGTTCTCACTGAAGATGGAGATATCAATCCTTTCGTTCTGGCCTTATCCATCCGTAGAGTAATCCGGAAGGTCATGTTTGATTCTTCGCTCCCATTCTAGGGGCAGTATCTCCAGAACCACAAATTGTGCAATAAAACGAGATCTGCCTCCACATCTGGAAGCGGGGAACATGCGAGAACCGAATAAGAAAATCTAGGGGTCCTATCGACGCGCCTGAAAGTGCATATAATGTTCTGTTGTAGACAGACTGGCTTTCCTAACCCAGGAAGCTAATCTAGGGACGGTTACCAATCTAGTCAGCTTATCATACATCGAAGCCAATACGCAAGCGCTCTTGTACGGATATTAATAATAAGGTTATAAAATTAGGCTTTCGGGCTTAGGGTTCGAAAATCCGTCTCTTTTAAGTACAATATAGCATGCTGTTGCGGGCGGACCTGTATATCTGGATAGCGAACAAGAAATCCTACGGGGAGCGGGGGTCTGTGGGATGAAACTGCTTAAGGAGAAAGCCACTTTTCTGAACCATGTAAACATAGACTAAACAAGCCCCAATAAACCTTGCTTGAGAGTGCCAGTCACCGTTGCCTAGGAATGCTTGAGACCCAGGTTAACGAGACAAAGGAAAAACAACCAGCCGGCGCAATGCCGTCTCATTCGTCCACAGCAATGTCACATGGAGCCTGGTGCTACCTAGGGTGTCACGCACTTTCTTGTCCTACGATGATCCGGGCTCTAGGAGTCATTCTGAGTGCAGCTGAACTTGTGTTCTAGTCAACGGTCTCTCTCTTGCCGAATTCGAAGGTAAAGCGCGGTCCCAATCAAGAAAACCTGATACAGAGTAATGAAATTAAGGTATATATCATATACGGTACATGTATAGCCAGTCGGAACGGATTCACTTGCAGTATGCCTTCATCTCTAGAAATGACGTAGGGGTATTCGATTCATTCTGCATCCAATCAAAGCATGGTTGTCACGATCAAACGTCATGTCGCGTAGTACTGTATCTGCCTCGGTCGACTCCGGTCAGCAAGCCCACGCCTCGGCCGTTGTCCAATCCGAAGAGCTAGCCGGCCCATTCCTGCCAAGGCCCGTTCAGATCATAGTCGGCTTGACGTATCCCAGCCGTAGAGTGGTGAATAGTGCAAGAGAGACCCTTCAAGACGACCCGCCCGTCACTGCGTAAGTAGAGGACCTCGCAATGACGAGGTGGCCTCCTAAAACCCTGGGCACAACGGGAAAATGGGTATTCACGGGCCCAGTCGGTCGGGACTGGTAACCTATTCGACAGGACTACGTCCCGATCCTGGGTTCGTGGGGAGCTTTGCGATAGTGACCGGGGGTGGTCGGCCAAAGACGGTTGTCGCCAGGGCTCGGAGGTCGAATGTGGGACAAATTTGCCCAGCTGGCCACCCGGTGGGTCGGAACGGGCGGCAAATATCCAGCGCCGAATCCTGAAGCTAGCGACGGCTCTACGATCATGACCAGGTAGATTGGATTCGGGTGATTTCATGGAGTTGCTCGCTGGTGCACGAAACTCGCGGTCATTTCGATGATTTAATTCCACCCCACCGCCCATCAAGACTGGGACTGCCAAGTCGGCTTGTCTTTGACCAGCGGCATGGTTGAGGCGGAAAGGCCAGGCTGGCCGTGACCAAGCATTCTATGGGCTGCGATGGTGCTGCAGCGCTTTGAAGTGTCCTATATGATTCGGAAAGCTGGATGACCTGCAGATCAGAGGTAGTGCAGGTGAGGCTGGTAAAAACATGGGGGTGATTTGGGGAGGGTGGGGAAATGAGTTTTACCGACTGCTCATGCTCAAATTGCGTCAAATGCGTCAAATGGGTAAAACGCCATGAGAATCTGCAGGGGCATTGATATGGTTCACATGGACGCGTGGGCGCATGTTGTCCGCCTTTGGGTCACGTCAGCATACGACCAGATCAGTTTGTGAGTGCCTGAGGCCATCAACGTTTGGTGTTCCGGAAGGTCCGGGTTTACTGTATTTACAGGCAGGCCCTCGTTTCACAGAATCGTCACGGGATTTTCCTAACGTTCGCCGAATATGATGATAGATATTAGCGTATCTCAGGAAAGATCCACTCCGGATTGAGCCCTCCGAGTCCGGGGAGGTGGAGAACAGAAATCCCGAGCAAAATTGGCCAGGGAAGCAGATGTCCGCACCCCAAATACCCGAGACTGCGGCCCAACCATGTCTGACAATGCACCAGTATGAACTTTGGAACGCCCAACAATGGTCGCACATGGCAGCGTTGGATCTTATCCTTCTAGCCTTATATCTCTTCACGCCGAAAGCAGTATCAAAGCAAAAGGAATGTCAAGGCAAGTATTTAAGATTCAAGTAACTGGAAACCTTTGAGCATAAATGGACGGTTTCTATATGTGACTAAGAATATTTGCCTTTGGTACTGTATCTCTCTGTTCAGTTCCTACGTTTTCTATTCCCTGTTGTTGTGTATCTCCCTCTATGGTATAAGGGGTACAATGAACGGGTAGTTACTAACTAGTGAACCTTGTGACAAATTACCATACAGTACAAGAATGGTGCGATCACCGACCCCTTTGATAACAGCCTAGCAGGCCGCAACCGGAAGCTCCCTTCATCCACTCCCGCAGTGACATAGCTCGTGTAGTACGGTAGACGTTAGAAACGTACAGTGCTAATGATGCCCCGCCTTCCGCTGAGGCTTATGGTTGAGGCCCACAACACAATTCCACGCCATTTGCCAAAGTTGCTTTGAATCTTCTCAAACCATACAGATCAAATCCTATAGTGAAGTGAAATTCCAACATGTCCTCTTCTGCTCTTCAGTCTAACTATAAAGGAGCAAGCATCGATGGCGACGGAGATTTTCTTTGCAGGTGCGGATTCAGGATGTACAAATCGACAGTGAGTGACGGGAAAAGCCCATATTTTGGGAAGAAGTGTTAGCCTACCTCCCATGAACTGAGCTGAAATAACTAATATATCGAAGATTTGGCATGCAGACGAGGGAGAAAAAGCGCAGACCGGTGCCGGCTTTTCATCTGGGACGAGGAACTCCCTCAGATAAAGCTTCCACTCTCTTCGTCTTCTGAACCTGCAACACCCAAAAGAACGTCAGATATCCGACAATATGGAATTCTCACGCCAGTTACCAGTTCAAGAAAAGTACATCCTGCCGTAGACAGGGCCAGTGGCGGGAACAAACCGAGCCAAATCACATTCTCAGCCCAGGCGAAGAAACGTTCACTATTTTCGACTCCCGGGCAAGTCCCCAAAAAACCGAGAATAGTGTGTACACCATCTCGGTCGCCTAGCCCTACGCCATCCAAATCTCTCGTTAATGGCAGCCCTGCATCTGGTCTTAATGATACGTTCTTATCGTCAAGACCAGAAACCATGCATTTTATGAGGGGCGGATCGCGCAGATGGGAAGATTACGAGAAGGATTTATCAATGACACCTACCAAGCACAAATCCCACGTGAGGGATTTCGATCAGAAAGGTGGGAAAACAGAAGCGGAAGAGGGAAAAGATGAAGATCTTCTTTCTGACTGGGATGATACCATCGTCTCAGAAGTGATACGGATCGCCAATAGTCCTATTTGAGGTAGTGCGTGACTGTGTCTCAAGCATGATCCTTTGATAACCTTTCGCTAGTCTTATTGTTTGAACACCCTAGGCATGAGATAGGATGCTAGTACTTAGGAGAGGTGAGGGCGAGGATATTTTCGGCAAAATTTCAATTCGCCTCAAGTTTATTTTGGTTCCTTCCGATATTGTTTAGTGTTACCAAATTGTACAAGTTTCAGGACATGTTTCATGCTCCTAAACACGTAGGAGGCCGCGTTCAGGCCCGGCTTGGGCTAACTTTGGCCGTTACCAGTTTCGGATTGGGATTTACTCCATACGCTTTTTCGATTTGCTGACTTCATTGAGTGTGATCGGTGGAAAGCACCGCGGGCTTGGGTATTTGTAGCCCTTGATGCCCTTGAGGTCTACTTCCGGGGGAGGTGGAAAGAAGGCTTCTCTAAATAGCTCCAGTTTCCTGGCTGCGTTCGTTTCTATTTGCCCGTCCGGTTGTTGGAGTGGTGGTATGGATGTGGTGCGTGGCTTCCTGTTCCGGGTCTATTTCGCCAGCTTCTAAAGATTATTGGGGGAGTTCGTTGCTTCCTTGATTCTTATTCTGTGGTAGTCCTGTAGTGTCTTTCTGATGAGTCTTGCTTTATGGTTTCTCGCTCTACTGTATACTTCCCAGGCTTCAGGTGTTTGTCTATGTTGGTACTGTTGCCTTAGTTGTCGTGCGAGCTGCTGAGTCTTTTTACACTTTCTTGTCCATCTCGGGGTCAACTATGGATTAATTCATGATTTTGGTGTTGACTCTTGAATGGCTGTTAAAGTTGTTGATACTATTTCTTTAGTAGTGCTGTCGATGTCTTCTTCCGTTTTCAGCCCGGTTGTGGTAGGTATATAGTGGTCTGATATTGTATAAAGCTTCTCTTTATCTGTGTGTTCCTAGTTTTACTATTCCGAGATTGTTCTGTTCTGGTTTAGTTTGGCCAGCACAGTTTCTAAGGGGATGTAGTCAGAGTTGTGGTCTAGGTTATTCTATGGGCGGCATCGGATAAGGCTGTCTTGCAGGCTTGGAGTGGCCAGGGAAAGATCTATAGTTATTTTTATATTTCTTATCCTGAACATGGTTGTTCCTGGCTTATATAGGAGGCTCAGCTAATATTCTTCTATTATCTGGAGAATTTCTTCTGTCTTAGGATCTAGTGTTTACACCCTGAGTCCTCTCTAATAGGGATAGTGCAGGTTGAAGTCATTCTATTATAATTTATTCTGCGTCTTTCTACCGGTCTAGCATACTTTTTAACGTTGTTGTGGCGCTGTTAGTGGGTTTGAGGCTTGGGACAGGATTATAGATGTTATGAATAATGATGGTTTCCTCATGCGCACCCTACTTTAGCTCCAGTGTGCTAAGGCTGGTGTGTAGTATGTGACTGTCTAGTAATGACTCGCGATTCTTTTTGTTTATAAAGAAGCAGACATGAGTCTTCCTGTAGTTATAATAGACTACTTAAAAATATTGAGGGATGGAATTGTGGGTTATATAAATAAAAAGGTTCTGCCATGGCTCCTGGAAAGCTAATATATCATAGCTTGAAATTTTCCTATCTTGAAGTAGTGCGGCCATAACTGTATCATGAGATTTTATTATATTATACTGCAGTATTGACAGCAAGGGTCGTGTACTTATTGTTAGCTGGGTATAAGTTAGAAGAAGTTCTCCAGTGTTTGTATCTTCTCTCTTGGGACTGATTGGTGGTGCATATTTTCTCTTCCCAGGGTGGCATTCACGGCTGTTCTGAAAGAGTGAGCAGCCTTGTCTAGGTCTCAGACTTTGGCTTCTATCCTGCTGGCTACTCTTCTGGGGTAATTGTGTTTGTTGTTTATAATGTGCTGTATGCTATTCGTCCTCTTCCACGCGTGTTCATAGCTGAATAGTCTTTCGGAGGTTATAGTAATGAGATTGGCTAGCGGGCAGACTCGGGGTCAGTATATTAGTTAAATTTATTAGGTTGTTCCTTTTCTTAAACGGATTCGGAGGCCTCTCTACGCCTCCGCTGGTGGTAGTTCCAGCAGCTGCTGGTCTTGATTTGTCTGATTTGTAGTGAAAGATAGGATAGGTCTTCCAGGCTTGCTTTATCCTTGCTTGCTCTCTCTGTTTTCGCGGGCAAGTATTGTTCCAGGCAGTGTGTTGACCCTTACACAGCATGTATTTGAATATGGGTTTCGGGTCAGTATTTCTTGTTATATATTTCTTGGTATTGTGCGTTCCTGTACAGTATCCGCATCTCTTTTCGGCGTCGCACTGGGGTCTGATGTGGCTATATTTATAGTAATAATAGCACTGCTTGAGTCTGCATGACTGATCGTACAGGACACAATTATGGTAGATTGTGTTTAATACTAGTCTCTCTTGGATGACCCGGTTAGTATGGTATTTTATTATAAATTTTATAATAAAGAAGAAGGCTGCTTTCCTTTTATCTTTCTTAGTTAATTATTTTATATAAATTACCTTTGCTCCTTCATGAAATACAGTGTTCTTCCATTCGATCTTCTCAATAGCTGTCTTGATTATTGGTATCCATTGATTCCTTGTCGGTGTGTACTCCGTGGATAATTACTTTATATATAGGCTTAATCACTCATATAATTATCCTGAGGATCTTAATCTATTCTTCTTCAGTACTCTTCAGTATGTCTGCCTCTGCCGTGGTCGCGGTATAGAGTACTATATCACTGCTTTTCCGCTGCTTTGTTGTTATGACGCGTGGGGCTTTCCCAAGCAGGTTTATCCATGATTCCAAGGCATTATTTACTTGTTTGTGGAGGTCCTCCGGCGATATCTTGCAGAGACCGGCCGTGGAATTTATATTAAGTTTTACTATGGTTTCCTTATCCTTGACGCTTGCGGTTGTGGAGGCTCTGCTATTCGGCGTGGACAGGTACGAGGGCGTGCCCGAGCAGACTACGTCCGCCCAGGAAGTGATTCGGGTGGCTGCATTGAGTAGCATAGGAACAGATGATGTGAGTATATTATTAACAGTATTTTTAATAAGGGTAATATTCTCTGTAATTAACTGTAAATTATTTAATTTCCCCAGGATCTCCTGCGCCGAAGGTTGCTCTCGGGTTTTCTTAGCTAGTATAATCACGCTATTCAGAAAGGTTTCCAGGGATTAGGCTGGTAGTTTAGTGTATTTAATATTGTCAAGCTCCAGCAGTGCTGTGGCCTCGGCTATGATTTGTGTGGCATGCTCGAGGTGGTAAAGAGGCTGGATTCCTAATACTGGCTAAGTAGTCCCACCAACCATGACTTCCGGGTATTGGGCGATAGCCAAAAGCACGGTTAATAGATTGAACCAGGTTTAAGATTAATTAAGCTTCTGTTTAACGAGAAATTCCAAGAATTCGTTCTGAGCTGAGGGGAGTTGTTTTTTACCACAATCGACTATGATAGGCTGGGACGGTAAATAGAATAATCCGATCCGGTCCGAGGCTGGAAGAGTTCAGGTCATCGCCGGTCACAACTCTTAGGACACAGTTCATATCCGAAGACACCGCGTCTTGCGCACCATGGAGAATAAAGTTCCAATACCAAGAATTTCTGTGGCGCCTGGTCAGCAACAAATTTCACGAACTCATAAGGCATGTCAGCCTTGTGGTGAAAAGAAGCGCAAATGTAGCGGGGATCAGCCGATTTGTCGGCAGTGCGGAGAGGCAGGCATTTACTGCATTTATCGCGAATCCAAGCGTCAGCAAAGAGACAGGTGCGTGTGGTCCTGAATTCACACTTTTCCAGCATACTAAGCGATGCTACAAGAGAAGTAAATGGTCTCGCGAATCAATTGCAAATCAGCCATGCATTATTGCGACAAATACTGCCGGAGCTCGGTCCCGATTCTGCTCGACGTGTTGAGGCGATCCTAAAGTAACTGACAGGCTTGTCTAACCTAGGATGCTTCCCACGACTGATGGAAGAAGAATGTTGCAGAGACTATGACAGACCTTGTCAATCGCCATTTGCCTCCCTTGGTGCAACAATCCGGTTTTGCGGATAAAGAAGTGAGCCCAGGCGATAATATGCGAAGTACAGTATCCGACCCTAAGGGGGAGGATTCTAATCGAAATCTTATATACCAAGCAAATGGCTTTGTGGGTGGTCATTCTGAAATTGCATGGTTGTGCAAAATGAGGAGAGAGTTTGAACAGAACCAGCGTCCAGCGACAGCTGGACACGATCCGTGTCTCCAGTATGAGCAGACGTTTCGAGATTTGATTACGGCGATAGACTATCCGATGGACGAGAGTGACCTCCCTATAGACATGGATGTCGACATTTTCGGTGTGCCACTCCAGAAGATCGCCGACGATCTGATCAATCACTACTTTGACATCGTACACCCATTTTTTCCGATTATTGACAAACCAATTTTCAGGGAACAGCTCGCGTCATTCTATTCGAAAAAAGATGTGAGGCCAGGGAAACGATGGTTAGCTAGTTTGAACCTCATATTTGCTATAGCCTCCAGATACAGAGGCCTAGCGTACGACGACAACCGAACAGGAAATCGTGATGATCTGAAGTATTTCTGCAAAGCATGGAAGCTGTATGCGACAGACTTGGCCTTGGCTAATCATCCAGATCTTCAACAAGTGCAAGTCGAAGGTCTGATCACTTTTTATCTGCTTTCGATCGGACAGATTAATAGGTATGATATGCCTTTACTCAGTTCTACGTTTCCTGTACTAATTATTAGAGGCTAGTTCATGGAGGATCTGCGGCCTGTCGATGCGGTCAGCTATGACAATGGGGATTCATCTCCAGAATGAGAGTCCTGGCATATCTCCCAACTCCAAGGAGAATCGCTGCCGGGTTTGGTGGTCTCTATATACACTGGACATCACACTATGTCTCAAAACCGGCCGTGGCCCCAACTTGAATACTGAGTTCATTACTGCTCCTCTACCACAGCCATGTGGAGATGAGGCAGTGTGGAAAGTAAGTGGCCCAGTATTGATCAGGAAGTGTAGAGGTCTCAGTCAATTAATTGGTCCGCTTCTATTGATGATCCAGCACCAACAGCGTGATCAAAATCCAGAGATATCCTCGATAGATGTCACTATACGTGACCGCCTGGAGAGGAACGAAGACGTGAACGGTAGCCTCGCACTTGATACTTCGCGTTATTTTCTTTCTTTTGTTCAGTTGACCCTTCTAATGCGGCAGTCTATTGAATCACTACATGCTCCTGCAGGTTCCAAAGAACCGTGGAATGTCCGTGCAGCCATCACCATTTCACTGATTACAAAATTAGATGAGTGGGCATCACAGCTTCTACCTGAACTACAGTTCCAGGATACAAAAGCGCAGTCTGATGCTTATACCCGGCAGCGAGTAGGCTTGGCATTTCGTTCCTACAGTACAAAGCTTTTGCTTCTTCGGCCCTTTCTTCATCGAGCGACGAGAGAATCTAGCAGTGAATTATGCGAGAAGTTGGCCGATTCATGCGTGGAAGCAGCATATCAGATGCTGTCACTGTTTCCTGACTGCCCTGACACTTCCTGGCTTTACGAAACCTCGCCTTGGTGGTGTACGCTTCATTATCTTATGCAGTCAATGATTGTTTTCCTGCTGAAGCTGCAGCACGAGAAGCAAAAAGGCTTGGTAACGACGAATGAACTTGCAAACTGTCTGGGAAAATCTGTTCGTTGGCTTAGGGATATGTCGACCAGAGATCCGCCATCTGAACGGGCTTGGAAGATTTGCAAGGAAATCATCATGAATCATTTTCCCTGTATATAACGAAGCAAATTCTACAAATTAACGGTTTCCATTTTATGGTAGAATATTACAATACAATGACGGCCGCTTGCGTGTCTTCGTTTATGTTGCAGATGTGAGTGTACAGCTTAGACATACCAGGGATATATCAAGGCCCCTGGTTACGACAGCCTGGGCGTAGGAAGAGAGAAGATGAAGGATTTGGTGCATTGGTAGCGTGTGATTCATGCAACCGCTTCGCAGACGAAGCACGTCATAATGCAACTATATATATCGTACGATCTTAATACCGTAGGAGACGCTCCCGTGAAACAGATTTTGGGGGTTTATAAATTGATTTAGACTAGCTACAATCTCAGGCCAGTACATAAAACAAATCTCACGATCCGATATTGTTGGAACGTGCCGTCCCGCCATGTGTACTTACAGTGAGACACAACAAAGCTGATTAACACCAGGCCTCTGTGGTTGTGTGCTTGTTAGGAAGACATGCAGACGGCAGTTGTTTGTCCCGATTTTTCCACTCTAGAAAGAGTCTTCTAGTATCATCTTCCCCAAGCAACTGCCAAGGCCACTTCAACAACATATCTGTTGTGTGAGATCGAGATAGACGGAATGCTACTTCCCTGGTGGCCCAAGGCCGCAAGGCAACGTGGTTAGATCACGTCACCATATACAAGCTCTGTTGCCCTTCTGCGCCTCCATCCACGATAGCCTAGATAGCAACAAGCAACGCTCTAGCCTCACGTTTCTCCTGTCAAGCGTCTTAAACAACAATAACAACAAAAGAAAGATTAAAGGGAACGATAGACAGAGATGGAAAGAGAGATGCACAGGAATGCGGGCAATGAATAACCGCCTATCTCGGAAAAGAGGTGCCTAAATTAATTCACCGCGTATTTTCGGGAACTGCACATGCTTGAATCCGCTCAAAACTGTTGTTATTGCGACGAGGCTCACTAGGTTCTGCCGTATGAGGCGGTCAGGGTGACGGTTGGGTAAAGGACTGGGATGTGGAAACAATCCCCAGGCCCATAAATGAGCAACCCAAGATGCTCGTTCTTGCATGGTGTAGATATGGGGTTCCCGCTTACCGCACCAGGCAATGCTCTTTGCAATTTCCGTATATAGTATTCGTTCGAACGTAGGGCACGTGCATGCTTGGGCATTTTCGGGACTGCCTCTTGGCTCCGGAACGTTCTCCCACGGGCCCAAATGCTGACCACAGCTACTGCCTAAGGCCAGAATGATCGATTTACACCGTCTGAGCCCTACAGATTAACCACACGAGTCTTGGTTTAAGTTCAGAATTCAACCTACGAAAATAAGAAAGGGTCATGTGACAGCATACATTAAATTGTGCGGTAATTTCGAGGAATCCCTTGTATTACTTAGTTCAGCCCTAGCTATTGCTCCAAATCTTTCTCTGCCCAAGTAGATATATGCTCCATTATCCTCTCTTATCTTTAGCTGGACCCTAATTCGGTAACGACTGTAGCTCACAGCGGTAACGCAGTGGCCTACGCACGAACGCACGGACAACGTGGGATTAAATGAAGGTGGAGTATTATTGACGAAGCAACACAGGGCTGTCTGTAGAGGCAAAACAGGGAGAACAGGTCCCTACCGGAAAGAGGTGCCGACCAAGGGATTGTGATGGAAGCCGGAAGAAGATTCAGATCGTTACGTAACAGGGACACGTTACATGTCGATCGCTATTCCACAGAACACTATCGGGACCACGCTTCGCACCGGCTTCGGACGTGCCAGGCACACCGGATCCGAGAATGGGGCGTGCTAGGTAGGGCTATCCAGAATAGGAAAATGTACGCAGTGTATAATGGAGAAAAGAATCTAGAATTACTTGGTAATCGTCCATTACTTCGTCACGAATTTCGAGGTAGAAGAAAGGTGGCTGGGGATGCCGTCACCCATCAGCCGAGCTGTCTCGCTCCGCATCGTCCTCCGACACGTCCGTATCTTGCTTCGCCTGAGAGAAACAGAGAGCATCCCTGCCCACATCTCCCCTGCGGGCCAGCCCCTGCTGCACGACCGAGCTGAAATGAGGGTAGAAGCTGCTGAATTCCCGTGCGTCACGCTCCTTCGAGCCCAGCGCCTGGAAGTCAGTAAATAGCGAGTCTGTCTCCTCAGGGAGCGCCATCTGCGTTTGATTCACAGATAATTGGATCTTTCGTAGAATTCCCTTGGCTAGGGGAAAGCGCCGCGAAAATGCCTGGGTAATAATGCAAAGCTCAATGAAGGCGTTGCGGTTCTCGGTGGAGTCCGGCGACTCCATGAGAGTAAAAATGCTGATGCTGTACCACTGGATCGTCGACGACGCCATTCGGTCGATGCCCCATTTGTCGCGATAAACTCGCAGCAGCGCCACCATCCGGCGCGCCGACGATAGGCTGAGCTCTCGTGCATGTACGGCGGTAGGTACATCGAAATTGATCTCACGGTTGGACCGGATAAACCCAAAAATCTGCATGACGGTGGTGTGGTAAAGCAGACTGCGGAGAAGAGAAACTTAGTAAGCCTAGTAGCACAGGAAGGTATCATAGAGTAGCAAGACACTCACTGAAGACTCAAGATATAGGGAACAGTCGCCATCTCTGTGCTCAAGCACAGCGGCAGATAGGCATGCCATTTCTGGAACTGTTTGTAGATGTTATTGATGAATCTAATCATCTGTGAAGGGGCAACAAGGTGCTCCACATCATAAAAGCCCATACTGATCTGTATTATGATGTAGCAAAAGTCACACCATCGGTTGAATATATAATTGTGATGGCCGCGAACAGCGTCCACCTCTCGCAGGTATGGATACCAGACATCATGCGCACCGCCATGGGTAACGGGGGCACGCGGACGCTGCGGGGGTTTAACATTGATATACTTCATCAGCAATACTGTTACCGTCCTGCAATCCATCTTAATTAGCAGACATCTTCCCGATGGAGAGAGAGAAAACTTACAAAATAATATTAAAGGCCCCCCAGAGAGTTCTGTTCATGATAATCTTAATTGTAATATCTGACTCCTGGCCAGGTGGATGGCTTTCCGCATACTTCTCTGTTGTCCGGATGGCCAGATCCAGATACATCCAGCCTAACCGGTCTTTGCCCATCAGAATCATCCTGCAAGCCCAGCAATATTAGTTCGGTCTGTATTGTATACTGTTCTAATCACCTACCGAGTAAACAGAACCAGAAGTCCTTGAATAGTTGGGATTGTTGCTCCCTCCTCCTCTTCCAGGAGCCGACGGGCTTCTTCGTAAAAATAGTCTCCCCGTGTGAATATGTCGTGAGGAACGGTGAGTACTTCAGTATAGTCAGAGTAGTACTAAGAATAGCGCCCAGTTATTTTCACACTGCAAAAGATTAATATCCCCTAAAATGATCTGGTGTACATACACTGGCCTCAGAGAGAATGGTGTTTACCAAGAAGCACGAACAGAATCAGCACTGCAGATTACCAGCACGCATGTTCCGGAGGAAAGTATCCTTATCCAACTAGTAGAAGATGGGATAGATCCACGTCAGCTACAGCGAAATGAGGTGGGATATAAGGTCATTGTCATTAATGATACTGGTCCACGGCTTCGCAGGGACTCGATGAACAGGGCTATCAGCGAGACAGCGGATATCCAGGACATGATAGAGGTTTCTGGTTTGAGAGGATGGTTGCTCCTTGTTATTATTATTAGAGAGACAAGAGATTTGGCTTTATATCTCGCGCAATTCCGGGAACTGTTTGATATCACGCCCGGTAAATTATTACTCCAGGAATATTTGGAGTCCCTTGAAGGGGGCATTACTCCGGATGAGATTCAAAAGCTGCTCCAGATGTTTACTCTCACTTTTCTGCAGAGTATTAATCAACTGTAAGAGGGTTTTTTCAGCTTGTTTAAGACACTCTAGCTTGCGCTTCATAGTATATTTGCGGCGCATGTCGGCCATCGCGTCGACCAGACATGGGATGCTGTTTGCCACACAGTGTTGACATAGTGGGTCACCTCTATACTTGCGGGGGGTCAGCCGATGAAAGACGCTTTAATATAATAATATAAGATACCAGTGACGAGGGGTTTAGTGAAGAAATCACACCTTGAGCTTCTTCTGCTTACACGTCTTGCAGGCGGCGGTCTTGTGCTTGTGACCCTGAATTACATTGTCCGGCACCTTGACGTTCGAGAGCTGACCAGGAGCTGGGGCTAGAAAGCGGGAGGAGGATTGCGACTCGGTCATTTATGAAGATGGACGGAAACGACAAGAGGACAGCAAAGGGAAGCCGCCTTGAGAAATGTGAGTACAAGAGGTGAAGGAACAGCGACCCGAGGGAACGGATACAGGAGTCTTCAGGTGCGGGGTCGGTTGGCGAGCGGGGATGGCACGAGCGTAGAAAAGGGTTGATGATATTGGGAACGGCGCGACTTTACAATAGATTGTAGTGTAGATGGGAAAGAATTGACTAAACGACACTGCGTCCCGAAGCCTAAGAAGGAGGCAAATAGTGACGACGGGGAAGTGCTAGTCGTGTGGTGGTCATCGTCCCTTGCTGTGATAGTTCTATGGGGTTGGATTTATATATGGTGCGGGTGGCCCAATAGTAAACTATTTGCTTTTCTGAGTCCCATTTGTCCTGCATTGGTATCGAAAAACAGAAATCTTGGGGTGAAAATTATCATGGACGACGAAACAGTCGAAAAAGGAGGCCACAAGGAAATTGTGGAATCCTAGACAATCAAAAATCCAAATTACCCAAAAGGCGAAACGCGCAGAGCGAGAGAGGAGGACGAAAAAAGTACCGGTCTCAGAGATCCAGAAACGCTCGAAAGCGACAGCCAGTCAGCAGCTCGCATGAAAGGCTGTAAGACCGATCCGACCTTTGGCGGTTCTGGGAATTACTGTAGGAGAGGATGCGACATATTTCCGCAGCTCATCGAAGCTTCCGGCCGGGGAGCTAGGTATCTCTCAGTAAGAAGAACCAAACCCGTACCAGCGTATCGATCGGGTACCATCCCAGTACTGAGGTGGACAAGCCTGCGGGCTGCCCCAGTCTTGGCCCGGCCTGTCGCTGGTGGCATTTTCATCCGCCCAATCACCAGCCTTGGCGCTAATGTGAATAGGGGACTCTCCTTTCCGCCGCGAGTGTAACCCTCAACCTTGCAGATTACTGGGGCTAAACTGGGATAGAGTCAAGCCGCACCAAACCAAGTCTTTATCAAACATCCAACTTCCTTTTCAAGGCCTTGGACAAAAGAACCGAATAACTGGAGGTTGGCCCTGTCTCAACTGCCTCTTTTGGGTTAGCCGACTGTACCTTCGGGACCCCAGTGCCGTACTTTGGCCTCGATTTTGTATGGAACTAGTCTCAGTTGGGGGGATATGCCTTGCTGGGTTACACTATTTTTGTGTACACAGTATGGAGTACCTGAAATGTACCTTACTTAGTACCCGATGTCACTTGTAGCTCTCCTTTCCCTCGCCATGGATTGTGCTCATGGAGCCCGTGGCCCAGTCAGTCACCAAGGGGTGGAGGCATCCCATTGGCAGTGGCGGCACGCGGCACGCTACTGATGGTCTTTTGCAGAAAGTCACTAAACTACGTACACAACTATTGAGTCTCTCGCATGGGCGAAGTGAGAGTTGGGCTCACGGAATTGTTTTCCAAACAATGTCGCCCAATACACCGCTCAATCGCCCTGGCTGTCGGACCATGCTTACTACTTTCTTTGCCTCAGATCATTTAGCTTATATATGTCCGATTAAAGGGGCTGCATTGGTATGCTCGACGCCATCTCATCGTACACGCCTCTTCGACGCAATCTTATGGTGGCAATGTGAGGTTACAGTTCGTCCTGCAACATTTGGCAGATATTAACGACTGAAATAGTGCTTCTCCGGCCTCCTCACAGAGGGAACTTGGGTTATCCCATTCGGGACACGCATGAAGAGAGGAGCCTGATATCTGTCGGAGCCAGTGACTAAAGCTTGCGTCGTCCAGCAAGCTGCATATTCGAATCCTAGATGGGCTCAAACTGAGACAGATTGGTGCAGGCACGGGTGAAAGGACAAGGAGAAAGCGGACGGATGCTACGAGCTTTTTCGAACCGGGACTCCAAAGTGTCGTCCACGATAAGCGGACACACAAAACTACTAGTGTCATAGCAGTATAGTAATATACCTAGTAGTCTTCGATGTTTTTGGGTCAAGCTGCGAATTTATATACCGGCCGATATAAGACCCTCACCCTCTTCCGAATAGGGTTGGCTCTTAGCATTCCAGGTCGCACGACCTTGGTGCGGGATGGGCCTACCTAGTCTACCATTGGTGATTAGGCCCTCCCACAGGCAAGTCCGCCGTGAGCCCTTTTGTCCTGGGACGGTAGCCCAGCAGATAGCGATGCGCCATGCGAGTAATTCCGAAGTCCAATCAGACGTGCGAGATGGACTCACAGGAGAGCGCTAGGGTACTTACCCTTGGTGGCGGAATGAGGAAGGGGCATGGTTTAGTGGACGGCAGAGGGTCCGCCCATCGTTGAACCAGACCACCAGACCACAGAATCCGGCTGAGATGCAGCAGGACGAGCACAGGCAGATACCTCAAGCCATAAATCTTCCGAATCAAATAAGCAGCCGATCATGTGAGACCACTTTCAATTCCATTCCTCCGTTTTGCATGATTGTTTGTTTGCTCTGAACGCTTTCTGTTGTAATTCAAAGGAAGCTTGATTATTATTATTCAGAGGGAAACATGAGGCTATATATACAACGAGAAGATCAACTTGATTGGAAATCAAGTTGATTCTTCGTATACATACTTCGGGATTAATTCCGATGGTTCGGCTTGGTTCCTGATCCGCACTAACCTCATATTACAGGAAAAACCAGAGAGCCATACCAAGTGCCAATATAGATCGGACAAATAAGAAGACCCCCAAAAAGAATCTGCTGAAGTCATATTCTAAAGGTATTGATAGGCATCGAATCTGCTAGGATATGGATGCCTCCCATTCGGCTGCTCAACACAGCCATCGGCCTTTTTCTATGCATTCTTATGAATAAGTGGACTAAATCATTATGAGGCTCGAATTTCTCCCGCTAGTGCGACCAGATGCAGTGCCTGTTTCTCTTTATTTTTCACGGACTTGGTCCCTAACGAAAGAGGTGGAGATGGAAAATTCAACATTGGTGATTTGGCAGTTATTCTCTTGGGTATGAACTTCAATTCCAGCACCTTTATCCCGGCTAATGTCATCAACAGTGAGCCGGATTGAGTATGTGTGCGTGGTAACTGGATCTAGTGCCCTCGTGAATACATAGCGGTATGTCCTGGACCGTATGCTTACTCCGGTCGCGAGCAACAAGTAACTTGTTGTGCCTAAGCACAGACTCATCAGGCAATGGCATTCGTATTGTTGCGCGCATTCTGGAAGACAGATATTATGGCGACCCGTGTGGGGATTACAAGCCCAGCTGCGCCGATGAAACAAAATGACTCCCACCCGCACACCGGTAGCCTGATGCCTGTGGAATCCACTGATATCCCACGGGACAGACTCCCATTTCCCGCAGTTTTTGCTGAGCTTCTTCCTTCTTCTTCTTATGCTCCTTAATCTCAACTCTCTTTTGAGTAAGCCTCCTGACATGCTCCTCATATTGCCGTCGCTCGTTATTGTCCGGCATCTCTGAGTTACTATCCAGCTTCTTTCTCAAAGCCTTCTCTTTACTAATGATCTCCGCATCATGATTAATTCGTGCCTCGTGATGTTTCAAATCAGCTTGCAGTTTGTTCCAGACCTCGTCAGATACTCCTGGATCGCGAGGCCCGCTCAGATCGGCCTCTGTTGGAGTTGCATTTGAGTCAGTGTCTGGTGGAATCAACGGGTTATCTTGTTGCTTTGCCCAGGAAGCAGCCGTTGAAGAAGGTGCTACGCGCGGTGGTCCTGCTGTTGCTTGCATGGCAGCATAAGAAGTCGGCAAATTTGGGACAGTCACCGTCGCCCGCAGCTGCCGCTCGTGGATTGTGGACTGGAAAATGTCACTGACCATTTCTTCGGTGATCACTATCTGTATCTGGCCTTCTACTAGAGGGCTCGAGAAGACTCTCCTGATGATAATATTTGAAATAGTTTTTACATCCTGACCGTTCCCCCAGCCAGGAAGAAGGGATAGGTATTCAAAGGATGCCAGGATCTAAGAATGAAACTGGCTATCAGGCTGTCTAATAACAGCCTGATTTACTTAGTGAATCTGTCCCAGACTGTCCCGCAGGAGGACCCAGTATTGAGAGGCAGTTAGATTCTTGAATATGACTGTCTCTGAGAAGCGACTGGTCAGGCTGGGGTTTGATACTATAAGGCGGTTGATGTCCTCGTCATAGCCGGCCAGGATAATAATCAGCTTCTTGATAAATTTCTTCTTTATCAAGCAGTCTACCAGCTGGTCCATGGCCTCTTTTCTAAATGTGCTGTCCGCAAGCCGGTATGCCTTGTTGATAAAGAGAACCCGACCCAGGTCTTTTTTGAGGAGTCTCTTGGTTTTGGGGCTGGTCTGTCCCATATATTATATGACTAGATCTGATGAAGAGCACTCCACTACTTCGGGTGTCCTGAGAATATCCATGTCGTAAAAGACCTGCTCTATACAGCATGTAGTTGATGTCTTGCTAGATCCTAGATCTCTGTCAGCCAACGCAGACTCTATGCCAGAACTGTGACTGAATATATGCATACCTGGGGGGCCGCGGAAGAGGAAGTTGAAAGGAATCTTCTCCCGGGAATCTAAACCGAGTTGTTTTATATTCCTAGCTATATTCTGGTAGTTCTCTAGCTGTGTAACAAGTTGCTCACAATCTATAACACCTTTAAACAGCTTCTAACAGTTGGCGACCGCATTCTGCTCCCGGTCAAAATCAGGATTGAAGTCCAGTAACTCTAGAATGTCAATATTCTTAGTCTTCCGCGCGGACAGCTGCTGCTGGTGGTGTAGTTTAGCCTTATCAAGAAGGATATCTACCTCACCAGTATTACTAAAATTCAGTCAGTTATGAGCGTGACTAAGACATTGGCGAACAACTGACTTTGTCTCTGTAATTGTGTTGAAACTGAGTTGTTTAAGCTTTAGGTTCAGTATATCTTGCAGATTATTATTAGTGAAATTCTCGAAGTCGAATACGGTGCTCATTGGAAAATGTTGTGAGAGGTCTTTATTTATTATTTGGAATATTCTTTCCATCGCGTCCCTGTATTCTAGAAGCAGGACATAGTGATTATTACCGGGGATGCTTTGCACTTCTGTAATTAAAATGTCGATGACCGCGGTTTTGAATATATCTGGGCCAGTGCCACTGTCTGCACTTGAGGATGTGCCATCTAGCATATACACTTTATTAATAACTAGAACTTTGCTAAGGGTGGAGGCTAGAATGCCTTTTGTCGCGACCTCCGAGCCCCCAATGACGTTGCCAATGAAGTCAGATGGGTTTTTGACGACAACTGACAGAGAAACAGGAGTCAGTAAATAAAAAGTCCTATATAAAAATAGATAGCTTGCGGTTTAAATATTACCTTCTCTATTTGAAAGATATCCTATATCAGCCAGGAGCTTCCTGAACAGTTTTGTGACCGTGGTTTTGCCGGTGCCTGGATTCCTGACGAAGATTTTATTGAGTGAAAACTCTATCATAGGCTTTTCCTCCAGCTCCTGTTGGTAATTAAAGGCGACTGTGTTGAATAAGGCTTGGACAGATTATTTCACGAGGCGGAGACCTGTGAGGGCTTGCAGCTTGTTCTAAGTAGCATTCTTCTTAAGTACTGTACGCGGGTCTGGACTGAGAAGATCTTCCTTCGTTAGAAGGAGATTATTAGTGAGCTTTTTTGATCTCCGTTCTTGCTGCAGTTGTCTTGCCTGACGCTCTGTGATACGCGCGAAAACATTGTAGACAGTACAGGTGTTCCCAAACCCTTCACGACCGCGGCCGCGACCGACACGCCGTGCGATAATGCGCATGTACAGTCCATCCGGTCTATTGTCCACCCTTATTCGTCCCTTATACTTCTTGTTCATGTGATGATGGAGAATGGTACGCAGTTCCTCATCTGAATAGTCCTGGAACTGCAGTTTAATAGGGAACCTGCTGGGGATTCTAAGATTATAGGCAGAGAAGCTCTCCATATTCTTATTATATCCAGTAAAAATAAATATAATCTTTCCTGTCAAATTCTCCATCTCTGCTAATAGGAAATCAAGAACCAAGCTACCCCCCGCGTTGTTACTGGATATCAACTAATAGACTTTGTTGATAAACAGGACTCCTCCACCATTTGACTTTATTTTATCAAGATATTTCTGGCATCCGGAAACACTACTATTTACGAGCTTGGAACCCGATGTCTCGATAAAGAAGATTCCCAGGATAACACTAACAGAGCCGAGAAATTAAGCATACAGCCGCGCTACCGTAGTCTTACCTAGAGGGATATGATTAATATTCAGAAGAAATCAGCACTGAAATACTACACGAATCTGTTCCTGGGTTACCAAGAAGGACGGCCCTGAACTGCTCTTCTGACAGACTTGCCCCCTGCCGAACAACCACATCTACCTTGGCCTTGATGGTAAGAAAGCTGTTCTTGACGCTTTCAAGTCTAATCATGCTTATAAGTATATCCAGGGCTGTGTTTAACTAGTCTTCTTCCGTCTTCTGCCTCTCCCACTTGTCTCGTGCAGCCGACTCGAGGGTGACCTTTTCTGACTCATTATTATTATTATCAGTCCTACCCGCTGAGTCCGTCGTCTGGGCTGATTAAAGGCTACTGAGGCGACTCGCGGCCGCAGTCAGGCTCTCAAGTTTCTTTTGCTTTTTGGTAAGAGTGTCTTGATGATCCTGGATCTTTTGTTTATTGGCCAGGAGCTCCCGCTGTCTTTTGATTCTGTTTTGGATCTCTGTAAGTTACTTTGCATATTCTAGCTGGGTCTTC
This sequence comes from Aspergillus vadensis CBS 113365, assembly GCF_003184925.1. Lineage (NCBI taxonomy): Eukaryota > Fungi > Ascomycota > Eurotiomycetes > Eurotiales > Aspergillaceae > Aspergillus > Aspergillus vadensis. The sequence goes on from NW_020292072.1 coordinate 205,913, forward strand.
CGTCGCTTCTTCTCTAGCTTGGCATCTTTATTTCTTTTCTGTTCAGCTTTGATTGTCTCCTTGAAACAGGTCGGGCAGACCTTGGGCTCTCCTCGGAAGCATTGCCAGAAGTAATTGTGATTTTTGGGGCAGGTCTTATGTATGGTCATAGTGTATTTCATCCTCTTGTGATCCTGAACGCGGTGACACTGTCGAATACATATGTGAATCTGATATGGGAGTAAGGTCGAGCTATTATCCCCATTTGAGTCAGCCATAGGAGCAATATATTTGGATTGAATGTTAATATACCATGGATCTGAATATCCTCTATCAGGACATTTCTTTTCGAATTTCTCAGGTGACTGCATGATGACCATGCGGTCTAGATGGTTCTCACATTTGAGGGGAACACCATCATATACCTGATCATGAGCCTGGAGCATCTTAAATAAAGGCTGTTATGTGGAGTGTCTTTTTCAACTTGCTAGGAATATACTCGCGTTCCCAATCATCACTAGGGCGTTTCTTGTCCGGGAGAGGAGAATATTGACACGCTCTAGAGCAGCTATGAAACCAATTTCTTTTATCTTATTACTACATGTCAGGCTTATGATTATAATATTCCTCTTTTTATCCTGGTAATTATCTGTCTGGGTTACTCTCTGCCAGGGAGATTAGAAGGTTGCCACGCTTACCTATGGTTAATATATAAATAGGATTTCTAATCGTCTTTGTACTCCCCGGGATCAGAAGACCAGCTTGTATGAGATTATTTGTATCCAGATTATTCAGTACTGGGTTATTAGTTTTGCTCAGCTCCGTACGTAGTAAAGACAGCTGGCCCAAGTATGGTATTAGAATCATTATGTTATCCGTGCTGTACCCTTGCTGCCCGAGATACTTGATAATTTTTAATATTATCTCCACCTTGAATGGATTCTGCTTACTTGCCTTCATAGTTGGGTCCCTTCTTTCAGCATATTCATGAAGTTCACGTTCGGGGTGGCAGTAATTTACAAATATAATATTACTTTGGAATCCACGGAGTGAGGGTCGCTTGCACGTCCTCTCTGAATCCTATAAGTCCGGATATATCAGATAGCGGATAAGTCGGGATATCTCCGGGCGCATGCGGTATTATATTGTTAGGGAGCTGTGCGGATAGCCCTTGGAGATGAGTTATTTAAAAAGGAAGCAGTTAAGGTCCAGTCCATTGTCTTTTTTGACAGATAAGTTGTAATTATTAATTTTGGGATGTAATTGCTTATGGTTCTTGATTAATACCAGCTGCTGTGTGTCCAGAGTTATGGCTGTTAGAATATGACTTTCTAGGATCTCTCTGGTCTCCTTCATAATCAAGATGTCAGGTTTAGTGATCTGTAAAGCTGTTGCATATCAGGCAGCCGCATTTGTTGTATATGCTATAATTTGTTTATTTTCGAGAACAGCGCAATGTTGCTTATAATAAAAGTATTTATCCAGATTCTTTGAGATATCATAACATCTCTTGATAAGCTTAACTAATTAAGCAGATTTGTTATGAAGAATGTTCCTCTGCCAGGTCTCTACTAACTCTCGGTACTTGAAAGATGCCATTGCCCAGATATAAGCGTGCTGAGGACTGAGGAGATTATGGAGAATACCTGCATCCTGCTTATTCTGCCATGCATCCCACAGATAGTGTTTTCAACACTTCTACCACGGCTTCCAATGCATTGTATACCCGTCGGCTCTTCAGGCACGGTGAATGCGTCAAAGAAGGTGCTGTCTTCAAAAAACTCTAGGTATTTGAGCATGTCATCTTTGGAAATAGAGTCACAGTTATACTTTTCAGAGTAAGATTACAGCTCCTTGAGTACTTCGTCTAGCTTTTCCCTGCTCTGGTTTATAAAGGACCACGAATTAACACTGGACATGTCTTGAGACTGCTCAAAAAGTCCGAGCTCCTTGGTATATAATGTAGATTTGGAACTGAGCTGTACCATGGACGTGCTTGGGATGCTGATGTTAAGGAGGTCTTCCAGGAACTGATCTAATACATGGTTTGTATAGTAGATAATCATGAGGGTCTTATCTGTTTTATTATGTAGGATCTTGGCAATCAATACACCAAGAAATAATTTTCCAGTTCTTGTGTTGGCACTTATTAGCCCTTGACATAACACTTGAAAGAGCAGATATAAATTTACCAGGTGGTTCTTAAATCATGCTTATACTTTGCTGCAGACCGCTCAAGAGAGATTAAAGCTGTGAATTATCCAGAAATATATTCTTCTCAATATCAATAATCTAATTAAGTGACTGGCCCCTGCTGGTCCGTATTTATTCAATGATAGTTTCCAGATCTCATCAAATGTCAGCCGCTCCGGCGAGGGAGCTTGCGCAAGCAGTATCCTTGACAGGAGATATTCCATCACTAACTGCAATCATTGAAGAATCGGCTCATATACAAAGATTAGAATATTGACAGTCACGAACGTGAACAAAAACCCCATCTTGGCGCATGCGAGAATACGGTGGAAGGCAGAGTCACCTTGCACGCTCAAAACAAGTATCAGGATATCATCTGTGAGATCTGATAATCCACAATCTAAAGAAGCAAATCCGACAACCTCCTTCTTATTTAACAAGCACCCAAATGACTGGTGCTTCAGAAAATTAGGACTATCACCCTGTAGCTGCCCACATTCAGTCTTGGACAAAGAAAATAAACGGGGTATGCTGTTTATATATTTAAATTAAACATTACAGGTCCTTCGGCGGTCTTCCTCCTCACCACAGCCAATTCCCCTAAAGCAAAGTTTATTAATGAGCAGGGCAGACCTTCTTCCCTTTTCCTGACCATAAGCAAGCTAGAGATCATTCTTCAGCTCTGCCAGCAAGTCTTCTCTCAACAGGCGGAACTGATTATCATAATGAGCGACCGGTCATTCGTCTGCCGGAAGCTGGTAGATGTCTTCCATACAGCGGTAGAAGGGCCTCTGTGTCGCAGCGATCTCATCTAGTGTTAGCAGAATAGAGATGTCATGAAAGCACTCAAAGTCGTTGTCATATCTACCGCCGGGTCGATATTCATCCTTCACGTCTTGTCTAGTTGTGAGGGTCTTCAAGATAGCGTCAATGCGATAACCAATCGTGCGGATCTCAAGGGAGAGTAAAACAAGGAATGTCCGGGCCCGCGAGATTTACTGGGCAGTGGTAATCATTTCAGAGGCACAGCCCTGCATAGTAATAAGTTTGAGAAGTAACCAAGCAAAGCCTAGCTCAGCCTTCTCATTAAGCTTCTTCCGGGTGTAGAGCTGTATAAAGGCATTCCAGAATGTAGGAGATTAAGTAATTCAGGAGACAATCTAACAGAGAAATTATCCACTCCCAAAATCCTCGATGGTTGGATGTTGTATGTAGCCGAGGAACGGGGTGGCGTAATTGTTGATAAAGTCCAGCAATAAATCCAGACGGAAGCTGTTCTGGAGCGAATCGCTCAGAGGGGGAGAAACAAGCACCCATTTAATACAGCATAAATGATTATCTTGGGCACCAAGAGCTTCTAAAAGTAATTTAGCATCACCTGATTTTATCACCTGTCTCTTTCCCTTCTCAAGCAACAGCAAGTACCTGGAAAGTTTATCGGAGAGCGTCGCCATTACACAATAAAAGCCACTTATGACTGATCGCAGGGAGGGAATTATATAATAATCAAGAATGAGTGAGTCGAGCGCACAGCTGAGATAGCCAACACCAGCCAGAGCCCCGCATGCAAGGGAGAGAGACAAACCAATGTTGGGTGAATAACAAGACTGACATGTGAACAGTCACACCATTGACAGGGGTGCGATCGCGGGCCATGCGTCGGTACCCAGCAAGCACTCCTCAATCTTGACTTTACCCAACCCCGCCCAGTGTCATTGGTAAAAGATCAGCTCAAGCAACCTTGATTCTCTCAAAAATAGCGAGTATTATCATGTGGAGGGTTTCGTCAAGTCACTATCCACCCAAGCCTCGTGGTACTCGGCGTGGCTGGTCGGGTGTCAGACAACATGAGAACAGACAAGACTCAGTTATCAAATCCCCAGCACCCCCATATGGTCCTCTACTGGTAGAAATTAGCAATACCAAACTTGAAAGGTCAGAGGAATGCCCCCAAATCACAGACTGCGAGGATGTCAGTTCATACACATGGCTGGGTCAAGCTGCACCATCAATTCTCATACCCGGTATGTTTCCCACCTTCTATCAGCGGCTCTGGAGCGATAATAGTAATGGAGGTCAATCTACAAGGCGGACCGCCCATCTGGACCCCTGGAACTGAAGACCGCCAGCTGGAACCCGATCGGGGGGAGTATTTTCGTGACCCTAATGCGGCCAGGTATCCTTCGTATCCGTGGCAGGCTGCGTTCGAGGCAATCAGCAGAGAGAGTCCGGACTATGATCTCGCCAATACTGATATAGTGGCCTGCTCCAGTACACTCGGGAATCTCACCCGGTTTGCTCGAGGGGTCGACAAAGACTACAGGTTCATAATGGAACTGGTTGGAGACAGCGTGTTCTTCGTCCGAAGAGAGAATTCACCCACAGATTTGATACCGGATGTCCGTGGTTACGGTCATACATTCCTGGACCAATATAAAACGTGGGGGCCGGGGCTTGCTGGCTCCGAGTCACACCAGCGGATAATAAAGTATACCTTTAGAGGCCTACATCTTCTTGTTCGGTTCGAATCGGATGGCTATATTCCAAAAGACCCCCAAGAAAGTTTATCCAGTAACCAAGAAACAGGCAGAAGCAGCTCATCTGGAGATGGGGACACCAACATTGATAGCCTGGTAGCAAGGCTTGAAGGAGACCACGGGCGCGATCCTGTTGATGACTCCGGAAGGCTTAAGATTCATGAGAGTGGGCGACAGATAGGCCAGAGCGATATTATCAATATCAAAACTCGGTCGATGGTTGACTTCAAGACAGGGGCAATCAAAAAAGAAATTGACATGACAGACCTGACCCCTCGTCTGTGGGTGTCCCAGATCCCGACCCTGATTGTGGCATATCATAACCGCGGCCTGTTTGACGATATCCGGGTACAGGACATGCGAGACGAAATAACTCGCTGGGAACAAGAAAATGACAAGATGCTGAGGCGAGTTGCTTCGTTGCTACACGAGCTGATGCACTATGCAAAAAGTTCAAAGACTAGGCTTGAAGTCTGTCGGTCCGGTGCAGGGCCTATCCAAATACGACGAGTCACGGGTGATAGCCCTATGGCTCTAGCGCCAGAAACGAAGGCAAAGTGGAGAGGAAGAGATAGTCCGGACGGATCCAACCACACCTGCATATTATCGCGTGACAATAACTATTCAACCCAGCTAATTGAATCCGATAATTCAGACCCGGAGTCTGGTTATGATGCGAGGGACTAGACAGGCTGTCCAGTCGATAACACTGAGAGCATCAGAGCCATGAGGCATAGTACACAGGCCAGAGGCATAGGAAATCTATCTAGCTTGGCTTGTTCTGAACTACCCATTGCGTAATAGCTTTGAATAACTGGTCGTTCACGGTTACTTAATCTGTCAATAAGATACCGCCCACTCACATGTTGTCTGTCGTACTGGACTGCACCTGTAGTTGTGCTGACCGCATTTGAAGTGTATAGTAGAAATACCACAAGTAGGACCTCATTGCTTTGGCAATTCAAAAGCACATGGCAACAAACGTAATTTGGCAGAAGGGCGATGGGACCAACGGAGCTAAAGTACGTTTGGTGTCTGAAGGGCGGGACGAAAAGGATCGAGATTACCCGTGGACTCACTAACAGGATGATTCCACAAACATGAACCATGTAACACAGCGCTGATATTTTTTACGCCCACAGCTGTAAGCAGATGCTGATTAGCACTGATCTTGACTATATAATATAATTCACCGACATGAATGGTTGTCATGCGACAAAATAAGACTCAAATCTGGGTTGCAAATCACCCTTCATATATATATTCATGCAACATGCCTCTCCATGGTGATTCTCGTCGAGTTTGCCTTCTTACCCCCGGGAACATTCTGGTATATCTTATCGGTCAAGGTTGCAACTCATTAGTCTATCAATGAATTTAACCATGTATGTCAGATATACAAAAGAAAGAATATTGCCAGGCCCCTTGTAATAAAGACTGGCAACATGAAGATACGTATGATTGCACCAAGCTCAGCGCTGGCAGAGCAATACTTTGATCGTATACTATCTGGGGAAGTGGGAGTATTAGGGAATGCACGGACCGCAACTTCATGTAAGGCTTAGCATTGTTGGTTTGGGTGCCTAGTACCATTTAGTAAGATTTAGATCCTGACATACTAGAATACGGGCAGTGGACTAAGCAGCTAAGGGGAGTGTAGGAGCCAAAGGGAGCAATGATAACAACACCCCGCTGATAAGCATTTGATATAATAATCGAATGATATTGTATTAGGCAAAATACTACACGCCGGTCTGTTCGCTCTACCTGATAGCTGGGTATTAAGTAAGAGTGCGAACCGGAGTTAAAGAATATAAATACTAAGAGGCGGGGAAACCATGGCTGGAAAGCTTTTCAGTTAGGAAAGCTTAAAGTATCACCAGGACCTTCCCATGTTTTGGAAGCCAACTACATCAATTTGCTATCTGTCAAAATTAAATTACCGTTTCATCATAACTCAAGTAATCTTTTAATTTGGCGCAACCAAATCACCCATACCATGTTCAGAAATAAGTGGGTAAGGCGCAACCCTTCCCTTTCCATAGATCCGTCAGTAGTCTATGAAAAGCGAAATGGAAGAGCCTCACCCATTCTAGTCTTTATCCCTTTATAGACGGGAAAGAAGAGGATTTTGAGCAGGTCTTTGCCCAGTTGATCAAGAAGAGTGGCAATGACCCATCCGTTTTATATAACCCTGATAGATACGCGAAACCGTTTTTTTCCGATTGCCAGCCGACCATTTGGTCCAACGCGCCAAGGAGTATGAAACGGCCTGGGACCTTGAGAACGCGCAGATTTGTTCTTGCATGGCGGAGCAGTATACCGCATTGCGCGTTTTCCAATTCCCGCTCGTCACTGGGCAAAAAGGCGTGGGAGCTTGGCAGGAAGACTTATTTAAACACTTCTCCTTATCTCTCGCCACCAAATATGGAAGTTCATATCCCAGATCGACACGCCTCCCTTGAAGGAAGTGAATCCACAGATGCCATCATCACTGCTTTCCTCCACTTCCCCAATAATAGCACCAAGCCAGAATCTAGTTGGCCGCTTTTGCTTTTTATCTATAGCCTGGATGCCTATCGAACAGACCACACGGCGGCTTGATCTTACGGCAAGCTTGCCAGTCACCTATACCACAGTCAGGCAGTACTTCTAGTTAACATTCCCGGTACCACCGATTCACCTGCGGCGCCCAACGATCCTGAATCACCCAATCGCCTGTGGAGCAGCGTGCTCGATTGGGTCGACGAGCACAAAGACCAATATAACTTCAACCCTTCCCAAATTTTAGCACGCGGTATCAGCACTGGCGGCTACTATGCCATGCGCATCGCACATACTCAAGCCGACCGACTGCTTGCCGTGGTCGCTCAGGGCGGAGGCAGCCACCACATGTTCGACCCGGAGTGGATTCGTGCCCAAAACCATATGGAGTATCCTTTTGCGTTGGCCGAGGCTCTAGCTCAACAATTTGGTTATACGGAAGTACAAAAATATGCGGCTGGTAATGCACGGGAGCGTTTAAGTCTTCTTGAGAGTAGGATACTTAATAATGGCTGCACCTGGCTGTTACTGATCAACGGCATGGAAGACAGTATCTTCCTTATCAAAGACAGCATCCTTCCTCTGCAACATGGCAGAATAAAAAATATAAAAATTATCAAGGGGAGGAGTTATAGGTGGATCACAGAAAATCATCTGGTTTTTTTACAAGCATCAGTATCAAACTATTAACCATTTACCTGCAGAACTGTCTATCAGGGACAGTGCCATTACTAACAAGTCAATAGTAATAAACACTAGATTTATGTCTTATCCTGCAGTGTGAGTACAACCGCACTCGGAGAAAATATAAGACCAGCAATATTATATTTAAGCTAGGTGACAGGCCTCCAGGCAACTATATATATGAACTCTACGGAGATAGCCACAGTATCAAGATAGTTCTCTTAGTATATACAGACCAGTTACTCGTCAAGCCCGCACTCCAGATTCCAGAATGCTAAACTCATCAAGATCACAGTCTAATCTAACAAGCATATTAATGGGCAAAGTCAAGATTAGACACGTGTAGCTGAAGTTAATATTCATTAAAATTAGCAGCTGCTTCTCAAGACTTTAATTAATAATTATATTAAATACTTTCTCAATCACGCTCACAAGCTCATCCTGTATATAAGTATCATATCTATATCCTCACCCAATAACCAGTCCGCGGAATTCATGCAATATACCGGACAGAGCAAGATTAACAAGATTATTCTAGAATTATAACACCGGGTTATGGTATTTGCAAGTTATCACCCATCACAGACTCAAGAAAGAGAATCTTATTTTGTTATAAAATAAAAATATATTAAGTTCCCTGAAGATATATAATATATAATATAGTATCTCTATATAAATATCCAGTAATTTAACCTCTCCGAAGCTATCTTCACGACAGTAAATCAATAAATTTTTATAATTTATCAAGTAATCTTTTTGCTTAACAGAAAGCTGTTATAATTATTCAAGCAGATAAATAATAAAAAAAGTAGATTTATTAATATTTCTATTTCTATCAGCACATAAACAAAATAGTTAACTGTGAATTATATAGGCTTAGGTAAATCAGAAAAATCTGTAAAGACACTAAGTCCATAGAATATATATAAAACAGTCAGAGATTAAATAGTATAATATAAGAATATAGTATCACTGTACCTGATGAAGATTTTAGGATTTAATTAGATGAGGGAGTAATCAAGGAAAGGTAGTATTTTATTAATATATATGCTGCTAATTATATAAATAATAGCAGTAATTGTGCTATCATAAAATACAGTATAGATTTCCTCGCATTGAACTTGAATAGAATCTACAATAGTGGCTGTTACTTGGCTAGAAAAAAAAATCTAGATATAAAAACTAAGAGACTCTAGACAGGCTTTTCCTTATACAAGAAATATAAATAAGATCTGATTAAGATATATAGAAAATAAAATAAATATAATTATATCTTCTCTCTTCAAAGCTTTTGGAATATTAGTATTTATTAAGATTATTAGACACTCAGCAGATATTATATAAAAATTAATCTATATCTGCCAAGGAGTCTCACACCACTAGTTGAAATACCAGTTAATAGAGCAGCATATGGATCTGGATTAAATAGTGCAGTAAGGCTTGACATAATAGGTCTTCCCTTTTAGGATAACATATTGGACGGGGCCATTCGTGAATATTTGAGGATTCAGACTGGTATTAGCCAGGCATCAGAATAATTTATATTAGACTATATCTCTCTTAATATGATTTGTCAGATTGAAGCCTATTAGATTAATTTATATAAGAATAATATATATAAACAGTATTTATTCTTTTATTCTTCTTAAAATATAGCTCCTTGATTATCAGACTTATATATTAAAAATAGTCTCAGGTGCTTTCTCTCGCGCGGTAATAATATTAATATAATATTCTAAGAATTTACCAAAGCTTTAACTAGAATCATTCTCAGATATTTTCCAGTTTTGCTTGATTAACACTTTTAGCTCAGTGAAGACCTGTTCAATCAGGTTAAAATTAAATAGAAAATCCGGGAGCCCTGTGACTCAGATTATCTAATAATATTACTGATCTAGCTCTCGTGGTGAGTCTTTTTATAGTATAAATAGAGTTGCTTTGTATTCAGCTAATACTGTATTTCCTGCTTGTGCTTGCTGATATTTGCTAGTTAATTTATTATATATAAAGTACTCAGTCATTCTAAGTTCTTATTATATATCAAGACTTAGATTTCTAATACAAGCCCTCTCACAAGATCTAAAGTCTTCTAGTAAAGTGTTATATCTGGCACAGACTCCCTTTTATATTATTAAAAACTACTCTGGGACCTAGACATAGGCCAAGAAGATTTTATTAACAGTTTCTATAAATACTTACTTTTTTTACTTTTAATCCTGATTTTGTTCTATAGTACTTTCCCTGCAAGATATATGTTCTTTCAGAGATACTTATATTACTGCTTCTTGAAGACCAGCGCAGGAGTATTAAAATATAATTTAGATTATACCAGTTCTTTATTCTCAAAGTCAGTTCTTCTGTCTAATTTCAAGTAATATATTATATGTGACCAGAAGAATCCCACGGCCTTGGTCTCCGTTACTGACTGCCTTATCAGAGTCCTTATCGCATTTTTGTGAGATACTACAACTCGAATAAGTAAGCTGACAGTATTTGGATTATAATTATATCTACCCTACTGGAAGAAATAATATGTTATTCTGTTATCATGTTGAGGACCTCGCCCTTGAGCTAAAGTATAGTTCTGAAGAGGAAAGGAAATTCGGGTATAAATACATATTTAAATAAAAAATTAAATACTATTATATAAAGTATATTATTTCTGTTAAGACAGTATTTAATCATGGACTGGATCTGGATGCATATCTCTAAAATGATTACTTGGAGGATTCCTGAACTTAATAATTAATATAATTCAGGGGCCTTCTGTACATGGATATTTATCTCACTAGCCCAGCTAACTATTAATATAGTATTCTATTTAATAGAGTATAATATATTCTGCTTATATAAGATGACTATGCTTTTAAGATGCTCTGTATTAATTATCTATAGTACAAAGATTTTCTCTCAAACTCCTGCGGCTTTATTGTTATCTAACCACTCCAGATAATATATAAGATTATTCGAACCCGTAGCATGCTTAATCTGTATTTGTAGAGAGCACAAGAAGCTAACTTTATATACTTCTAAGGGCTCTCCTAGGATTAGAAATCCATACATCCTCAAACTTCGCATTAATATGCAACGGTCTAACTCCGTCTCCATTGACTTCGCGTAGCGGTGTGATGGGGTTGGATCGTTTGTTGGAGTATCCGTCATCTCTGTACGTGGCTCGCTCTTCGCAGTTCCCATGCTAATATGGCTTGATCCTGGTAACTCAGAATATTGGTGAGCGGAGAATACGAACTTCTTTTCGGAACATATGGTTGTTCAAGCCGGCTCGTATACAGCAATGCCGAGGAAGTAGTTGAAGATCAGATTGTGGTATTACCATAGGTCCTCGCTATCACTGCTCGCCTTAGGCCATGCGACGTGTGGTTATATCTAATTGCAGAATTACGAGGGGTTCCGTGCCACGTGTTGTGGTAATAGGTCACGGGCGCTACTACAAACCCTACTAGTTCCGCTCAGGAGCAAGGCGGACATGCCGGGCAGAATGGCACTATGGACGGTATCGTGCGAACAATAGGTGACTCCTACTGAATTTCTGAAGTACGAAGCTGGAAATGTGCGGGCGAACCGCGACGGTGCTAGTCAACGACATCTTGGCTGCGAAACGATCGATTGCAAGATGCGTACCACTTCGTAGCAATAGCTTGTTCACTCTAGCACGCGAAATTTGAACTTATCTTTTTTGTACCTGCCCCGCATTCTCAACCCGAATAACACAAAGACACTAGTTAAGGGTGCCCAACCCGCGTTGACAAATCAGCTGTGGCGCACGAGAGCAAAGCCCACCATGCTAATCTTTCCATATTATGAATCTTCGAAATCCGGGTCCAGTATCGAATTTGGCCTATTCACTCAGACCAGACCAGTACTGACAAGGTATTATCTCCGCTTCCTGTTTGGTAATAACGTTGACATCGTCACGTGCAACGGAGGACATGGCAACGATGCTGCCATCTTTCCATATAAATGGGAGATATACGGTGAGCGGGTAAAAGTCATGCAAGCACTGGGCCCTAGCTTGGAACTAGCGCTGCGAAAGTTGCTCCAGTTTCCGTCACGATGCGTTCAAGACTCCCTTCCTGATCAAGTGGTGGAGGATCTCCCTACGTGCCATATAAGCTTGCCCCAGTATGTGGAAGAAGCGCAAACTTGTTTAACCTAAGCTGCCGATGATGCTGTGTTGCGCCTTGGTAAGCAAATTACTAGAGAGGTATGGGCGGTCGAGGTCATTACTGAACTTGTTCAGGCGGATAGAGGTTGGGCGCCCGTTGCTTAAACACGGACGCAGCAGCTGACATACTTATAGAGAAGAATAGGAATGAAGCTATACCATATCTGTGCACTTAGGTGCATAAACTTAACAGCACGCGCTCTGAGTACCAGAATAAAAGCGGAACGAGGAAATACGGACGATGTACGCTCCGCCCCTCTGCGTTGTCAAACACGTGCCACTCAGGCCTACTCTGTATAAGCAATCCATTTTTGGTATCGCATGTATCTTAGCTCATCTCTGATCAACCCTGCAAGTACCAGCCGTGATAGACAGATATAATATAATAGCGGGCCACCGTTAAACAGCTATCTCAGTAGTGATACTTAATTAGTACTTATATACATTCATCGAAATTCTCACCTATTCTATTTGAAACTATGTTAGTTTTATCACAACTCCATGTCATACGAATTATATGCTAAATATCGAAGAGATTTTGGAAAATACTTATATAACCATTCTCTTACATTAAATAGTTATTATATTAGTCGCAGGCTATGACTATATTATATTCTACTAGCTAATATTTGCACAAAATTATTAAAAAAAAAGAAAAATCTTCAAGCCCACTGCTTCATTCGTGAAGCTGCCTGCGGTGCCATTTTCAGGGTCGCCAAAGTGTTCTAGGACTCATCGTAGTTGCAGCAGAATTCCTTATTATTTCAGCTCCACCGCTCACTAGTGGTTGACCAGTACGATTCGTTGCCTCCGGTCTTGTTTCATGATTTTGCAACGCCTGCGGTACGACATGCAAAGGATGATTACTGCGCCATGAACTGTTGTTGTGGAAGCCGGATTCTTCTGTGCTAGAAATCCCAGCATGGTCACGTTAGCAAGTTATGGTGGATTCTGCCGCATATATCAACCAGCACTTCATTAAACGGATGCCGGATCGTTGGAAATTGAAATCCTGTCAAGTGTGGTCCAGTCTTACTGCTGCTGTGCTCAGGCAAGTCTGTTGTCCAGATACACTGGGGAAATTGCAACGTCGGTCAACGCTTGCCTCGTCAGAGCCAATTCATTGATAAAATGCTTCCCGATATTGTACCGATGTCAGTGTATATACACTTTAACTGTCCCTGTTAACATTACACAAAACTACGCTAAATTGGTCCATAAGGGAGGGCATCTAATTTGGGCTCTCATTTTATTCCACTGGCTATATAACCTTCCTGGTCTTCCGTGTTGGAGAGTCAAATCCCCATCCGCTGATCGCGCCCAACTACGTGCGGTTAGTGTGTGGTATGTAATTTCGTCAATATTTCACCTAATCTGACAAGCATTGTAGAGCGCATGCAAAATTCTAGAAGCTTCGGTCATTGGTGATTAAGGCACGTGCCAAACAGATGGTGCAATGTGTTAACATCGAATGTCTTCACTTTACCATGTGCAAATCTGGACTGCTGCTGAACAGTCTGAATCCACCATACAAGGGCTGATAATCTGAACAGGACAGGCAGAGTTAGCAAAATCCAAGCCGTTAGTAATCATTCTACTCGGCCTGATAGGTAATCCCCAACACGAGAGCACGCACTGGTCACAAGACTGACAGTGACGGCACTAATTCTAGGTAGCTTGAAGCCGTTGTCGATTTAAAGGCAATGGCATACTGTCCTTCAGACGACGTCTCCTATTAGTCATTTTCAAAGATTTTTTAGTCTTCTTGCCAATTCATTAGCGCCGATCGTTGATTGGGCGAGTCACCATTTAGAGGACCATAGGGTAACGAAACTCTATGGTATTGTATATTTTTCTGTAAGAATACACCCTACGCTCTGGATGTGTGGGTAAACGGGCATCTTTACTGTATTCACGCCAAACATAAGTAATGCAAGTAAAGAGACTTGTTCGCCAAGCTTACATAGGAACGTTCTCTTGAAATCTCATTCCATGCTATTACTTAATGATGGAGCAAGTTCAATAGAAGACAAATCATCTGTAAATAAAACAACTCCCGATAGCTATAGTTATAAAGGGAAATGACGTCATGGTTTTGACCATGAACGGTGGTCAAATCTTGTTTTTCCATATCAGCAAGGTGATGGAATTGGGATCGGGATGAGCGGGATGCAACACAGTCCTTCAGCAACTTGATCGCTTGAGATACCACGTGCTTAGATGATGTGTTCCAAGCTGCATATCTAGCTAAACGACTTCCTCCGACCGTCAACAAGTCCTTTACGTCGACGCAATCTTTGGTGACTTCGACGCAAGATTAGATTCTGTTTTAAGCCCTCGTGGGAGCCACAAGGTCTTGCTCCTTCTTTCAGGGCCCTTTTCAACAGAGGCAATTTAGAGCGGCGAGCTTCATGCGACCTTGGCCCATCAAGTCCAGGACCTTTGAACACCATTTCAGCCAAAGTATATAAACACGCTCCTTTTGAGAACAGCCAGCGAAACTTTTCAAAGTCGCCTTGCTCGAATGCTTCGCAACAGAGCCGATCAATACCACCTGGAACCACTTGAAAAGAAGCACCATGATCGATCAACCAATTTATAAGCGATTGGTAACATTTTGAACGAGCTGCACGCTCAAGTATGTCACCAGATAAGGTATAGTCACGCAATATGTAATGACACCTTCTGGATTGACAATCCTCATCCTGCATTTTGAAAGCATCGCTTTTAGTGGTTTGAATTTTTATCATTCTGATCTTTTTCAGGATGAATATAAGAGCCGAAATGTCAATACAAGACCGTATCCGACGGCAAACCGCACGGAAATGTAAGTAATCAGGAAGGTGAAGTTTCGTTGCGATCAATTGCAGGATCTCCTGGGGTAGGTCACAGAGAGAAGATGGCTTCTTCTTCTCCATAAGGTCCATCTTGAGGTTTGTATATGATATATCGTAGTAATTGACGAATGTAGGTGATTTGGTCTTGACTCAATGTCGCAGGATGGGAGACGTTTGAGTGTCACTGAATTGCTGGCTGGCTATTAATACTTCGGATTATGGTGGGATTATGCGAGCTATTTGAAGCAACATCAGCAATCTAAGGTAGTGGCTGGTTTGCTCGAGACCATACTTTGGATGAGCTCTCGGCCAATATATTGGAGACCTTCAGGGTCAGAGCTACTGTGCCCATGCTTTGTCCCCTTTTAACACTGGTAATATGGTAGGGATAACGTGGCATAAAGGCGGACAGCATAGCTCCGGCAGAAATCGTATTAGCCGAAAGCCGGACGTGTTCACACAAACAGGGCTGTACAGTAACTCGGCTCCACGCTAAAGAGGGATTGACCAGGCTGGATGCGAATATGCGTCTTTCAGAATGTGATGAACGCCTTCTGAGGTGCCTGATCGCGGTCGATGGGAGACCCAGTGGGGGAGCTGGATGACCTGCAGACCAGGGCTGGGCAAATGAAGCGGGTCGCAAAAGGGAAAAAGGAAAAGGGAAGATAGAAACAAGGGGCAAGTGGGGGAAATGAGGGAGATGAGGTAAAGAGGCAAGGAACAGTGAAAGTATGGTCAAAAGATGGCGAGAGATGGGGAAAGATGATAAAGGGATCACCGAGTAAACATAGTCAACCATTCTGCGATACCGTCTCCGGGAACGGGATGCGCAATCTGTGCGGGCATTAAATCTGTTCAGATGCCCTGGCGGGCGCAATCCTTCGCCGCCTTCTGGTCGGCCCCTCCAATCGATTGTTGTTGTCCTGGGCCAGCAACATTTGCTGGGCTGGCTCGGCAAGGTCTGAGACTAGTCCTTTTCGGGAAGTTGTTTCAGGGGTTGAACTTGATGCCCGCCTGGGGAATCCGAATGCGCACCGAAGTAATATTATGTCCTCGTGTTTCGACCACTGGAACTCAGAGTGTAAAGCAAAGAGACCAACACATGGGTATACTGGAATGTGTATATACTATTACCCTAGGCTACCAAATGTGAGCCTTGTCGCTGGCGATGGTACAATAATCATGCGCATCAATGGTCTATACATTTCGTACATGAATGGTCAATGTTGTTTATAAATATATATATGTAACATGACCAGTACTAGCTACTCCAGCATGTCCGGCACAACCGGCTTCTGATAACTCCACGAGACACATAGAGAATCGACAGGCGCGCCAAAATTGAATATATTGCCCACTCTAAGGGATCGCTCATCAAAACCAGGTCAGCAGGATGATAATTTGCTCCGATGCTTCCAGTTTCACATGATTTAAGGTCGAACATGGCCTTGCTGGGCATTGATTTTTCCGGGCGGATATGACCAATGAGAATTCGTCCCGCCAGCAGCATTCCACCCCAACAACAAAACCTATTTCCAATTCAACCCTACCAAAAACTGAGGTTGTCGGGATGTCGACTAAATTGACCAGAGTGCAAAAAGTGTTGACATACTGATCGCATCTCACGCAACAGATCCTGATATTCTTTCAGAATGATAGATGGTGTAGGTTGCGCATCTGCCAAAGAGCAAATTGGGCAACATATATGGAGAGCATGAGCTACTTCCTCGATTGTTCTTTGCGCCACTCCATCAAGGACAGCAGCTGGTGAGTGTATACAGGATTTTACCCCCAGATTCAGTCATGCCTCTTGCCATATTTATGACTGTATGGGCATTGTATACCGCCATGGTGAGCACACAAATGACCCAACCCTTGAAAGTATACCGGGTGGTTTGAATTGACAGACCATAGATATGGGGGCTTGTGAATCACCAAAGGGATTCGGAGTTGTGGGACGATCGGACGGTATGGCAATGCAAGACGACAATTGATCCTAGATGTAGTGGGCTGACCAATGCCAGGAAGTCCGTTCTAGCACATCAAACCCTCCGCGTTGCGAACCTACTGGGCTTGTTATGAGGCGTGAGTTGGGGTTCTCTTGACGCAACCTTCACTAAAATACTATTTAGATGAATCGAACAAAAGACGGGGCCGACGTCTTCGGAGACCGCACCATGCGTACCATCCTCATCGGCCAGAATAGCCGACCTGTAAGCCCCCAAGACCAACCCAATACCCCATATTATTCTCTACAAGCTGTTGGTTAACCAGGTGAACTAGCATGCCTTCGACCCAGAGTAAATCAAAATTGGGCTTCTCGAGATCTGGCATGTCCCTTCTTTGAAATGCGGTGTACTTTGCCTGACATAGCGATGGGCGTCCGGTTATCCTTCATAATTCCCCACTATCAATAGTCAGAAAATTCTTCCTTCACCTGGCCTCATTGTATTTACCTTTGCGGTCATTGAAATTTGTCGTACTGTCAACCAAAGGAATGCCGGTGGAGGCTGTAGGTAGACCATATAGTTACACTAGCTTCCTTACAACCTCTGCTATACAGATTTTAGTGAGTATACTCCGTAGAGACGTGGGGGTCATCTACGAAAAGTATCTGGACACGAGGACGGGCGCTCGTATTTCTGACTTCAGTTCAACCAGCCATGTCAGCCGCGAAGAGACGTTCGTGGCACCGTTTGGTTCGGACGAACTCGGCCGCCTGTGGTCTCTACGCAACATGCAGCTACAAGCACTACCTCGGATTATGTCCCAAGCAACCAGGCGTTCATTCGTGCCACATCCGGGCTGGATTATCTACCGCCAGAGCAGTCCGCTCCCAACCCGGCTCCCCGCGAGATCTTAGCACAATCCCCTTGAGAAGTATATGAACCTCGTGCCTGCATCTACTATGCACGAATGGTGGTGCTGGCCAGGCATCGAAAGAATATAGCCAACTTAGTCCACATCCAGATGCAAGCCGTGGAGCGACCGGCAATAAAAATATATATTCAGATAATCAATCGGCTTGCTCATCACAGCATCCCGCGCCTTCTAGATATTTTCCAGTATACAGAACAATATCTTCTTATGTGGGAGTCTTTCAAGTGCACTCTCCACGAAGCTTTAGCACTGAGCTGCCGCATCATTAAAAAAGAAGTAGCCCAGATTTTATAGCCTGTAGGTGCTGTTCCCATCCTTTAAGGCGCAAGATCATTCATTCATAGTTCACAGATATTCAGGTGCCTTCAGTTCCTACGCGGCCAGTCCAAAGAGCTAGCCAGCCTCACTCCTCGAGATATCTTGTTCACCGAAGAGGGTGAAATAAAGATCAGTATATCTGTCCCAACTGTAGACTGTACAACACTGACATCAAGTGAGGTATAGCGGGTATTAAGAACAGTCACCAAATCAACCAAGTCGACCCTTCCCGTATCGACGCAATGGCTACTACTTTCAATGCTCTCCGGTCAATTCTCGATAAGATCATGCAGAAAATTGGCTCCAATTTTACTTGGAGCCAGGAGATCCAAAGCTTTAAATCAGCGCTGGCCCAGAGCACCTCCGCGCAATGCTTGGATAAGTTGGTGCAAGTAAGTTGGCTCATATTCCAGCCTCATCATGTGATTGGTAACTGACTAGTAAGCACACCTTTTTTTTTTGAGCAAGTGACCGGGGAGGGAGGTCTAAAGGTACTAGTAGAGTTGGCCAACAAAACCATTTTCCACGAAATCTCATTTCCGCCCGAGGACTTTCTTGCCAAGACTGGGCCACTAGGGAAGCCTGTGGAGCTGTCTACGACATAGGTGGATGTCAATAATGTGAAGATACATATTTGCGTGATGGGCGCATTTGGATTAGCTTCTTGGATAGCCCATATACTCATAATGTTTGCCAAAGAGTGCACATCCCTTGTACTTAGCGTGACATATCTCCCTACAGATATTTAGCCTAAATGCAATGATTAAGAATGTTCGATGCTACCCTATGCAAAGCGTTATGATATTCCAGACATAATAAATGGATGTGAAAGGGCGCCATGAATCCGTTATGCGGAAGGATGGGCGCCCAACCACGCAATGAACATTCCTTAGACCTTACTGCTGCCATCTGCTAGGCCGTGGAGCCTTTATTCGATTCTGATTGGGGTATTTCATTGGAGGAGAAGCTTACATATTATGGCTGGTACTATAAATATAACACTTCAATATTGTTGGTGGGGTTACGGAATAACGACCGTAGGAAGTTTATTGGGCTAGATGTGCATAAGCGTTCGGATGAAGGGTCTGGCTACAATATGGTATCAGAAAGGCAAAAAAAGACTAAAGGTCTGGGGTTTCACAATGCTTGGAACTTGGGACACCTGAAACACACATGCTCCAGTCGAAAAAGATAATGCCCTGCATTGCATAGATTGACCCGGTCCTGTACTACTACTGGAGTGCAAAACTTGGGAGAAGAAAATGGTAAACCTTGCAGCATAGACCTATGTATCAACCACGCCCCACAACGTACCGTCCTATACCCAATGATCGAGTATTCATGTTTTCATGTTTTGCCGCATACTGCTGCAATAATGTATTGGGAGGACTAATCTATGCCATTGAATTTCTGCAACAAGGCTGACGTGAACCAGTAAATTGCGTGATCACAAATGATATAAGGCGAAGAATACCTACAACATACCCGCCCCGAACAATTAATATACTAAGTGAAATGGTTCTTCTTGCTTATTGTTCGACAGGAGAAGACCTGCGAGCACCCCGCCTCTAACAATACATATACCAAGTAAAGCAAGATTCCTCTTGAACGGGAACAATGGCGTTATGACTCGGATTAATACCAGGGCTCGCGATCGTAGAGAAACCGACCACAGTCAAGACAACCATCATACTCGTATACTGCGGAAAACGTCAGTTTACCAACCCCCAGGGGAGGGGGAGGGGTCTACATTGTACTACTAGAGCTCATGATCCATACTCCCGCACCTCAATCCGAGAATAGTCCTTGCGCTATGATAGCTTGTTAATTTGCCTTATGCGGTGGCTCTATTAGTACTACACCATCGATCCAGGATATCTTTCTTGACGCCATGGTTTACCCATTGTGAATATAAGTGGATCATACTGAATCTTTCCTAACCCCATCAATACTCCTCTTCTTGTGCAGTCGAACTGCAAGTAAGAACATGAGTGGATAGCCTGAAGATTTGCTCGTCTACCCACGCAGCTATATCACTTACGGCCTCAGACAGTCCCTTCCTCCTCCTTTTGAGCCGATTTAAGTCGGATGTCGGATAATCCTGTACATTCTCTTCGGTCAAACTGGCTAGAACATTCTGGCCTGGGTTCCTCAGATGCCAGACGTGGAGATTTTCCTCTTCTGTTACATTGCGGTGATCTGTACTGTGGAGGCTGAACTTGCGCATTTTCAAACCATGGAAAAGCTCGTTGATTAGAGATTAGTCATTTGGCAGCGCAAGTCTTCTTGGTTCATGATTTGGGATGGTGACGACCACGACTAGATCGCCCGCGGGCATTGCCATCCCTCCCAACCCGCAGTCCCACATTTCCATGAACCAATCAATTGAATTGCTTCTTTCAGGCAGCTGTGAGAGACTCGGCGAGGGCATCGGATGCTCAATATCACAATCTGGGATCTCTGGATCTACCGCCGCGGCTTCCTCGCTCGCTGCCGATTCGTCCTCGGCGTTTGTAGCCTGATTGATTCCACTCCTATCCCAAAGGTAACGAAAGAAGGTCTGGAACTGCGACTGTCTGAAGAACACAGCTGTAACCTGTGGGGACTCCCAGGGCTGCCATAGTCTGCCCCCTTCCAGGGCGAAGCAATCCGCATCGACTGTATCAGCGTATGGGATACCGCAACGTTGATTCACTGCTTTATCCTGTTCGTTGCTACCAAGGCCCTCCGGAGTTTGCGGAGTGGGCAGGGTCGCTCGGCCGGGCATAAACTCGGCTATGGCCGGGATCCGAAATCCGTGTTGGTCAGCCAGCCAGAACCGAAGTCGAGCAATTCGGAACAGGACAGGAGCTACACGATTTCTTCCTCTTATGCGGCTGACGGCGTGCCACTTCAGTCATGTCCAGCCTGTATTAGAAGCTGAAGCGCCAGAGCTCGTGTAATTCCCGCTGTAATTACAGTCTTGTCTTTTTTAATGACACGCTGGCATTAGTCCAATATTGTGTACTGAGTTTACAGTTGATAGTAATCTTCTTAATCTTCTTTGAATCCAGGTCCTCTGGTAGAAGAAGAAGATTCTTTATCACCTTATTAATAATATCTAAGAAACAGAGGTCCTGGAAGAATATTCTTAAAGTAAGAATAAGAGTATTAATCTGCTTCAGTCACTTCCATAATGCCGCCCGTGTGTCGGAGTCGTCAATTAATAGAAATAATGTCTGGTCGTCCATCATCCGAGATTGTAGATATTCCTGGTCTGGTTCTGAGAGCTTTAGGACTTGGGATTCCAGTGCAAGAACAGTCTCCGTATCTGCGTGAACAGAAAGAATATTACTTCTATCAAAAATATAATTTATCTAGATAGTGCGGATAGTTTTGAGGTAGAACAAGATAAGCTAGAGATAACAGATTCTTTAAAAGAATTTTTTATTTTATAAATACTTGGGCTACTTATCTTGTTATATTATAATAATACCATGATATACAGTACACCCAGTTGCATTTTGGCCCAAAGCCCCGGAATAAGAAGCAGGACATTAAATACTGCAGGGAAACTGGAATATTAGAAAAAGGCTTAGAGATATATATATTTCTTACTCTTGGAATTATATTAAAGAACAGCCTACTAAAGTATCTCTGCTTATTTATTTAGCAGATAGCCCAGCTTTTCCTGATAAAACTGGATTCTTTCATAGATTAATCTATCTGGAGGTCGGCATCGGTTTAGAAAATACTCTCAGAGTAAGTGGATAAGATAGAAATAGAGAGTTTGTCTTTATAATTATTTATTTAGCAAGTCACACTTAGCAGGTAGATAGGAATGGATATATATACTAATACTTAAAATGATTCTAGAGATAATTTACTGGAATCCTCCATATACATATTAATTATCCATCATTAATTTTCACTGTAGAGCCTTTTTTGCGCTGCGGCGATGATGTTCTCGTGGCCGAAGGCACGAAGTGATATATTCAAGAATATAATCAGCTTAGGAAATAGCTCTGTGTCACATGGTAATAGCCTGATGTAGGAGCCCCAGTCCGTGGCTTAGATTAAGACAGGCACATAGTATTCTTGATTAATACAGAGATATCCTTATATTTTGAGGATCTGCTCTATTCAGAGGGTATTTCAGCCGTCGTCCATCAAGCAGCCAAAGCCATTTTCAAATATCAGATAATCCAGGCAGACTTGGGTGTTATTCTAGTAGCACTCCTGGTAGTAGGCTTCTAATATCTTCTCCGCTGATTTGATATGAGCTTGGTGTGTTGGCCGCATGCTTAATAATAATCCTGGAAATTATGGTGACCTGGCTATCGAGATATCTAGAGCACAAAATTATTCTAAATATAGGCTAATACTAAATCACTTATCTCTTCTTATCATAGTTAAGCCATGAGAGAGCCAGCAGACTAGGCCCTTAATACAAATCCACAGACTATATATTATTATTGTGGTTAAGACATAGTGACCTTCAGAAAAAGAGCCCGGATAATATCAGAATAAATAGTTAAATTATATAGACTTAATATAATAGTTAATTATATTCTTCCTAATTATTCTGCATAAATGCATCCGTGGTGAGGTCTTTTGAAAGAAGTTAAGAAATAGTAGCAGGTAGAGAACAGTATAGATAAAATAAGTAAAAATAAAAAAGAAAATACATCTACTACTATAGATTAATTAATATATATTATTAACCGGGCCCTTAATATATGATTATAATATATAATCAGGTCTAATCTAGCGGGCTGTAAACTTTATAATATTAGTAATTCAGATAGCCCTAATCAGTGCTGTTTTAGGGAAAGAGTGCTTTAAAATTAGTATAATATTAATAAATATCTAGAACTCTCTTATTATTTTCTAGATACTATAACTACTAATAAATTAGAAGCTTATTCCATTACAGGTAATTATTATATTATCCTGAATTTAATAAAGTCTTCTAAAGGCCAGTATACTATTAGAGAAAATAACTTTTACTTTATACAATAAATTAGAATATAAGGATTCCTAGTTAACTGATAATTCTTGTCTTTCTGAGAATACTGAGGACCGTGATTTTATTATATCTAACTTAAAATTATTATCAGAATATAGCGATGAACTTGAGAAAGAGAGTGAGGATTATATTCCTGTATATAATATATAATACAAGCGCCTGAGACGCTTCCTATCCATTTACTAATAATCAACAAGTTTCTGAGACTGGATTAGAATATACTAAAAGACTGGATAAACCTGATTTAAGTAATTACTAAGTAGAAAGTAGTCTCTGATAATAGCTTCTTTAATAAGTATCTAGTGCTGTGGTATTCCTGGGAAACTGGAGAAGCAGTATTAGAGTTAATTAAAGAGCTAAATTAATTAATTATATTATTTACTAATAGTCTTCTTATTCATAATAGTCTACTTACAGATATATAATTAGTTAATTACTACTGGACTAGCTTGTGCTGGACAGGCTTAGTAATGTTCTTCTTGCGGGCAAAAACACTTTCACCTTAATATAATATTATTTTTATCTTTCGGACCTTATTTTAGTGACATTCTAGAATTCAAGTGGAACACAGCTAGATCAATAATATTCTTGAATTATCAAGTAGACACAAGGGATAGGGATATAATTTATAAGTAATCTATATATTATTATAAAGGGAATTTATATAAATATACTTATTCTTCTTCTATCTAATCATATAATAGTATGACGCTGTTCCTTTTATTCATGACAAGTGCATTCTTTTATATACAGTATTTAAAGTAGTAAGAATTTTGAATTAAAAAAAGAGGAAGAGAAAAAAAGAAAAAAGAAGAAAAGAAATAAATAAGATTATAAGTAATAAGTTTCAGTTATTGCTGCTCTATATTCTCTGTTTCTTCCGGGACAGGGCTGGCTCAGTGAAATGAATCTGTTTAATATCTCGCGGACAGTAATACATCCTCTGCGGCGGCCACTGGTTATTTTAGTGATCAGATCACCTAAATACAGTATCTGATTACTGGAGATGGAGAAACTGTTGTATAATAGCTGGAAATCTGTTAATTAACTACTGACCTGATGAATCCTTAAATATAATTAATATTTCTTCATCTAGACTGGCTACGTGGAACTGAACTTTTTTGCGGTAGTATCCATAGACTATATATTTATTATTATTATCTGACTGATTTAAATGCTTCCCGCGGCCGGTCTGCAGCTCTGCGCCCGGAAATTCCACTAATATGTATTTTAGAATCCGCCGTGGCTCGCGGTGCGCACATAGGACTGATTTCTGGTAAAGATATTGGCCTTGTGTCCTCATCGGGCCTTTATTTAATTCAAAGAAGAAATATGTGGCGAGGACTATTTATATTAATTTATCTAGAATTATATATAGTTTCTTGGTAAGTTCTGCCACCCTTATCATATTGTCCAGTCGTGGTAGATCCGCCAGAGCGTGGTCCAGCCGGAAGATACAGGTCTGGAGAAGATAGGATATATAATTTAATCCTTTTTTAAAGACTTCTATACTATCCATGCAGGGCGAGGAGTTATATATATATTATAATCAGAAGAGCGCCTTGTCTTGTAGAAAGCTATAACTATGCTGGACTGTATTAGTTTCCTTCCTGGGCAATGGAATGTATCCCGTGCCCATGGATAACAGCAGATTATGTGTTTGCGTGGATGGCCAGATGATTTGATATTTCTCCTGAGTAATCCCGTGTGGGTTATTAGCACGGATATCTCCATCCTGCAGAACACTAACTTTGGATAAGTACTGGGATTTGAAGATCTTATGTTAAGTTAGCAAGAGATAAATTGCTGTAAAATTAAGAAACTGAGATAGTCTCCTACCCAGGCACTGCAGTATTATATTCTAGGCTATTTTTGTCAGCTTCTTGAATAATAACTTGATACAGAATCTCGACATTCCGGCGCAGCGAGAAGATGTACGGGAAGAATATTAAAAAAGAGACTGAGTAACTTATGCTTAGGATAATAACAGATTCTGGTTTTTGCAGTGTAATATAATTCTTTGGTATACTGAGTTGATAGTCCCGTGCCTTATACTATGGTAGTTAAGAAAGATAACTAACTTATTATCAGAAATATAGCTTGTGATAATAGCAAGACAGTGTCTTTCCATTATTAATAATATTATATTAAATACCTGATACTTCTGCTTATAGACCTGCTGGAGTGTTTACTCTAATATACCTGAGTCATAGATAGTATCTTGAATAAGATTCAGAATACAGCCCAACCAAGGCTATATTTATAAAAGAAAATAGCCGGGCTGGAATATATATTATATTAAGTCAGGAAATCTTCGACATGCTTCTGCGGCCGAGATATTATTATATACCTGATCAGTTCTGATAACAGAATCTGCTCTCAGTGAGTTAGCTATTATACAGGAGGTCGTTGCATCCAGTATTATATAGACAGACCATAACAGAAGAAGAGTATGTAATTTATTAATACTAATATCCATGGTCAGATCTGGGATTTCTGGTAGTATAATAGCACTGGCTAGCTGTTACTCCAGCGCTTGTAAAAGGCCTAAGATAATTATTCCCCGAATCCTGTTATTATTAAAAGCCAGCATAACTGGATGCTTAGTCAGTAGTAATTAATAAACTGTCAGCTAAAGAGTATCTTAATACAGGAAATATTAGATAAGATCTTAGTAATATTCTATGCCGCGGGCCTGCTGGCCTAACATTATTATACAGGTATTATATATACTATATTAATAAAGGGTCTGATGCTCGGCCTATCAGCTAAGACAGAAGACACATACCGTGGGTAAGATTAGAGCAGACTACTGCTGACTGAAGTAAAATAATTCGGCCTGTCAGATAGTGTATGAGATGTGTACTGGGCTGAGACAGTGGAATTATTTAGTAAAATAACTATAGATAATATTATTGTATCTGCTGCTATTAGAATCTCCAGCAGTTCTTTAAGTACTACTGTAGAGATCTCAGTATAATATATTAAAGATATAGTCTGGTCAGAACTCTGTATCTGTCAGTGCAGGATTTATAATAGTGAGGTAGTCCTGGGTAAGTCCTACTTATAGTATATTCCAGGAGGATAAGCGTCCATTAACAGAATAAATACCATGAATAAATAGAGTTTTTAAAATAGACATTTCAGCTTGCATAACTGTATAAAGAGTTTTATTAAATCTTTATTAAATATTCTACTGACAGGCAGCCTCTCTTGAGAGAGATATAGATAATCTATCTAATATATAATTAAATTAAAAGATTCTTAAAGAAAATAATATTAAAGAAAAGCCTGGTAGACTGTTAAAAAAAATAATTCTTGTTAAAGTTGCTTGGTCTGGCTGAGCTGGAGCTTATCAAGAATCTGATATTATAATAAAATAAATAATACTGGACCTGAAAGCTGATGGCAGCCTTGAAAGTTAATTACTAATAAGAATACTTAATCCAGGTCTGTAATATCTTGAGCGGCCTGGAGCACCTCCACCAGGTCTCTTTCATAAACAGCAGTTAGTCTTGTAAGAACTAAAATTACCTGTATATAAACTGGGACAGAAGAGGCCCTAGCTTATATATAATTTTATAATACTTCTAGCAGGCTCTTAATTCTCTCTAATTCTACCAGCCCGTCCACGAAGAAACAGACAACATATATTTATAGAAATATAAATCTTATCAGGAGCGAGCCCTTCAAGTTAGTAGTAGAAAATCAAGTAGTATTAATAAAATATTAATAAATATTATCTTTCCACAGGGCCTTGGAGTATTTATTAATAGCTAGTAAATCCTAAAGTCTGTTTTCTGCGAAACAGATCAGCTATTTATTATAAATAATAGTGATACTGAGATATAATTAGATTACCTCTACTAAGTTTCTGCAGAGAATATTATTATAAGAGAAAAACAAGTATAAAGCCAGTATATAATTATAGTTACTAATAAAGAAAACCAGGGAAGGATACTGCATGGCTGGATAATCCATATTTTATATAATCTCATTCATCTGCCCTGTATTAACCAGGGACCAGCCTGTGGCGTCTTACATAAGGTCCAGCCATGCCATGGTAAATTATTTAATCTTAATAGAAGGTTCAGGCCTTATATATATCCCTTGAATCAGAAGTGACTCAAACCATTATATGTATACTATCTATTTTTATCCCAAGAGATATTCCGGTATGCGCAGCTGAGTAATCTAATAAAAAAAGTATTTAAGATTATTTATTAGATCTTACTATATTCTCAAGTCTCTGAGCACTGGTTTCTTATTCTAAAATATATACATCTTGTCTAAAGATAGACCTCATCTTATCAAAACTATAAAAATAAGACAGGTATTAGGAGACTTATAAGATTTTAGAACAGACTAAAAATATACAAAATCATTATTCAAGATAATAAACAGATTTTATAGCTGTTAAATACTTAAAATTATATAAGAAGATAAGTTTTAGTTCTTCTTTTTTAAAAAACCTGGCTCATGAATTAGTAAATATTAATACAGATAATCATGGGATAATTAGTCTTATAGCATATAGTCAACTAATTTAACCAGGCCTGCAGAGATTGGTTAATAGCTGTTCTATTAATAAACTGTATTGACCCGCATGGTTCTTAATAACTTCAGAGATGGGGAGCGGACATGCTTTCCTATGTTAAACTAGAGAAAATCTTTATAAGCTACAGTATGAGCTTTTCATATTCATGATGATTTAAAAGACTCTGTGGATATTTACTCTGGGATCATATAGACAGCACAGTAGATATCTGTATTCAAAAGATTTATTAAGATTTTGTCTCATCCTCTTCTTATATTATATAATATACTGATGATAGACTTTGATATCCAGATTTCTTATCATGATAGCTTGATACTTGGTCTTATATATCTGTTTAAGATTTCTTATTTTATTTATTTCATAATTTTATTCTTTCTCTATTATTTTTCTAAGTCTCCCGGCGCCATTCTCAAGGCATAGATAATTATATTCTATAATATAGAAATACTGCTCTGGGAGCTGTCCAGCCTGACTTGTCAGTTATTATAAATCTTTCACGGGGATAAAACCGCACGTTAAAAGAAATCTCAGATAGCAGGTACTATGGCTCTGATCTATACTATGGCTATCCTGAGTATTACTATAATCTATTAATAGCAAAGCTATTTCTGCTCTGTCTATCTTTCCAGCTTAACCAGCCTGGCTATCAGCAAGATCAGCATAATCCTCGCTCAGATCTCAGACACATCCATGGCACAGAGCAGCTTTCACTGAGATTGTCTCTGGCTTAGATTTTGGGCGTTAGTACCATCAATTCATGCACTGCAGACACAGGAAAGCCCACCATCATTGACCGTTAATATTATCCGAATTACTACGTGGAATTTGTTGGCGGCGGCCGGCTGTGCTGCGCAGGTTCCCGAGCGTTTAGGGTTGGTGGGCCACTGGCATCCGAGCCTGTACGCGATGCATCTCGTCTTGGTGTGGAGCAGCATTTCGTATGCCCAAGGGGTCTGGGATATGATACTCTGATCTATGAAGTTACAGTAGCACAACATTGGTATTCAGCTCTCGCCAGAACGGCGCCCCTTCGATGGACTCATCGGCGAATTGCAGATTCGGGGACGAGTGTTGGTGCTTCGCTAGTTGCAACGCGCGACTTCATGCAAGCGGAAATACCGGTTGTTGCTTGGAGGTCATATGACGACTATTCTCTCCTACAAGAGGTTTATATATTGTTCTCATGTTTTTCTGATTAGGATCTGATGTATATTCGCCGTTGATTCAAGCCATCATAAGGCAGATTGATTAGGGTGAAATTTCCCCGTCTAATTGTCAGAGATTGTACAAGCGGTGAACCACCACCTTTAACTCTATTATCTGATCTGACAACAGGACATTGGCTGTCCATCAATATTTTTTAAACAGCCCATGCCCAGACTAGCAACCTAGATATTTGTTAATACAGTGTGTCCTGTCACTGCGGGTATTGGTGCCCGCATTATCGCTCGGTGGCTGAACAGCACATCTATCTCTAGTCATGCTCTCGATCCTGCAGTGTAGTCATATCCTGAATGAAACCCAGGATACCATCCTAACTCCGGATTATATACTTCAGCCCGTCGTCTCGTGTATTGATGTAGATGTCAAGGTGACTTAGAGCATCATGCCTGAGGTACTCTTACTCTTTCCCCTCCCGGTGCACATACCCTGAACGGCATAGCCGAAGTGATTCTACCAACTGCTTGCGCAAGAGGTTTACCAGGATCCGCCCTTCATGGTCAGAAGAGTTCCAACCAATGGTTCTCTTGAGCGGTGGCATCTTCCTTATGGTCAATGATATTCGGAGTCATGTTAATTGTGACCTTACGTCCCTCCAACTGGCTGTCTACACTGGAACTCCCTCACCGAGCAATTTTTGACCATGAGGGGCCGGGACAAATGGCACTTCCCAGGCCTGTAGCTGGGTCTGGCCGCGGAACCTTGTCGCAGTTATTATTAATAATATCCCAATGTTCCACCCTCTCTTCCGCTGCATGGCCTGACACGCTGACTGGTACATGGGCGAACCAATAACCAGTAAATATCAGTACTAGCAGAGCTATCCTCTCTCCGATGATGCTTAACTAACCATGTACAGGAAGCGTTGGGGCACCATGGTAATAGTAGTATATAAGGAAGCCTGGTTTGTCTGGTAACTGTTCAGTAGACAACTGATCTTGCTAGCGACGAGAGTGCGGTTAAGCTACATACACTACCAGAAATTAGTAAGCTTTAATCTAGGGGCCCTCAGAAGTTGATAACTCCTGCAACTGAAAAGCTTATTCCTAGAATTATAATAATTACTCTGAGAAATAACTACTATTTTCCTATAATATTTTACATTCGCATGATTGTTCTCTGTCTTCGGGGGTCATTGTATAGCCATGAGGAGACTATACAGTTTTTTGAATAATATTTTACAGTGTATATTACTCTGCAGACATCAAAGTGAAAAGAATCTTTTACTAATATCAGATATATATTTAGGCCAGGCACCGTCCCAGACTGTTCTATAAACTACTATTTTTCTATAGTCTTGCCAGTCTGTCCTTATTTTCTTTTTAAATTTATATTTACCAATTGGCCATGGCTAGTTATAAATATATTACCCTGTGTTACAATCCTCTTCATCATGAAAAATATATTAGATTATTAGATAATAGGCATCCCTGCCCACAAGACATCAACTTAAAATAGTATAAGATTATATATACATAGCTGCAACTACTTTAAGATATGACTGACTTAACTGCCAGGGAATCTTGCCTTAATTCTATTATAAAATATCTGTTATATAACTCTCACCGCCGTATCCTGGTATACTTAATAAAATATAGATATATACCAGATCCTCTACTGCTTACTGCAATAGTCAATAATAATGATTCCAGACACATATTACTGATAATCTAAAAAAAAAGTTAATCTATAATTCAGAATATGCTTTATCACCTTCTTCGTCGAGTGGCTGGAAAAATCAAGAATTAACTGGAGGTTATATATTAGAATAAATAGAGATCTTCATCCTTGCGAGGCTGATTTTTATTAGATTAAGAGTAATATAATCTATGATTTATTTAAAATATATATTCTCACAACTGTCTTATTTATATTTAAGCTAATATATTTATTTCTCATGTTATATATATGCTGCTCATGTCTTTATATATAATAACAGAAAGCTTAATTATAAGATATAATTTATTTATTTAATATAATTATAATTAATTTTTTTTAAGAGCCTCCGCGTCACCTTACATAAAAGAAATTAGTAATATCAGTCTTCAGATATTCTATTATATTCTATACACACAGCCAGATTACCTTGGAGATAATGGGTACGTGCTATCCATCTACTAAAAAAACAGTTAATCTATATTTAATACTGCTTAATCTTTCTCCCACACTGCGGATCACCCAGCCATACGGTTGTAAACTCTCAGGCTGAGTGAAGCTGCTGTAAAAGGCAACTATGATCCTGTAGCTGATAGTATACAGTTATATAATAAATATTCTTAATATTAATTTATAACTGATTAACCCCCTTCTTTGGAATTTTCAATAATCCAGATATAGAATGAGTATAACACTTTCAGTCCAGTGCTCTGAATACCAT
Source organism: Aspergillus vadensis CBS 113365 (assembly GCF_003184925.1). Taxonomy (NCBI): domain Eukaryota; kingdom Fungi; phylum Ascomycota; class Eurotiomycetes; order Eurotiales; family Aspergillaceae; genus Aspergillus; species Aspergillus vadensis. The sequence goes on from NW_020292072.1 coordinate 237,235, forward strand.
GTGCAATTCCACATTCTCAGCATAATTCCATCCGTTAGCCTGGACAAGTTGGGGGTACTATTTCTAGATAGACTTAAACACAGAGCACTCCAAGCGCTGTTACAGTACCTGTAAAATATAGTATTAAACAGGAAATAGCAGACTTGTTAATAATAACTGAGCTGATAATTTCAGTATTAGCTCTACTAGTAGATTTTTAATCTTATCACCCATCTGGCAGGTATAAAGCTTGTCAGCTGGTTTCTGAAAAGATAGATAAATAAAAGACAGATATAGAAAAATACTTTGGTTAGAAGAATAATAATTTTAGATAGCTGATGAATAATAGACAGGATTATCCCGTACATTGCTCAAATATATACAGTTTGAATTTGAAGACTGACACATTAAATATCATTGAGAGATAGTAAATAAATAATCTAATAATTATTTTATTCTCTTTTTTTTAAAATATATTAGGAAGCCATGAACCAAGAATAAGGTACCATGGTCTAGATAACAGCTCTTAGATTTTAGGAACTATTAATATCACTCACCAGAGTTTCCAATTTTCACCAGATGGTTTCATACCTGACTGGTAAGAAATGGAGTACATAGGTTAGTCATGTAATATTACCCACCCGTGCGATGGTATTTCCATGACCATGTTATATGATTAATATAATAGTAAGATAAAGGCCAGTCAATTATTTGCCTGCTGGAAGATATTATCTATATTATATAGCTAGGCTTCTGGTCAGATAGTCTTTGACCTACTGCTCAACTTTATAGTACCCAGGCAGTGCTATATTCTAATAAAATATATGATTTGATAAGTTGCTCCAATATATTTATTTATAGTATTTTATTAATATCCTAGATAAATACCATGCAGTCTAATCTCTTATTACTGGTAATCTCATTCCGGAACCAGTTATACAGGATTCTTACTCCCCGCCAGTAAATCAATCTCAGCTATGATCACGCGGCTTCAAACAAACTTCGGCCATGTATTGGTAAGAACAAGGTACTTGATGCTCTTCTTGGCTTGGTTAAAGACCTTCGCATTGAATATTTAGAGAACCTCGCCCCAGTATTTCACCTGGTTATTATCGGCGAATAGCGAACCGGACTCGCTTTTTATAGAGATAATCGGAGACGCTGAGAGTGTGGGGCCATAGCCTGGTAAATTAAATAGAATAATAAGATTAGCTGGGTGCCTGTCTCTGAAAAGAAGCCCAGCAGGATTTTTAAAAATATTCTCCAGCTTCTTCTATTCCTGCGAAGAGATATTAATCAGTAACTGTATATAGTAATCACTGATAAAGGTCATGTAAATATATAATATATAGTAAAACTACTTTTAAATCAAGTTAGTAAGATTTCTATAATCTGAAATCTTGTTATTTTAGACTATATAAAACAGTGAGCTCTTCTATTCTACCATTTAAGTTAGAAAAGCTATATTCTCTCTAGAAAAATCTTAATAAACAGAGAAATCCTGCAGCGGTGCAGGAATATATACTAAGATATATTTAAGTATATGTTTAATAAATATATTATTCCGAGAGCTGGAGCTGGAGCTAAAAGATCTATTTTATAATTCCTAGCCAGACTTTATAAGCTCAACAAGAATAAAGACTAACCTGCAAGCCATGATGCTATTAGTAAAGAAATTAGTATTAAATTCTTACCATGCGATTAAATCAAAGGTCCCTTATTAAATAGTATAATAATATATTATCTCTTAGTATAGCAGGAGAACAGCAAAAATCTTTATTATCTAAATAAAAAGACAGATCTTATAGATATTAATTATATTTTCTTACTTTTTTCTTCTTTATTTCTATTTTCCTGTTGGTCACAGCTTGGAGTATCTACTACTAAAGCAGTAACCAGTACTGATAAACCAGCTCCATGGCGGGAATATAGAAGATAATAAGCTATATTAATATTATAGAAAGATTATATAACAGATTAGCTGTTCTACAGGCCTTATTAGTCTGACTAGCTCACTTAGTAATAATACAGCCTATTATCTGGACTCGCCAGCTATGGATATCATAGATATAACAGGATTTCCAGAGAATAATAAAGTCCATAATCTATAACTAGAAAACCTGTTTAAACACGCCAGGCCACCTGCATATCAGTTAGCATGTAACTCTTATTATATATATACTGGGTGTATATCAGAGACCTTCTTACTACTCCCAGTCCTAGCTTATTTCTGACTTTTACTGCATTTCGGTCCCATGGACCTCGGTGCCTGGAATCCTCCAAGTACAGTATTATTTGTGAGAGATAAGCCATATTAAGACTGTGAGGAATATCTATTAATTTAATTAAATATTAATATAGTAACAGTAAAGATAGGCGGTGGCTGTTTTACCTGAATGAGTAATATTATTATAACGAGTACGAGGATCTTAGTAGTATAGATAAGATAATAGAACTAGTTTATAATATTAAGCTTACCCCTTAAGGTGGAGGATAAATAAATTCTATTATTATTATAAATAATATAGCCCTCCTGAAGCTTCGCCACATGGTAGAAGCGACTATTTAATACGTGGAACAGGGCAATACTATACAGTAGATAGATATCTATAATCCAGTACTCAGCATCTCCGGGCATGATGGTACTAATCATGGTTCCAAATTACACTGAAGTCTAATAGACATAAAGTATAATAACAGCGGACAGTAAAAGTCCGAGGCCTCACAGCAGAAGTAGAGGCATGTTATAATAAATGATAAGATAAGCTATGCCAGATATAATAATAACTATCCAGGTACCCGCCCAGCAGGCCTACCATATACTAACCATAATATAAGCTAATTGGGATGTAAATGCAGTAGTAATCCTAAATTCAGATCTTATAGTTCTGTTGTCATGGGGAAAAACTAATATGAAAGATTTTAATATAATAATAGACAGACCTAATAAGAAAATTTAATTTTAATAAATATTATCACTTAATATCATCAGTCCTGTTCCTATAGAGGAGAGAGTTATTAACTAAAATTAGTACTAGACTAGTCTATCTTTTAAGCTGCTTGAGATTTCAGGATTATATTTCTTATAGATAAGATGGCTCTCCAACCTATAGCCGGGCTGCTGTCTAACTCACATGTAACCCCCATCTCTTCTATAGTACCTTGAACTCCCATGTTATAGTAGCAGCAGTCTACAGAGCGGCAGTTTTATACTTTTAATATGGTTCTTAGCAATCCCTATCACAGTATATTCGCATGGTAGGTTCCACCTGTTCTTGCAACCAGCCGGTTCTAACGGTTGTTTCCTACCGCCAGATGCTGCTGATCGTCCGCCATCGGTTCTCCACGGTGAGTTGTCCAGTAATGAAAGACTATATCCACTTTATTGAGCATCCCCTATTCCTCTGGTAGTCAAGTAGGTTTGCCACCGGTATAGGCCCACCAGGGCACCGACGGACTCTCATGCGGCTGGCCAGGGAGATCATCCGGGAACATTACATACACTAGGGAGTTAGATCTTCCGCTCCTTGTTCCTTTGTTCTTTTGCCCCTCTTACAGAATTGGATGCGCTTACCCAAGTTGCAATACACGGGGCTGATCAGCGAAAAGGCAACTGTACAGCGGCAATAGGATGACTTTCTGGCGAGTTGGCCGCAGAACATAACCGGGAGACCATTTAATATTCAAGTGAATTTCCCAGCCCTCCATTGAAAATCCCTCGCAATGTCAGATTCAAATATTGCCAATTTCTCTTGTTCCTAAAGAATGTGGAAACCAGTATTTTAACCTATCGCAATACCTCATCTTCTGCATCTCTTCTCTCGGCTAATGTGAAAGATCTTTATTATAGTTCACGGATTTCAAAGAATCTGCAATGAAGAGCATAATCAGTTCGTAAACTATAACAATACAATTCCGTACTTGCTACCATAGTCTCTTAGTGATGCTACATTATTCATGATCCCTCATCTATCGTCCCTTCGCCTTGACGCTCGTAAGCATCGCTTTCCGCAAGGCAATGTCACTTCCGGTCAACGCAGCGGCCTGAACAGCAGTAGTTTATACGCCTAAATCCTTCCGGACTGTTGGAAACTAGAGGGAGAGCACACCTGGCAGGTTTGAAACATATCATCTAAAGCGCCTGGTGCTCCAGCTCCACCACAACCCGGACATAAGCTATGGAAACACGGAGCGAGGGCCATATCCAGTGCCTTGATTCTATACCAGTCATATTGGGGTGTCTCTATATTTTCTAGTAGGTCTCTCAGGAGTCTATCCTGCTTAATATTAATTATCTATCTAGCTCAGGCCAGGGTGTTGGATTGAAGTTAACAAAGTTATCAGAGATTACAGAGTTCTTAAAGTATCTGTAATAGAATCTATATTAATCTTATATGATTCTGTGACTATAATATTTGTTAAAGCTTCTGAGATTCATGTTGTGCTTTCTCAAGGACTCAGTAAAAGCATGCTCTGGTTATATATTAATAAGGATAAGTTTTTGTTTTTCTAGACAGTGTTCTTGAGTTTGTAGTTGATTATATCAGTTCCCCCAGATTATTAATATGTGAGGAGATAAACCTTTTATCTCAGCCAGAGACTAATGCCTGTTAGTGTGTTTTTCTGTATCAGTAAATACAGAGTGTGAGTTGGAGTAGTAGAGCTAGATATATTTAAAAAGACTAGGAAAAAAAAAATAGAATTAATTAAGATATAGCTTAATAATTATAGAAGTATATATTTCTACCTGATATATATTAAATTAAAACCTGTAAAATGGTAGTATAATTATGGTCAAGTTATTTGGACTTGTAACTCTCCTAATAATCTTGTAGATTACAGATTATTAATATAAATAAATCTTATGGATGTCGGGAAGTACTTTTTTGGTTAATCTAGTTTATTATTCTATTATTAGCTTGGAGGATGTTACTTATTAAATGTTTTTAGGCTGCAAGATAAAGAAACCTATTATATATAAGTAGGATTTTATTAAATAAAACTATTTCCATGGTCGCTGTGCCCTCTTTATCTCATATAATACTAAAAGTAAATAGACAGAAAGTCTATTTCTCTATCAGCCTTGGCTCCTGCAGCCAGACGTATAGTAGGTAAGAATGGATTTTTCTGGAATCTTACAGTCTCGGCTTATTCCATGAATGGTTAAGGCCGGATGGTACTCTACGAGTTATGGTATCCAACTGTTTATCTGGAGTGGCAAAGTCCATACTTCAGGCGCGGCTGGATCTCTGAAGGTTACTATTACTCCTGAGAATAGTGTCAGAATAGTAAGAGGCTCTGGCTGGCGCTCTCTAGATTTCTGGCTAGTTATAGTTATAGTTAATTAACCTTTCTCCTACTCTCCGTCGCCCACGGCAGTTGATCATGCTGAGCGGCAAAGATTACTTAATCTTATTTGATAATATAAAGATATTTTATTACTCATGGAGAGTCTTTCCCACTTTAATATTAATATAGTTAAATAGAGAGTGATGATATGATGCTAAGTACTGGCTAGTATTTTACAGACCTGGATATTCTTATCATGGAGATATGGAAATAAGAATTCCTGGTAGATTTTCTTATTATTATGATTACTATTACCGCAGCTAATATGAAAAAAGGGGTGCTCCTGCACAGACTTATTATGGCAGAGGTGGGTTGCGCTGTGTCTTTAAGATAAAAGAGATACTATTCCCTGCTGATACAGATACTTAGCTTGTCCTGGTCCTTGGGTATGGAATATTTATCTTTCTCCATGCACTTGCTCAGGGCTGGTATCTTTTAATTATGACTATTAGTCTTACAATTTCGCATTCCCTTCATAATGTGATTGTATGGATGAAGATTCGCGGTTTCTTTATCTCTTGGGGTATATAACTGTATCTGATTACCTTACTGGCGGCCCAGCTGTACTGGGTTATTAAGATTTATGCTAATTTTGTCTTTTTTAATCAGGGCTAGGCTTTTATATACCACCACTCGGCCACTTGAGCTGTTTTTTTAGTGGGTGTCTGAGTGTGATCCTCCCCATGCTCTGCATTACTAATGTGAATCTAGAAATCCTTAGTGGATCTTCACTATCTGTTTTCTCCTGTATATTATCTAGCGGGGCTATGGATGTTCACTGGTGTAGCTGATTTACTTCAGCCCACGGTTTGGTATTATACTCCTGTTCATGGTGATTTCTATCGTGTTTGCGGTGGTGGATATATATATAATCCAGGTTAAGAATCGCCTAGGCTACCCCCCGGGGATGGAGCTGTTCTGGAAGGTAAGCAGCCACCACTGACAAGGGGAAGATTAGCATGCTGATCCTGCTATAATTAATATTTGTTTTCAAATGCCTGAGTGATACCATTATCTTGGATGACTTCTGGAGCGTCCTGGATTGACTGTGATATTACTACTACCTGGACGGTGTGCCACCGCAGGAGGCCACGCACGCTCGCAGTTGGAGTATAAACCGGCCTGTGGACTGTGTACCCGAGGTGTTTATCAAACACCCCGAGCCAGTATGTTGTCCACCGGACATGGTGTAAAGCCTGCAGTATCGTGTACCGGCACCAACAGGCACAGCGCAACCTGATTTACATGCTGGATCCGCTGGGTACATCCGCTACGCATTAGAAGAAGGGTTCTTTTTTTCTCTCATGATAGATATGTTAGGCCCTCCAGCAGGCAGTTGGGAGGCTTTCCTTTTGTAATAATATATATAATGTGACCATGTGCAACTAGTTTGGAGAAATACGGGAAAGCATAGTGTGTGGCTGTGTGCAAACTGTCGGAACATACGGACGTCCCCTTCCGCCTGCCCTGGGGTTGACCTCGCTTAGTCATTGTTTAGTAGGCAGTTACAGCTAAATAGCTGGCCTACCGGCCACCCAATAGGAGAACAATCGGTCGCTTCCCACACAAACGCGTGATCACGTTACTTGGCGTCATGGCCAATTGGCCATACATCTGTCTGGCTGTTTGCCTCCGCCAGGTTGAATAACTAGCGCCAAACCGATCGCTTGCTGAGTCAGCTAGTCCGAGGGGTCAGGAGGCCACATCGTTAACCATGGCGAGGCTTAGTAGTATCGGGGAAGATAAAGTAGAACACTCGTAATGCACTTTTTGGCACAAACTACTAAAAAATTTTTGTTTTTTGGCTTGGAAATATAAAACGCCTACGACGTTGTCGCCATGGTGACCTGGCCATCGAATGTGGACGTCGCAAGGCAGCGACAAACGTCTGCCTCCCATGTTATACCAGGATGTGCCGATCACCTCCGACAAATTAACGAAACTCACGGTGGAGCTTCAATGGGCTTAACTGCTGGGGAAAGTACCAGCAGGAGGAGGGGCGCGACTTATGTTGGTGACATATCCTCGTGTCTTTGGCTCGCGGACGCGATGGAGACCCACTTTACTAAACCGCTGGAGTCATGATTAACTATGCGGCTGATTCGTTCAACCATTAACGCCACCGACGATCAAAGCAGCTACGGGGTGGAAGGTTGTTAAGACTAAACGTATTTCTTTATCTTGGGATTGACAGACCAGGTTGGCCTCGCTCTACTGCAGCCAGCACAAACAGCACAAACAGCACAAACATTCACTCTTAAGTGAGATAGCTACATACTCTCAAAATCGAGTAGATCTCAATTACGGCCGGACAAGCTTGGTGAAAGACAGTAGTTCTAGATAATATAACTAAGACCTTGTCCTATTGGTATCCTCCCAGCCTGGTATAAGAAATGATCCGTTCTCTTCTTCTTTGCCCGGTGACGTCCATTCCGACTTCATTTCCTTATACCGAGCTGAACAGCGGGGTTTGGTGTGAGAGATCAGGATACTTTTATAGATACTGCTTACTTTCCTGTGCAGGCAGTGATTCTCCTGGTTTTAATACTTTACTTATTCCTCTAGCTTTCTATAGCTCTCCCTCAGCTTAAGGTCCCGTAGCATGTCGCTTGGTAGTGTAATGGAAATAGTCTTACCGGACTCTGGTTTCAAGACTTGAGCATACTGATCAGCACAGTTCAAGGGTGACTGGTGGCTAGATTTAGTATATTATAAAATAGAATATACTCACAGATTAATATTATGAGAGCTTTTATAGATATATCAGTTATATTATTAGAATACTCAGGAAGCTTATTTATAATTATACTGTTAATTTCTGATATTATATCTCTGTTGCTTGTATTGTTCTCATAGGTTAAAATGTCCTTATCTGAGATGGCCTGGAAGTTCGGCTTACTATTATCTAGTGGGGCTGATTTAGTATAGTATAAGATATTTAACTAAATGCTGGAATGTGATTTCTTCTCAGCCGATGCCAGTACTTTCCAGAATTTGTTAAGTCATGGCAGGTGAGTCTTCATTGTTGTTAGAGGGTGAAGGTGATGATAGAAGAACTGAGATTTCTGTAAGATATATATATACCGCGAAGGTGAGAGGCCCCAGTCTAGATCTTATATAGTATTTTATAAAGGCTGGCTGTCTTGTTAATTTAAAATAAAATGATACCATGTGCCAGTCCTGCGCGAAATAGTCCACCCAACGCAAGCCAGAGTTGAAGGTAACATTGAGGCCATGATTCTAGGCATGGGCAGATCAGGGGCTGAGTGTAACTTCGCGAATCCTTGGGGCATTTAATGATGGCCGACCAGGGACTAGCTAAATTATGTTTAGTGGGGCTACTTTGCCTGTTCGCAAGCTAGAACAATTGGGGCTTGATTCCCTGACTTGAGTTGTCAGATGGTGGGAAGACGGGTGACTTTGTCTATAGAAGTGAGACCAATAGATATTATAAAGTAAGAAAGCAATGAGCCCTTGAAATAATATAGGCTATCTAAATCTAACCCTCCAACCTCTTTTCGCATAGTACATATATTCTCAGTATGCTTTCCGTACTAGCGGCCTCAAGAAATATTTTCAACAAAACGCTCTGGATCCAGGATCCTTCCAGTATTAATATTGTTTGACCCTGATAATACCCCTACTCTTCCTGTGGTATCCGGCTCCCGCTCACCTCTTGGCCACACGAAACTTTGGAACCGATAATCTGCTTGGTCGATGGTCCGAATGTATGGACGGATTACTTCCCAGATTTGATTGCAAAACTGTCTGAGGTTGCCGAGGGTGCACTCCACGCGCGGAAGGAAAACTGGCGAGATGGCAACTGAGTCGAGTGTGTACTTATGAACGACCGTAAGGTGCATTTCTAACCAATCGACGGGGTAGGCCAGCATGGCAGAGGCATATCGAAAGATTTTCTCGGGATGCGTACGCGGAAATAGGATACTGGGCCCATTCTAGGCCAGGAATTAAAGGTCCTCATAAAAAAGAAGACAACTAACAATCACCCGGTTTCGCCCGGTCCATCTGCAGACCCAGGATGCAATTCTATATTTCAAGGCGCTCCCAAGCCGCTTCCAGCGGGCGTCAATGCGCACTACTTGACACGATTGGCACCGTCATTATTAATCGGTATATGTGTGCGCATTCGCCCCAGAAAGAATATCAATTACTACTGTAGAGAAACTAGAATTGAAGAAACTGCGTAAAGTCACCGGGGCCGGGTGCAATATCATGATTATTGTCAAATACACCCCCCCTGTTCTCCTGTGTAGTCCACATATCCGGCGCCGCTGTCGTTGCCGGTAGAGCAGTTCTCAAGGCGGCAGGATCCACATTGTCCGGTAAACTAGCAGGGCTCTAAAGTCGCTGGTGCCAATCTATAACAGTATGCTGCATTTCAAGTACTAATTATTAAGTTTCCTGCCGCTCGGAAAGCTGTTGTCTCCACTGATGCTGGTTATTAACCAGCTTCTGCTTCTTACTCTTAATATCTTGAAGGTGCTCCAACAGGGTCTCCTTGTCCCTTTCCAATGCTTTAATTTCCTGCTCCAGGATTTTAACAGTAGCTAAACATGCCTCGTGGTTCTCCAATGATGGGGCAGAAGGAGGGTCTCGAGAACTAGAGCCAGGTACCTGTGCCAGCTGGTGGGTGCGTGGAGTCAGCAGAACGATCAGGAACCAGCAACCGTACGTGAAGGCTTACCGTGGATGGGCGTCGACGGGACCGCAGAGGCTGCTGGAGAGAACACATTGAGGGCTCTAGTCTTTGGATGGATTGTGGGTCAGAAGTGGTACTGTGACTCTTGATCTTCCGGGTGCTTGCGCGGATGCCCGCCCGCGGTTCTGACTTTGGCATTTCCTGATGGTAACAAAAGTCGTAGAAGAACCACTGTGCATGTACCGTGCTGAAGGAAGAATTAGCTGGAGAAAATTAAATATTTATGAGCAAGTCTGACAAGAGGAAGTAAGCATCTTTGGTAATGGTAGATAGATCCTAAGTAACATAATTAGCAAAGAAAGTTAGGAATAACCGCCCTCTGATTATTTTGGCCACATGACCCGGTGTCACTATGGTTGACCAAGTGAGATATAGTAATAATTGAGGTCTGCGACAACCTGCTTTGCTGCGGATCCAAGCGCCGTGGAGTATTTGCTTGCCCAGAATAGTTAAATATCTAAGTTAATCTTGTTCGCTCTGATCTATACCAGAGTTCGTTTAATCTGTGGTCTCTGAAACTGACCTATCTGGCCTGTGGCTAAAGGCTTCCTTCCCTCATTGCTACTATTGCACAAAGTAGTATTGACCTGTGGACCTCGGACAACCCTGGGCAACGGGGCATGTTGACCGGTGAGTGACATGGTTAAGTTACGGGGGATTGTTGCATTACTGTAATAGAATTTACCAGGGAACAACCCCAGGGCAATGAATTCTTTATATTTATGTGTTTTCTGGTCTTTCCTTCTCTTATTTATGGCTCTGCAATCCTGGATGTCTTCTGCATGGCAGGCAATACATGTACTGTATCTGGATCTTGCCTTTTATACTGGTCTCTGCATGCGCAGCTCTTCTACTTATGCCATGTTTTGCGATTTCACTTTTGCTCCGCATGGTTAAGAGATACTACTGGGCCTGGACTCCCGGCGAGGAACAGGATTATCCATCATGGGTAGTACTCCATCTCTATCTAACCTGGCCGGAGAGGGCTCGGAAATATTTAATTAAGCGCAAACCCAGAATGAAAGAATCTCTGCGGACTAAATACCGGCTTCTGGAGAAAGATATATGACGGCACTGCCGCCCGATATGCAAGAAGCTATCGCGGCTCAGGCATCGGATCCCCAGGAGACAGGGCCGTGGCCGACATAAAACTTAGTCTAGTCCTATCTTGATCAGTACCTCCACCCCTTCCGAGTATTGTTCAGACGACCCAAGCCCTCTAAGAATGTGGATGATAAGGCTACTGACCTCTACATGCGTCGCCCGTCCACAGAACCACAGTCAGACTGCACAGTCGACTCAGGGTCTGATATTGACTATCCAGTCCCCAGCTAAATGTGCGCACCGTCGCGGGTTTGAGATATATTAGGTTTGTCAAGTTCCGCGGGATCACTCCCGTAAGAGCATGCCCCATGCGGCGGTCGAAGCAGTCTGATGTATTGATAACCTTCTTTGTTGCAGGGTATGAGAAAGAACATGGAGTTCTGTCTCGGTCGTTGGTCGCACCTTCCAAGATCGATTTGCTGTGGCAGTTAATATACCATATCTCCGGTCGCACGAGGCAGTAGGCACGAGCTGAGACCAAGACACGCGGCTGCAAAAGAACTCTCCGCGATGATGGTCCCGCATAGTGGGGCAAATTGTACTGCCCGCTTCTTGTTCCCTGCCGATTGGCCGTTGGGCAAATTCAAACACCCTCTATCCGTCTGCGGCGAGGTTCCTGCAGATCGCTTCTCAGCCTACTGGGAGGCCCCCTTCACACTGGCCTGTAGCGCAAGGTGATATGTTGGCTGAGGTAGTTTGAGACCCATCAAGTCATTGCGTGTGGTCGGTACAATCGTGAATTGAACACGGAGAGCAGCAAAAATCGGCGTTGAACTTTCTTCGCACGCGACACTACTCCTCTTTTCTTCCAAGTCTTCATGCTACAGCCAATTTATCTCCTCTACTATAGCAGTGACTCACCTCATGAAGTGGCTTGATCATCCAAAATTGCATGTTATGATTTTTACATGTCTCTTAGGACGGTCATAAAAGCCTGTTATACTCAATGCTCCTGATGTTGGTTGAATATTATGTATATAATTCCACCCTTGCCCTACTATATCACGACACTTAATACATATAACCATCAATTAGCCTAATAAAGTCACTTCCCCGGTAATTCAGGGTAATAGCGTTCTGAAGCCAGTAGAACCATGTGTTGATCTCGTTGTTCTACGTGCCAAGCCAAGAGACCGAAACTCGAGGGCGTAATATTCGTTCGGTGCGTGTTCGAATTCCTCAGTCGGGCATCAAGTTGAACCCCTGGACAGCTTCCTCAGAAGGACTAGTCCCGGGCCTTCCCGAGCCCCAGCAAATGTTGATGGCCCAAGGCAACAACATGCAACTAGAGAAGCCAACCAGAGGGCGGTGAAAAGACTTGCTCGCCTGGGTAAAATTGCATCCTCTGAACGGATCAACGCTCCGGCAGATCCCCGTGACACACACGCGTTCCCCCCGCCCAAACAAAAATAACGCTATAGCAACTTGACCATGTCTACTCGGTGAATTCTTTCATGTCCCTACCCCACTTATTCTTCTTTTTCCCACCCGCCTCATTTGCCCTACCTGCGTTCTGCAGGTCATCCAGCCCCGCACTGGGTCCCCAATCGCGGTCGATTGGAGACCTCAAGAAGGCGACCATCACATTCCGAAAGACGCATGATAACGTCTAGCCTATCAGTTTCTCTTCAGCGTGGAGCCGAATCATGCTGCGCCAAAGGCAAAGCAGTATCGGGGGGTCCAGGTCTTGATGCGCGGGGAGAACCTGTCGAACTGATCGGGCATTTTGTTTGTCACAAGTGACCTCCAAGCACCAGCGGGGAATTTTTGTGTCAGCCGAACACAACACAACCCTACCTGGTCATTATCCTCAAGCTCACCACGTGAGCCAGAACGGTACAGTAGTCTTGTCGGATCGAATGATTTGCCCGTCCCCGAACCATCGGGCTCCGGATTCCCGAAGATTTTGGTTTTGCCCAGGTGTCGCTGGGCTGCCTCATCGTTGCGAGATCTCCGCCCCACGCATGACAAGACGGGCAATGCCCAAGGGCCTGTCATGTATGACCCGTCACCAAGGTCGATATCTGACGAGCGGACCATCTGAAGGCGTTGAACGCGTCTGAACGCCGAGTACGGTATGGATCAAGCAATCGGTTTGCCAGACACATGCAGACTCGCGACGTAAATCCTCTGCGTTATTCAGGACCCGGATATACTACAGATGGAATCGATTCCGAGTGAATACTGTATACATTGTATCGGCCCTCCCGAAAGTGCGTTCCATGTTCTGTTGTAGACAGATTGGCTTTCGAACCCTACCCAGGAAGCTAATCCAGGGGCGGTTACCAACTCTAGTTAGCTTATTTTACATAGAAGCCAATACGGAAGCGCCACTGATATTGATAATAAGGTTAGACTTTCGGGCTTAGGGTTCGAAAAGCTGTCTCCAATAAGTACAATATAGAATGCTGTTGCGGGCGGACCTGTACCACAAAAATTACATAAGCTAACTACTGTACATGACTAGCAGCGGGCATTGACGGATACGGACCTCCGTTCCATACGGGCCTCCATTCTGCCCGTGATGCACGATGTAGCACCGATGCTGGTAAGAACCGACGGCATGGCGCGAGCAGATCTTAGCTTCCTTGCGTCATGAGTGGATATACTCTGGCAAGTACTAGTCCCCAGCACCGCGTAGAGGTGCCTGCCCATAGCTGGGGTCTCTCAGAACAGGGTCCTAAGAACAGAAAGGACCTGTTCATCTGGGAACGGTCCAGGGCACAAGTGATACGACATGGGGCCCATGGCCATGTAGGGGATATCTCCGAAGAGAATGATACTAAACAGGCCCACCACTCCTGTCAGGGGATATCTCCGAGGAGATCGTACGACACAGGCCCGCCATTCCTGTGAAGGTGCACACTGTTGCGCTTGCGCATTCCAGTGAGTGTGGACAGGAAGCCTGGTCCTGGAGTGAACAGGACTGGGAGACGCCAGCCTTCTATCTCCAAGCGCTCCGGTCGCCCGGCAAGACCAACCGTGCAGCACTAGCATCCAGCCTCGCCAGATTCAAGTCAAGGACCATCATGTGGTGCAGAGGAAGTTCAAGAGTCGCCAAAGTGCCGGGTACGGTATCCGGTCATCTCTGCGCGTGCTCCCGCCTACCAAATGTCCAGGGGCACATGGTGACCATATACGAAGAGCAAAACCCGACTCTACGTCCCGAAATGACCGTGCCCTCTCAGGGTTTCGGCCCCAAGGCGTCAGGTCCTCAATCAAAGATGGGGCCGACTAGGGAAAAGAAATGTCGGCATAGACATGGCAGGGTGAAGATGTGCGCGACTGGTGGGACCGCGCCGTTGGTCAATGGGCGTCTCAGGTACACAGCGATACTTGGAAAACGGTTCCAGATCTGACCAGTGGGCTCAGTGGCGACCACCTGGAAACAGTTGGGCAACCGTGGTCCGACAGAGCACAGTGGCTACCGATTCCTTCTTTCGTCGTATTACTGTACTTTCCAGTTTCTATAGCACCGGTGCTCAGTACCCGACCGCTGTCGACTTGGTTAATCCACTAAGACGTCATTTTCCGAGTAATGCACTCGAAGCTGCTCAAAATTCACCTTGGGAAGCTTCTCGTCTTCCCGACCTTCAGAACGGACAATGCACCCCCTGAAACTCAATGGGACAAACTGGGATCATCGTGTATGACTAAAACCTGAATTCCATTACTTTGTATCGGCCTTTTTCATTAGGTCCACGTCTTATTGTCAAAATAGACAGAAGAGAGAGACCCTCGATGAGAGAAAAATCCACCTGCGCCCAGAGTGATTCCCGGGCTTTACAGTAATGTGTCACGGTAACAAGCGTGACCTCCTAGGTAGCATCAAGTTCTATATGAGGCAACACCATGGGCGGATCACATGGCATCGCGTCGAGTGGGTAATTTTTCTTTGTTTCGCTGACCTGAGCCTAATGGGTTCCTAGGCCAGGGTGACCGGCGCGCTCAATTAAGGTTTGTTGAGGCTTTCTTAGTTCCAGCACCACCGCTGAGGGCTTTTTGCGCGCCATTCAGGGGTATAAGCCTTGTAGTAGGTTTTTTTCTTGTTTGATTCTCGCATATTTCCCAGCTTCGAGGCGTCGACACAGATCTCGTGTGATTACACTATTTGTGGTCTTGGAAACACTGCGCTTGCGAGGGAGTGAAGAATCAAACGTGACCTTCCGGATTACTCTACGGATGGATAAGGCCAAAACGAAAGGGTCAATTCCCGTCTTGGTAGGAAACTGCTGGACGTCTCCATGCAATCTGGCCGAGCAGAACCAGCAGCCATGGCAAACTGAGGCTAACGGTGGGCAATTATACTGACTGGTACCGTGTGCTCAAGACGGAATATCTCAGTCATCGAGAGTCTGTCGGCTGGAAGAACAGAGAAAGTTGCCGTCGTGTTCTGCCTTGGTGGATGCTGCCACCAAGAGGGCCAGGCGGTTGTGCTCGTAGCGATAGAAATACCCGACTCTGTACTCTCTGAGTTTAATCACATACTATCATGAGTAGTCATGTTGCTTTCAGCTATGATAGTCCGTGCTATTACAGCACCTGTGTTATCAACTTCTACATACATCACCTGCGTTGCTTCTAATTCGGGTCATATTCTTGCTTCAGACAGTGAAGTCCATGCATAGCGGGCTCAGTCAGATAAGAGAATGTTGCGTTGACTGTTAATAATTGATAAATTCCCGACCACAAGACGCGAGCCCTGTCATAATCAACCGTGATTCTGTGCCTTAACCTGATATAGTACCGAGATTAGATTAGCTCAGCTAGATGGCCGGGGCGTTTAAGGAAAGCTCTTATTAGAAGCCTCTGTTCTCAGAAGCACTATCAAATATTGACCTGGATTATATCAATGAGATTGATGCGCGGGTTTTCCATAGAGACAATAATCAAACTCCAATCTCTCCTCATCTCAAGTGACTCGGCAAAGTATGATGTTCAGTCAGAGATCAAATCCATTCAATAGGATGATAGCAGTGCACAATAAGCCCTCGAAGAGTGTCTATCTGAAGAGTACCTGTCTGGTAGCTGGGTAAAAGACCTCGCACCAACAAGGTACTCTACCCAGGCTCTGCACAAAGCAGAGCCCGGTTGGGTCAGAAAAGGATAGATTTATGGTTCAAACAAGGTGTAAATTCCTCAAGGTGACCAGCCAGGACTGTGTTCAACTGAAACCACGGCTTCCCTGCTGGTACGCGAACGGTGGAGTAGAGAGAACCGAATTGTTCATTTATTTCAACAAATCTTCACCGGGTACCGAAACTTGAACACCCAAATTGAACACCCAAAATCTGCTCTATCACTTTACTACCATCATCATACGGCATCAGTCTTGGTAGGAATCGGCGAACTTGTAGGTGACCGTCTATTTCTCATCCAAAATGTGGTGGGCCCTTTGAGATGCCGGATCATGATCTATTATAACTCGTGCCTGGGGATCTGGATGTTCTGCAGACCAAGAAAAAGGGCAGGTGGAGCTGGTGGAAAAGTATTAAAAAGCTTCACCAGGTAGATACAGTCAAGTATTCCATTTAACCGTCTTCTTTGGAACGGGTACGCGCCATGAAAAGTTGCAGGACATTGATATCTGTAAAATTGCCCGGGTAGTATAGTGTTCCTAATCAGGTATAGAGCATCACACTTAACATCAAAGTACGCGGTCTATAAAGTCACCTTTATCAACGGCAGCCAGCTTTCACGCGACAGTGTCCCATCTTCTAATAATTCTCTTTCCCAAAGCATTATAAGAGATTACTATAAATATGACTTTCTATTTTCTACCCTACCCTAGTCCTCCTACTGGAGTAAGAAGACTGACCGGGTTTGAGGCTGAGTTAATATCTCCAGGCCCAGTGAGGATAAGATAATATTAGAACAGGAGATATTTCAACAGTACACCCAAGCATTTCTTACGGATACTAGTTTGCTTAAGTGGGAGTTACAGCAAGCCTGCGTACCCACCAAATAACAACAAGTACTCTTTTTGACTTGTTGCCACGAGCTATGGTTTAGGAGGTGCTTCTACAGGTAAACAACCAATTTTCTATAGATTTTTGGTTCTTTTTAAAGATTGGGCAGGATGCATCCTCCGCAATTCCGGCCGGGAACATATTCTGGTTTTTCTCCCGAGATTAGCCAAGGAATTCTTACTGCACAGCTTCTTCTCCACCAATTCTGAAACGGCATGCTCATGTTCTCTCCTGCAATCTGTGTATACCAGTCCGGACCTCTTCTTCCCTTGTCCAGGCGAATTCGTGTGTTCGTGATTCGACGCAATCTGCTGTTAGATTGGGAGTCCAAACACCTGCCCGAAGTAGGCAGAAAGATTCGGCTTATCGAATTTAGAAGCGCCGACTTTAGAGGGACATCCATTACGGTGTCACACCCCACTGCCATCTGATCGGCTCCGTCGTTTGACGGGAAGCGGGTGAGTAATATCGGATAAATGCAGACCAGTGTTTCTCCTAACGAGCACGCGTGATAGGTTGCGTCTCCGCTTTACGCGTGTCCACCTCAACTACGGTCCCAAAATCCAGACTTGCTATAATTTTAAGCGTGTTGAAAAAGGATATGGGCTGACTGTTTGCCTCGTCGTTGTGCGCTCTGCCCTGGGAGATGATCACGGCACTCACCCAGATGCTATGGATATGGCTGTTGAACACAAGCAATCTGGTGAGTCAGAGGAACGAAATGATGATACGTTTTTTGCAATCGATGTCCAAGTGGGAGTGCGATTGTGGTCTGCTTGAGAAGCCAAAAACATCGCTGACCGCTCCTATAGGACGATTTCTCTACTGCCAAAGGTAATTCTGATCCTCTGCTGCACGGTACCGATAAGGTGGAACATCTTTCTGTAATATAGCCGGTAGAAGGGCGATATAATCTGATGTCTATTCCGCGCAAGCTAGCGAGAAATGTGGGCGAATCTGTCCCCGTGCGTCCAGAACACCCAGGAAGGACCTGGTGGCGGCTGCGTAAAGGACGTGCGAATTGTCTCTAGACAGCCATAGCCGAAGCCAGTTTCCATATCAATACGCCCTGGGCATAGGAGAGCGTTATCCAGCTGGTTGATGATATTAATAGTCATGACCAAGATATGGCCTCCCCGCGCAGTTATATCATGAGTACTGTTAAGCAAAGCAGACATAGTAGTCTTGTTAAAGGATATTTTTAACTGTCTGCTTCTATTTTACTATCCTGTTCACCTTTGGAAGTCCCGCGGATGTTGTCAGGAATGTGATACCAACGTGCCTATGATAAAGTGATTCAAATACTATGGCCAGATTATGTTTCTTAATACTCACCGCTACTAGCCTCTACCACAAGAGTAACAGATAGGCGTTGGTCCCTACTTGATGTTCATCTACTGATAAGAGAGGCCCCCATACTATTCAGGACCCCAAGCAATAGCATGGAATGAATTAGCTGCCAAGTGTATTGGTAAGCAAAATCCACAGTAAGAAGACACCCTCGCGGTATAAAATAAACAGAGAATTACAGACTTTTCTCCACCTGTTGATAAGATCTAATGGATAATGACTGTGTGGTATTGAACCCTCAAATGCTAGATTATATAATAGTACTGTTACGCAAAATCAGCAGTCAATGAGAGAGGTAAGTTAACTCACTGTATTTAGAAAGTATATATACTTGCTTACTAATTTCTTGGTTATATAATTTTATCTCAGTAAGATAATACAATGGAAGCATCCTCTACAGTACCTATATAAACAGATTATAAGTATTGAGAATGATGCAACTGAAATAGTTAATTCCATTAGTTAAGAATTAGAAGGGATATTGAACTTTTCTAACTACTATTATAGTAAATTTAGGTATTATCAAACCAGCGCATTTTACGGGGATAACTGAGCCTAAACTAATGTATATTTATGCCTGAGGCATCTATAGACTCCGGCTAAAGAAAGTAAGTAAGCTGGTAAATAATCTGATATATAATTCTCTTCTAACTCTATTCCCTGTACCAGATAGAGTCTTCTCTGCTGTTAAGTTGCTTTCACTTAATTATCAGCCGAGTAACTTTTTCAAAACAGGATAGAGAAAACAATAGCTGAATTACAATATCAGATTAAAGAATAGCAAAGGCTGCGAGAAGCAGCAGAGTACTGTGAGGAGAAAGAGAGACAGGCACGAGAAAACAAGAGACAAGCACGAGAAGCGGCAGAGCACCATGAGAAGGAGGAGAGACAGGCGCGAGAAGAGGTAGAATGCCGTGAGAAAGAAGAGAGACAGGCGCGAGAAGATGCTGAATATTGAGTATAACCCAAGTCCCTGTTTCACCTCCTTGATTACTGCCACAATTCTCTCTTCCAAGCAATCTGAGTTGAGGCAGATACCACCCTTATTACTCAGGACAACACAGCTGACTCAGTGAACTGACTCTACTCCAAGTACATCATCCCTTAGCGTGCCTTTCCTCAACTACAGGAACAGATCTGGGATAAATTTAACTGTAATAATATTTTTATTATATGCCCACTATTCCCCTCTGATACCCAAATCGATTATGTTGTTATAAATATCCAGAACAGACTAATCTATTCGGAAGCGTCTCTTCGAAATTGAGCGAGACACGGTGGACAACTTTCTTGAGAAGATCATTGAGACTTTGTGAGATAATAAACCTTTTTAACATGAGTTTAGAATCCAAAACCAAGTCACCTTATATAATCACGCAAATCTGTCGGAAACTTCGCTCGAGAACAGCCTAGAACAAATGAATCTCAAGGACACGCGGACACCCCAACAACCGGCGAATACGAGGCGTGGAAAAGGCTGAGGACGAGGAAGAGAAGCCGCGCGGAGACAGACAAGGGATGGCACTGCGCGATGACGCAATCGGCGTGCTGACCAGTATTGCGTGCACCTTGTGGCGGATGAACGGCAATACCTGGGTATGCAGTGGAGTTCGAAGCGCCGCACAAAGTGATGATCCCTGAATTAACGGGGTGGTTAGTCTACACCCGATAGACCTCGCGATGTCATTGACCAGGAAGGCAAGACATTTGAATTCTATGCTGCCCGCCTGGTCGCGGCCATGGTCACTCAGATATTCTCATACATGATCGACAGTGGCGTTCGATACAGCTACATCTGCACAGGGGAGGCATTTGTTTTCCTTCATATCCCAAAGGATAATCCCACCATTATTCATTATTTCTTGTGTATCCCGAATCAAATGTGCAGGCGGACGGTGAATTGCGCCTCCACCGGACCGCTATCGGTCAGGTGCCTGCGTTCACCCTTCAAGCGCTGGCCATTGGGCCTGCGACTCGATGGCACGTTATGGCACACGACCAGCTAATAACTTGGAAAGTCGAAGTTCTCAACAAGTTGAGAGAAATTCCCTAAACTCTGTGTAGAGACCTGCTGATGTTTAATTATTGGCCCTCTCACTGGAAACGAGATCGGAAAATGCACAATACACGCGCTCGCGCTTGTTGTTAACCAGTCATATCTACACTGAAACACTCGTCCACTGAAGGCAGCGGCAGTGAGTAATAATTGCAATTGCTATCTGCCGCAGTAGTGTTGTGCAGTTGACCGAGCCGCGACCTAGGTAATAACCGAAGGGAAGTGAAAGGATACGAGCCGCGCGGGATAATAAACAGACTTATCAAAAGATGGGCATCCTACATGATCACGCTGCACAACTGCCTGCATCCGAGGCTTGGTTGACCGAGAATCTCTGGATATAAAGTACCCTGGTTGGAGACCCTACAGTAGCCAGATATACTCTATCGGACTGCAGCAGTTCACATATTAACTTCATTGTTAAGCATAAGATTAAGATTTTGGATTCAAACAGCTGCACATGTGTGGTTGGACAGGATACTGATATCTTGTTAAAGTCACCCCCCTTTCCCGCGGATATATGGTGATAAGTAAAAATTATGCCTGTGGAGAAGCAGTGTTGTTTTTAAGCTGAAGTGGATAATTATTACCTCTCTAGGAATTTATCTGGTTAATATATTCCTGTCTGTCTTGGGGACTTCAAGCCTCGTGTGGCATATTGGTACCACGGCTGAAAAATGACGCAGATGATGATCTTAAGCTGGTCTGGAACGCGGCTTCAGCATGCCATTCATGATGGGAACTTCTGCTTCTTTCACTAAGAACGCGACAGAGCTCTGACTGTGCTCCGGTCGCGTGGAGTTATCCACTGCGACAGTAAGTGGTGTAATATACTGTGGGATGATCTGAGTGGCCGCTTGGTTATTATTGACCTGGAGGATATGAAATGGTTGAAATGTCCCAGGGCCCTTGAATCCGTCTCTATGAATACACGGCAAACTCGCCGCGTCAGAGTGATGAAATTTAAGCCCGGCTTGGAAAGGGTGGAAATTCTGCAACACGGCAGTACCTTGAGCTTGTAACAATGTGTTCGGAAACGCTGCAAAACATTCCGACACAAGACGTCGTGGCTTTAACTTACACCGAGTACTAATACACATTTTGCAACACGAACCCTAAATGTTGCAAAGGTGCGGCTGCACAGCAGGCTTGGGCAGTGGAATTATCTACATGACCTTCCCAGGCTTTGCAGCTAGAGGTACATTCCATCAACCATCCCCCGTTGACTGAACTCCTTCGGAATCTTTTATTCAATTTCACAGCTAGCTCAAGTGCTTGGAGCTCACTTGGTTGGCATCCGCCTCAACAAGAGCAGGTGCGACTGCCACGATGTTTTTGATCTGGCTCAAGTTAATCAACAAGTGAGAGGTGAGCAGCAGCGCTCTGGTACCCACCTCACGTCCTTTTAGAGCCAAGGACTACAATCGTCGAAGGTTGTTCCTTACAACAACTGGTCCTTGCGTCGTACGTGCGTTGGACAGAAACGTTGACCAGGGCTCTCTGCGAACTCGTTAAATTCTCATATTTAAAGGTCAAATAGGCCCGGGCGAGAATTGCATCTTCAGACTAGATACCCCGATTCAACGTCAAGGAAATGCCTCCTACTATTCCAGCTTCTGGAGGAAGATGGTCACAAGGGGACTTTGAGTATTGTGGTAAGATTCAGCTGCTCCATGAACGTAGCAATCTCATCCAGGCGAAGCATGGCATCAAAATGTTTGTCGATCTTGAATACTGCTTCAAGCTGTTGCTCTAGCGCATTCGAGTCTTCGTGATCGACTCCATCAATTACGTTGTCGAACGGTATCGTCGGTATCAGACCCAGGGTGGTTTTCGCCAATGACAAAAGCAAGGTCTTAGTTTCTGGAGGGAACTAAAGCAGTTGAGTTATTCGAGTGTTCAGTGAGCCAGCGGTGTTGCTGATGTGGGATTGCGCAGTCCTGGCTATTTATATTCTCCGCATACTGGTCGAGGTCTGCGAGGAAACGAAGGATGACATATTACTCAATCTAAAGATATTTTAGACTCCAGCGGGACCGCGTAGGCGATCATTGACAATGTTGGCAGGTACGTTGGCCAAGGTCCCGCATGCAAAAAGTGCCAGCCGACAGAATACTTCCCTAGTTTGCGAACTATTCAAGGCGGAAAATCTACTCGGCAGTTCTCCAGCTTTGGATCACATGTCGCCCAAGCGATAGCATCTGCATACAGCATGCAGGATCTGTGTCCGAAGGAGGCGGAGTGAGAGCATGCTCGGGCTGTTAAAGCTCAGCCATGGTCCTTGCGAACACGCACTGAAGCCGACATTGGGC
The DNA here is from genome assembly GCF_003184925.1 of Aspergillus vadensis CBS 113365. Lineage (NCBI taxonomy): Eukaryota > Fungi > Ascomycota > Eurotiomycetes > Eurotiales > Aspergillaceae > Aspergillus > Aspergillus vadensis. The sequence goes on from NW_020292072.1 coordinate 260,074, forward strand.
TCAATAACGTTTCCGCTACCCATTACAGGATACACTTCTTTTCATGGACCTCGACGTCAAATTCGAGAGTCAAACTCGAGAGTGGCCAATTCGTCGCCTTTGTCAATCCATCCGGCTGCGGAAAGACAACCATGATATCTTACTAGAGAGATTCTACAACTCTTACCAGCCGATAGTCCTTATCAACGAAACCACGACTCTTCGAAAGAATCATCCGCAACAATATATCCCTCGGACTCGGCAATTCTGAGTGCACCGAGATCAATCTGATTCAAGCGTGCGAGGCCGCAGATATTCACGATCCTATTACCTGTCTCCGGATAGATAGTCGACCTATCGGGCATCAATGCTCAATCATTCCTGGGTGAAAGACGACGACAACGTCCTGGTTTTATGCAGGCATTAGTACGCAGACCATTCCTCTACTCGATGAAGCGACATCGAATCTGCACCCTAGTCCCAAAAAAAGGTACAGGCAGTACTCAGGCGCTTGGCAGCGAAGGGATGTATGACGATCGGGGCAGTTACGCATATACTGGCTACTATACCGAAAGCGGACACGGCATTTGTCTTTGGTGTAAGCCAGAGCAGATATGGGTTCAGGTTGTAAAGCTGAGAAGTCATCAGGAACTGCTACGGGATAACAAGATGTGTTGGCAGACGGTTAGTATGGACTTGATTTTCTGTCATTGTGATTTACTGATTAATATCCAGTGTCAGGAAAATGCGCTCGATCGATTATTGTACACTACGTGATTTCATTCCGTATAGGTGGCACTGTGTTTGAAGAATCTGTCTATTGGAAGTTGCTTCATCATACATACAATATCATGGATTGATAGCCTCTCATTATACTCCGGAGGAGCCTCAGAGGCATACAACACGTCTCAATTGTCCATCTGCAACCTAAAGCCAATCTCTTCCACTTCTTATGATTACCTAGTCAGCTGCACACAATTATCTGGAAACACCACGAAACTCAGTGTTACTTGCTCGTTTTCTGCTATTAGTAAAGTCTAATCTTCTCACTTTCCTGCGCCATTAGGGCTGTAAGCAAGAATTCCCCATATACCTATATAGGTCGCCAGCACAGAAACGGAAAAGACGAGGCGAAAAGGGCCCCATAGTAACCCATACCAATCGCACAAGGTAACATCCATTTTATTCCTGCTTGATCACCCCGACTATGAGATAGACCGGGTCTGTTGCAAAGGTTCCATTATCATTGGCAGAACCAATAAAGAAGAGACCCTTCACTGGCGCTCGTGTTCTAATCGCGGAGGCACGGACCCTGAGGTTGAGGTGCTCCTAGTGATCTCTCCTCTTTGCCTTAGACGCTAATCAATGAATGACCGCCGGTTACTCCGGGCTTGGGTTTACTGGGGCATTGTTGCCATTGTTTCTCGTTCTGGCTTTCGTCTTCCTGCTTTAGGGATAGTTGCTGCCCTTCCTGGTGGTGAATCTGTTCCGAAACGCGATTTGTTTGCGTCAATTGCAATCCGCCATTGCGCGGTGTTGGCTGAACGGCTTGGTTCTGGCTCTCCTGGTTATGACCTTGGCGGGACGCTGGGACGTGTTTGGATTGTGACGAATTTGACACCCTACGGTGCGACACTCGCTGACTGAATTGATTCTGTTCTCCTTGATGTTGAGCCTGACTCGCCAGCGGCACGTGCACCACATGGTCTGTTTGCGCCACGTCTGACACCGTATCATGCTGCGCCGACTGAATAGCTGGAATATGCTGTTGGCATTCCGTTTGGCTCTGTCCAGAGTGGTTGGAGTTGGCGCCCGGCATTCCGCCCGACGACATCTGGGCCACAACCTGGGATTGCCATTGCTCCAGACTATTTACGCGTTGCAGTAGAACTTGTTGCTGCTGGCACATAAGACCAATCATTTGTCGCATTTCCGGTTGGTATAATGCTTCCTGCTGTCTTATAGTCGCCGGGGAAAGCTGCTGTTGGGCGATTGCATTTTGAACAGCTATAGCTTGCTGTAGTGCCAAGGCTTGTTGTGATGTCCAAGGCCGCTGCGGCCCTAATGCTTGTTGTTGTTGGAGCGGGAAAGGGTAGCCCCCGTGCGGCCGGAACTGCACGGGTAAAAACTGCGCTGGATGCGCGAGATTGAATATTCTTTGACAACTGGGACAAACAGCCAGCTGGTCTCCAGGGCCTCGAGGTAAAAGAGGAGATTGCTGACAACCGGGGCAGATGTATGCCCGAGGAGTGGTAGGCACTTGGAGATTGGCATACATTTTCGCGAGAAGGTAAATTTCAAGTTGTATGAAGAATGATTGCTTGAGAGCCGATCTGGAATGATGATGAAGTGATAAGGATAGTTGGGAAAACGGCTTTTATTTATGAATGGTCGTGATCGTCGACTATACTGGCATGCAATTGCATGGTGAATATATGCTTCCTTCAATCATTGAATTTGCTGAGCGGACGGTCCGATCAACCTATGATGAACTACTTACTGGGGTCAATAGAGAGGTTAAATTGACGGTGCAAAGACCGGAGGATACGATGATGTTCCGAATCGCTGGCTTGCTGCTGGAGCTGACCCACCCGGATGGCATTGAAAGTCTGTTCAACACATCTGTTCAACACATCTGCTCATACAGCGGTTTGAATATCTACCTGCATTATTAAAAATTTCGGTTGGGCTGGAGCGGCCATTTTTAGCGTTATTTGTGGCCGAAAATGGCAGCTCCAGCCCTTTAGCTGACTCCATCGCCGTGCAGATAACATGACCCATGGTCGCTCTGCCTAATGCTGTAGTGCCATCCGGATGATGCTTGTTACGGACCCCTGCTAGTTAACCTGACAGGTGAAGCGGACACGCCAGGCAGAATGCGCCGATAACGACGACGCAGAGACTAATAACAACTCTGGAATGGCTGTCGGAATATACTGCCCTCCGGTACCGCCCTGCTCCCATTGGTCGACCTTTCTTAGTAATTAGCTAGTAAGCTGGTTAGTTCGATAAGGCGAGCGTACGGGCCACCCAATAGGCAAGAATACACTCACTTCCCACAACGGCCATGCATCATGTGACACGGATATACCGTCATATACGCCAAGATATACGGTTCGGTATAAGGTATATGGCACGGGTATACAGGGAAGGATACGGGAACGTATACGAAGGATAGGGTATTTTAGGACACTCATTCGTGTACTTAGCTAGTTTTGTTTATTCGTGCTCAAAAGCACCTGTCCTTACGTAACCATACATTTGGGAGTTTACGTAGCGATAGAACACTCGTCCGCACGTACTTACGAATAGTTGCGCGGCATTATTTGGCTCTACTTCTCTTCTCTTGTCCAGGGCCAATTGTATCTTAGATAGTCCTCAGCCTGAAGACCCCTGAACCCAGTTCGACGGTACATATTCTAGTATAGCTAGGCTAACAGGGACATGGAAGCGATCCTAGGGTTTGACACTTAGCAACAGAACACCTGTCCGCACTTACTCTAGAATAGTTGCGAGGCACTATACATGGGCATGTGAAGCATGGAGTGGCAAACAAGGAAGTCCACACTAAAATCGAAGGATACAGGTGTTTCATTTCCGGCTGGTGATTGAGGGTAAGGCAATAGAGGGCGTTCGCGGGTGAGCATGAAATTGTAGCGGGTCCCTACTATTAAGTCTGTGCCAACTATTTACTCGTTACTTACTTTCTGGTATAGAAGGGCAAACTGAATGTTATTGCGTCAAGGTAGAAGCCATAAGAAGACTTAGCGATCTGGTTTCCGCGGGCGCTAGCTCCAATGCCCGGTCTCGACGATCATGCTAGGACAAGTGAAGTTGGATTTTTAGAGTCCGTAAAGAGCAAATTTTCAAAGACTAAATGCTATTGCATAGGATGGGAGGTTTCGGGGACAGAGGCGGTATCCGTGGGATTCCTTAAACCGCTGGAAGAAGCTATGTAAGAGCTACGATAACACTAACTGAGATCGGTGTTTTTAGCGCTTCCCGGCTATGGGTTCAGTTGCAGTTACCGTTGAACATGCCGCACGGGTTGAGCGCGTGCAGTTGGACGTGTGTTGAAAGCAATTCGTACCGCTGTTGCAAAGGGGCTGATACAAGCACCGGCTCAGAATCCACGCTTGGGCCGAGTAAGCACTAGTCAAGACCGGTCATCTTTGGCGCGACTTTAGAGTTCGAGTATCCAGGCTAACATGATGGCCCTTTCTAAGTGGAGAATCGTCAACTGCGAGTGTGACCCAGATGAATGTCGCTTAGAATGATCCCTGTTCAACTTTTTGGTTCATGATCAAATATCCCACTATGGTTTAGTTGCCTTCTGTTGATGCATTTTCTCGGACTGTCAGAGGTACTCCATTTTCGAAAAATCTACTAAGCACACTGATACTACCCAAGGATTTAGTGGCGATACCTAGAGTTGGTAACATAGAGTCTAATGGGGTCAGAACTACGTAAAACAGCTTTCCAGAGAAGAAAGTAGCCATGACGCGTCGGAAAAGTACTTCTGAATAGCCGAGGATGCCAGAGCTAACAAATTTCATTGGACGTAAATTTACCCGCGCCCTTGGCTGAATTACCGCTAACATTATTGCCATCACAGGCGAGTCCCTTCCTATTGATACCTATTGATACCTTGACGAGAGTTCTTCGAAGTATTATGAGTCCTTGAAATCAGATTTGGACAAATGCTAAGCAATGGACAACTCTCCTCTCTCATTGGGTTTCCTCGTCGAGCATTGCAGCCGCTTTATTGCGCGCTAAATGGTCAGCCGTCTGAAAGGGCATACCGTGGGGGTTTCTACCGAGCTGCGATGTCTTAGATCTCAGAGACGAATACGACGGACTTGCGGCTAGCCTGCTTGGTACAAGACTACGAATTCAAATAACTTACTTTCCTGTCGGCCTCCCCTCGCTGTATACATAGATGCATGGGGTGAATGAGGCCTCTCTCGAAACCTCTACATCAAGCCATTCCTAAATACTTCCTTTGCCGCATTTCCAGATGGTGCTGCATTCCGGGCTAAATTGCCATCGATCGACGTGGGCGTTTCCCAGTGCATGAGTCCCTCTGACATCACAAATGATCAAGAGCTGGATTGTGAGAGATGCAGAGCACATGTTCTCCCTGTGGGCGGTGGTACATCTTCTGTAGATACACCGACCGACGTGAGCGCACCCCGAGGTGTCAGTCAAGAATCTTCCCCCGGGACCGTTCAGAATTAGGGTAGAACCGCAAACGACCGAGGCCCATGCCAGAATCTGCCTTGACCATGACTCTTGACGAGCACTTACACGCTTCTGGCACAATGCGAATTCCCGAAGAGCAGACACTTGAATCATGAAAAAACTCTGCAAGTCCTGGACGCGCAGAAACTCGTCGTCAGGTCACCGTTGAGTGCCACAAGGGTCGGCGAGGTTACACTCGGCCCCTGGTCTGCCCATGCCTAGAACAATGGCCTCGATGTTACCTTCAACTCCGGGCTTGTGTTGGATGGACCGTTTCGCACAGGGGTGGTGCATGGTTTCACCTTGATTATAAGTCAACAAGACAGCCAGCCTTTACTGTATAAACCATTATGTGCGTCCTAGGTTGGGGCCTCTCGCCTTCGCGGTATTCAAACATCTCACAGAAATCCCATTCCTCCTATCATCACTTGTACCCTCCGACAACAATGAAGACTCACCTGCCACGACTGAACGAACTCCGGAAAGTACTGGCATTGGCTGAGAAGAAATCGCATTCCGGTACCTGTTTGAATGCCTCACACGACACTGAATCAGCTCCGCCAGATGATAGGAAGCCGAAGTTCCAGGCTGTCTTGGGTGAGGGCATTTTGACCCATGAAAACGGTGCAAGCGACAGAGATGCAATGTCGGAGGTTGACAGCGTGCTCACAAATGAGCTTCCTGAGTATTCTAATGATGTGGCTGATACGTCTACAAAGGCTCTCACGGTGTTGATCTGCGAGTATGTCCCGTCCTATGATGTCCCAAACCCGGCCGTCATTTACTCTTGAACTGTGCTGATCTGTTTCTTCAAGTCTCGAAACCAGAGTCTGGTAAGCTTATCTCCGTTGCGCTATCAAGCGACATTTTACGGAACCTCGAACTGACTGAGAGCTATAGAAAGCTGGAGGAACAGGTGAAGGATCAAAATCAGGAAAATCACCGCCTGCACAGGAGAGTGAGCGGCATTTTTGAGAGTGTCCTGATCTCTCACACCAAATCCCGTCGTTCAGCTCGGTACAAGGACATGGAGTCGGAATGAACGTCGCCGGGCGAAGGACAACGGAACGAACGTTTCTCAAGCCAGGCCGGGATGGTACCAATGGGACAAGGTCTGAGTTGCGTCGCCTAGAATTACTGTCTTTCACCAAGCTTGTCCGGCCGGATCTAAGATCTGCTCGAATCTAGAGTATATAACTATCTTCAATTGAGAGTGAATGTTTGTGCTGGCCGTAGTAGAGCGAGGGCAACCTGGTCTGTCGATCCCAAGATAAAGAAATTAATTTGTCTAAACAAACTAGCTACATCTGATCGCCGGTGACGCTCGTGGTTGAACGAATCAGCCGCGCAGTTGATTAATGTGACCCGCGGTTCGGTGAAGTGGATCTCCAACATGTCCGCGAAACAAAGACGTGAGGATGTGTCACCAACGTGTGTCGCACCGCTCCCCCTGCTGGTGCTATCCCTAGCATTTGAGCCCATCGAAGCTCTACCGTGCGTTCAATCATTTAGAAGATGATCGGCGCATCCTGGTGTGACGTGGGAGGCAGATCACGTCTGGTGCCGCCTCGCGACGCCCACGTTCGATGGCAACGTCACCATGGCGACGACGTCGTAGGCGTTCTATATTTTCAAGCCATTTTTCTTTTTCTTTTTTCCCGTTTGGGCCAAAGAGTGCATTGCGAGTGTTCCCTTTATCTTCCCCGATACCACTAAGCCTGCAGTGGTTAACGATGTGGACTCCTGACTCTCGGACTGGATGACTCAGCAAGCCATCGGTTTGGCGCTAACTAATTAATTATTTTAGCCCTGGCGGGGGCAAGCAGCCAAACAGACGTATGGCCAATTGGCCGTGACGCCAAGTAACGTGACCACGCGTTTGCACACATTCCGCTTTCCGTATATCTCCCAACTAGTTGCACATGTTCATCATTATATATTTTGTTACAAAAGAGAAGCCTTCCAATTGCCTACTAAGCGTCTAACATATATATTAATGGACAGAAAGAGAACATTTCTTCCAATGCATAGCGGATGTACCCAGCGGATCCAGCATGTAAATCAAGTTACGCCGTGCCCGTTGGTGCCGGCACACGATACTGCAGGCTTTACACCATGTCCGGTGGCCGACATACTGGCTCGGGGCGTTTGACAGACGCCTCGGGTACACAGTCCACAGGCCGGTTTGTACTCCGACCGCGAGCGTGCGTGGCCTCCTGCGGTGGCACGTCCGGGTGATAGTGATAGCGCAGTCGATCCAGAGCGCCCCGGAAGTCGTCCAACATGATGGTGTCGCTCAGGTACTTGAAAACGAACGCCAACTACAGCAGGGTCAGTGCTGATTTTCCTCTCGTCAGTGACGGCCGTTTACCTTCCAGAACGGCTCCATCCCCGGGGGGTAACCTAGGCGGTTCTCGACCCGGATCGCACACATGTCCACCACCGCAACACGATGGAAAACCATGAACAGGAGCATGACGCCGAAACGTGGGCTAATGCGGATCAGCTGCACCAGCGAACACCCATACCCACGCTGGATGACGTACAGGAGAAAGCAGGTGGTAAAGATCCACCAAGGGTCCCTAGATTCGCATCAGCAATGCGAAGCGTGAGGAGGACCGCACTCGGACACCGCACCGGAAGAGCGGCTCGAGTGGCCGAGTGGTGGTATATAATGCCTGGCCCCGGTTGAAAAAGGCAAAGTTGGCATAGATCTCGACGACCCAGTACGGCTGGGCCGCCAGCAGGGTGATCAGATACAGTAGCGTGCCCCAAGGGGTGAAGAAGCCGCGAATCTTCATCCATGCAATCATGTTATGGAGGGAATGCGAAATTATGAGACCAACGGCCGTAACCGAAAGATACCAGCCCTGGGCAGGCGCATGGAGAAAGATGAACGTTCCATGCCCGAGGGCTAGGGCGGGCTAAGCGTCCATATCAGCAGGTATTAGTGCCCCATTCGCCCTAATCACACAGTGCAACCTACCTCTGCCACGATGATGGCGATCATGACGATAAGCGAGCCCATCAGGAATCCTTGTCCCCACGCCTCCACGACAAGGATGTCCGGGTCTCTAGGAAGATGGCCAGCAGTCGGCGTCATGACCCCGCTCCCATCTCGCTCTATCAACGGAGAGTTGAAGGAGGTCCCTGCATTGAAGACGAGACGGCGTTTAAATCATCGGGTGTGATTAAGCAAAGCGTTCGCCGCCCGGCATCGTCAACTGCCGTGGGCGATGGACAGTAGGAGGGAAGCCGGCGACTGTGACTGTAACCAGCGACCCATCGACATAATAAGTAACCGGGGCTTTTCACTAGTCCAACGCTATCTCGAAGACTAAGACACCCATCGGAGTTCCAGCTGCGCCCTGCATGCGGGCTTCTTTTTGCCGCTCCAGACCGGGGGTTCGGTTGCTGTAATCCGTAGAGCATCATCCGGCACTACCGTAGATGGAACAGGCCCACACCACTTGATCCTCCAATGTCTCTTCCTTACCTACTAAATGTCGGCCTGAGAGGACCGCAGCGGAAAGGAGGAATACACCTTTCGTCTATTGACTTTTAGCGGGATACGAGATAAAGAACGGGAGGAAACGGCACAACGACCACTATTCTGGTTCCCTTTACGTCAATGGTACTCAACATATTTTTATTAATTATGGCGACGAGGACTCTTTCTATTCAAGTGACATCATCAGCTCAACGGTCATTTAGCGAACGGGGTTAGCCGAAGAAGTGCATCCCAACATCCGCAGGGTTCATATTAACGGTCCGTAATTCGCAAAATTGCCATGACTGTGACAAGTCTCAAAATCTAGAACATGGGGGTGCTACCCTTTCACAGGCTTCAACTGAATATATATCGGGTGGAAGTACACACTCCCGCGACAGCTGATCTGTAGCTCGACTATTCCCAGTTTTCCTTCCCCATTGTCTTCTCGGTTATAGTCAGCTCTGCTACTCCAACTCACACCCTGTATCTACTGCTGCAGAAGAACACTCTAACGGGCGTTGAGCCTCCGGCTGAGACAAAAATTCATCCCCTCACACAACAATGATTTCAGGGAACTGACAGCTGCAGCCTCGAGGGCACCGCTCAGAAAAAACAAGAAATTACCCCCATTGGCGTGTGACCAAAACACAATTTTACCAAGCCCTTGATGAGGCGCAATATGAATCTCAGAGGCTCGAACAGGGATTGTGGCCAGACTCGTGCAGGGTCGATGTGGGTTCTGCCGCAGACACTTCAAGAACTCTGCAACCTACGACGGCTTTGTCAACTGCAACTCAACGCCCTGGCCCGAGCTAGGCGAGTGGTCGCCACTGAGCGGAATAGACCTGCCACAGAGCCGATGGGAAACCTGGAGACACACGAATGTGACCGGTGTGGAACAAAGGCATCAGTGTTCCTTGCTTTGTGTTTTCACCGCTTATGTCGGGGTTGCGCTGGAGCTGGAGTGCCAGGCACTTGGGTTGATATGTTCCGAAACTGCCAAGTCTGCTTTCTTGAAAGCTTCCATCAGCCCCGAAGAACATGAATGTATTGGCTATTGATGTTCAGGCAGCTGCGGTGATCGATCGTGACTTTGTCTTTCGGAAAGCAATGTTTACGAGCCTGAAGATGACTAAGAAGCGACATAAATATAATAGTATGAATGACGTGAATTAAGGTACTATGACAGCCAGTAGGAAAACATAGTGTTGTATGGGCTGCGTACGTACGGGATCATAAGGCTAATATAATGTGTAAAGCTAGTGATCCTGCTACGATACGTCAGAATAATGAGGGAATCTAATTTTGGCCAACACTGTCGCTCAATGTCATCGGGCCTGCTCCTGTAGGGGAGAAAGACGTCAGTGGCATTGGCACTGGGCTAGTCGGCCTTTTGGGCTGCTTAATGGTTCAAGTTCGCATCTTTTACGGACAGGATGACTCTCCAGCCTACGGCGGGGCCGCCGCCCGACTCGTATGTAGTCCTATCTCTCCTAGTGCCTTAGAGTCCCATGCTACAGTAGCAGCAGTATAAGGGACGGCATCGGCTTTGTGCTTTCAACAATGGTTCTCGGCGACCTCCATCGCGGCATGTCCGCATGGTAGGTGTGTTGCTAAATTTGATCAAGTATCCACCCAGTCCGCAGCCAACCGGTCCTACCGGTGGTTTCCTCGTGTCAGCTGCCGCTGCCCATCCCCCACTTGTTGGTTCCGTCAGCCACCAGTTCTCCGTGGAGAGTTGTTCAGCAATGAAAGGCTCTGTCTATATGTAATGGGCGCCCCGATATCCCTCTGCTGAGCAAGTAGGATTGCCACCGGTGTGGGCCCGCCAGGGCACCCACGGGTTTCTACCGGTTGGCGAGGGAGATCACCCGGGTACGTTACATACATGTCGGATGTACCCTGTGAAGCTTCCGCTCTCTTTGCAGAATTCGGTGCTTCTAGATCCGTTCGTATCCACCCGGTCTCGCAAACAACCGGTCCTGACGGTTACCTTTGGCGCCAGATGCTGCTGGTCGTCGCCGGCCGTCCAGCAGGTCTCGCCATCTATACGGCTCGCTCCCACGGAATCGAGCATACCTGCTCACGCAACTTCGCACAGGCCACTCATGGCTGGCGACATATAGAAAACAACATGGCTTCCAAGAAGATAACCTGTGCGAATGCGGGGCGACAGAAACAGTGGTACACGTGTTGATCGACTGCCCGCGGCTTAGCACACTGCGCCAAACACTACGGCGGTAAATTGGAGGAGCATTCAATAATATATCAGATATGCTGGGAGGAGCAGGCCACGGTAGGGGAGGTAGGTTACAAGATGTCCCGCCAGACAGCAGCGTTCTCGGGGCGGTACTGGACTTTGCGGAGGCATCGCAGAGATTTCGAAGTCGCGCGCCACGAGAGCGGCAGAACACAACGCCAGGCACCGGCCCACACAGGCCTTGACGAGGCTCAAAGTTCGTCAGGAAAGTAATAGTTCACGTTCAAAGATGTACATAGAGAGTATAGATAGTGGATCCTGCATGTCGCCCTAGGCGAGGGGTCAGCGTATGAATCATCATCATCATCATCATCATCATCAGCCTGTACTATATTGCTCCTACGATATTGACAGCTGAGAGGACACATACTGAAAGGATCTATGTATGGGCTCGAAGGAGATACAGCAGATGTACATTAGAACCTGTGTTGATATATTAGTGATAGTTGCCCTTTCGGCTGAGCCGCCGGGCGTTGATAAATTGTGTGTGTGTGTGTGTGTGTGTGTGTGTGTAATATATTGCCAAAGGTAGTACAGCAATGGCACCACACCTATTATTATCAAGGTCCAGCTTATTTGCTCTATAACGAGTTGCGGCATGTCTATCTCGAAAACTGCTAAAGCTGTCGAATGCAGTAAGCAGGTAGTCAAATATATCCGCTCCAACCTGCAAGTCTTCAGCTCTCCTAGAGCGCCGCCAACTCGAATTGAGCAAGCAAGATCAATAACACTGATTATACTGGAAGCACTATACAAATATCTTCTCAAAAAGCCTGGCTTGTACCTAGACAAGATAGCAATATTCCTCCAGAACAAGTCATTCAAGTCCCGAAGATCTTTGCACCTTCACACATGAAGGTTGTTCCTACATCGTGATGGAAAGGATCAATATAAAGACATAATCAGCATTGGCTGGGTCAATCAAAGCGAAGAATCCAAGACGAAGCTTCTTACACAACTGAAGATCATGATCCAGAAAATGCAGGAACTTCGGCTTCCAGAAGATATAGAGGTCTCCTCTGTTAGTAGAGGACCTCTGTTCGATTGCCATTCACCAGACGATTCCCTACATTTATGGCCTTTTTTCAGTGTCCAAAGCTTCCATCAACCATTTACCAGTTGGCATGGTATTTGACCCGAGACTTGACTGAAACTCAGGACAACACAATCGTGGTTGGCCTATCGTATTCACTCGTGGCGATCTCAGCAGCTTGAATATTCTTGTCTGCGGTGATGATATTATTGGCATCATTGACTGGGAAACAGCCGGTTGGTACCCGTCATACAGGGGATATACAACAGCTTGCCAAGTCAACCCCCAGAATTCTGTATAGATCAAAAAATTGACAAACTTTTCACGTCCCTGCCAGACGAACTACGGATGGAGAAAACTTGTCAGAAATACTTTGGACATACTTAAGAATCAATATAGTCATTTGCACAACCACCATGCCCACCTCAGACTCACTTAAACTTAAACCCTAGCCTTCTCGCAACTAGTCTGTATACAGTTAGAGTTTAAATATACTTGGCACTATTTAACATATTTTATGAGTTAAATACCTTCACTTCTTGAACCCGTGTTTGTTCTCACTTCGGTCAGAGTCTGTTTCTTCTGCAACGATTGCATGCTTGAATCCGGCATTGGCGACACTCGAATATATATTCGCGTAAGTGATGAAAGCACTCTTCACATCGATGCGGCCCACGTAAGTATTTCCATTTGCTGTGCCCACACTCGTGATTGTCTCTGAGCTCTTGCATAGTTCTTGCAACCAAAAGATCTCGTGCTGTCCGAGTAGTGGGAGAAGGAAGGGTTGCAAATGGCTCCTCATCTGCCACAATTACATCCTCAGATTGCACCTCCTGAGTTTGAAAATGAGGCTCATGAGCCTCCGGTACGAGCTGACCCTCCACAAGGGCCTCGTCGGCATCTTGTGGGAGGGCCGCAGCTGCCGGCTGATCTGCTTCTCGATCGATTATTTGATATGCACGGGCAAGGAGACGATGCTCATTCCATTGTTCACACTCGCATTTCTTCCACTCCAGTCCGCAATTGTAACAGAATTCGGCACCGCAGCGACAGCTATTGTCGATATCCGTTAGATTTGCAATTGTGGGAAAACGCATAAAAGAGAAAATAAGAAAAAAGAATAAATAAGTCAGAAACACGAAAAAATAGAATAGAACAGAATAAAATGAAATGAAATTAAATAAAGGGTTTGGGAAAAGGGAATAATGCCACATACATCATATGGTTGCAACCATAACTTAATTCCACCACTCGCCAGCATGAAAAGCAACGTTGCCACCCATTTTCCTGTGCGGTTGCTAGTAGCTGTTGCAGGGAGGAGTCATCGGGACAGTCACCAGTATGTGCTCGTCCTTTGCAGTTTGCACAAGTTGTGTGCCCGCAGTCAGGACATGTGGCCACTTCACCACTGATATGAGATATGTCGATGAATGCACCACAGTTGGGAGAGTAGCAGTACGTTCTGTTCGGGGTTTCGTATTCAACCTTCTTTTTCTGATACTGCTCCACTAAATCAGACTTCAAGAATATGCGAGCAGTGGTCAGATTTATAGGTTGCCGACAGCATCGCGGAGGAAAGAGAGACTCGTCTGTCATAGAAGACTCGAAGAGATCTGCTAAACAGGACCGACAATACTCGTGCCGACAGGGAGCGCGAAACACGTTCACGAAATCGATTAGTTCCCTGCAAGCCACACATCGTCGGGCTCGCGGTAAAGAGTGACCAGCTCGTTGGATTACCCGGGCAGACGATTCAGCACACTCATTTTCACTCTCTCCTGTGTCCAAGTCTCCTGTAAAGCTGTAGTCTTCCATATTATTGACATATAAGATTTGAAGTTTAGCTAAGGTCTCGTCATCCAGAGCCGCTGACTCCGACTCAAGCTCACTTGGAAGCACATTACATCTATCTTCCGTCAATTGGCGAGCAATAATCCGGTCTTTTGAGGCATTCTCTTCTTCGACTTGGGTCTCGGCCAGAACATGTCCATCAGCTTGCACCGCAGTCGCGAAACTCATGGCCATTCGCCTATCCTGCAGATACTCTGAGATATTTCTCCATTCCTCGTTTTGCAAGTGGAAGGCCAACTCTTCATCTGTAGGGTCGCGTGACTTTCCTTTGGAAGACTCGAAATAAAGGTCCGTCTCTTGGAGCTGTAGCTGGACAATCAGATCGAATGTTGGTTGATCGATCCCTGGATCTAGCACGCAGGCCATCGTGATTTAGAGAGGTAGAATGTGTCTGGAAAGCTAAAAGTGCAGTATTGAGCAGCAGTCTCGAGTTGTTTGATAAAAAAGGAGGTTACAGGTTATCATTCCATCACAAGTTGACCCTTTGATTCGCATACTGTTCTCTATTCGAGTGCCTTGGCATCTCGCTAGTCATTACCCCGCTCACGTGAGACCGTGGTGAAAGGACTTGGAACAACTCATAGATCAAACGTTGTCCATTTACAGTGCCATAATGAAACCAGCTCATTAATGCAGTCCGAGACAGTCATGGCAGTTGTGCAAGGCATGGTAGAGGTTTATGGTTTGTGTAGTGATTGAGCGCTTCTACTGTGCTGTCGAAAGCTCAGGGTTTCTTTTTCTCTTGGCCTTATTCCAGAGAGAAGCTGCGACGACCATTGTAATTTTGGAGAGGCCGGCAGTAAAGCATCGATTGTACAGCGGGATCATCTGTTCGATGAGCGCCAGCTGGTTTTGTTACGGATATCATACAGCTTACTATCGCTGCATACTACCTTTCTTGACCATCCGCCTCTTTTTGGGTGGGCCCGTTAATAACTTACATCCACATAACCTCAACGGAGAAAGCAGTTCTATGCTGCCACATTGGGGAAGACACGTCACAACCATTTATGCATGCAGTTGGAGAGGAAGACACTGTGCGCGTATGATACATCACTTAATAACCGCTACCAATCAGTGGTCTCGTCTTATCTCTCCTAAGTATGCAAAGATACCAAGTTAAGCAGCCACTGGTATTCCAGAGTCAATCTTCTAACTTACCTCAACATCGTTAACAAAGAGCAGGACGAGAATGTTAAGCTTTATTTAAGATAGTCAAGTAAACCCTACTGAGTCAACACACACTCTAAGCTCCACAAGCTATTTATACTTAGGAGGAAATAGAGGATGCCTTTTTCTCCTATTTTCCAGTCTTCCAGCCTAACCCGTCTCTTCCTACGGCCGAAGAATTTTCTCGTCTAGCACATCATATGAATTAGAGTACTGGTTCTAAGAGATGCAGAAAAGAACTGGTCAAATTCGCAAGTACAGAGTTTACGCATTATTATAAGATCAGCAATAAACTCCAAAACTACCGGGCTCTCTGTCAGGAACTGCGGCTCGAGGGGCCTTTTACTAGCATCACACAGTGCCGAAAGGTATGTTTTCCCTTGTTCTTAATAATCAGTGACTTAGATTCGCGGGACTAAATTATAAAGGCTCTTATTAAAGTGCATGTCAATATTTTTGGCCTAATTGACTCTCGCCGCACAGAAGCGACTGTTCGAAGATTTCCTAACCAAGCCGCGCTCAAGAAGTACACCAGAGAAACCCAAAAGATATTCCCTAAGCAAGCAGCCAAAACAGATGGCTTCCTTAAAGAACTACGACACAAAATCTTCTGATTAGATACGACTGGCGGTACTAGTCCTTTTGAGCTAATAATGGGAATTTTGCTTCGAGGCTACAAGCTTAGGGCATACTCTGTAGAACGGATTTTTAGAATGTCCTATGTTCTATATGATATATTAGGCACGAACGTTCTTTGGTTTTAGGGAAAGAATTAGCTTGAAGTCCACATATTTTCGCGTCTCAACTTATTAAATCAGCCCTTAGGTGCTAGTGCTATGCAATACCTAATTTATACTAGAGAGACGGGCCAAGATAATTCAGGAAGCTTTTTGCGCGTTCGAGAGTAGTTCTGCATAATCGTGGGGATCATCGCGTATTACAGGTGATGGGTGCGTTTCTAATTTTAAAGACTTGAACTATGGGTAACAGTACCTTGCCACTTTTTTACTTTTTTATTTGACAGGCAATAGACGATAAATTGTTGAAAAGTTGATTATATCATCTTACTGTAAATGTAAAAGCGATTGAATGCTGGAGATCTGGAGATAGATGATTAGTCTGGCAAAACCCTCCATTGCAGGAATGGAAAGATGGTGCGGTCCGCTTTAAACTTTGAAGATCTGACTGTAATACCGTCAGGATTTTCTGATCATTGAGTGATGTTGGTTTCGCTCGATAGAACGCCCCACCGAGAATGGATGGATGAATGGATAGTTTTATTTACGCTGACCCCACCGAGAATGGTGCACAAATGGTGTTTAACTGGGCCAACTGTGATCAACCCTTCGGCCGTCCATTCTTTTCCGGTGCAGCTATATTTAGCCAACTGAGACTAGAACTAGTGTGAACTATGGTCAAGTGGTGATCAACTACGATCAACTCTCGGACCCACTCAGGTCAAGGTGCTGTCCACCATGATCAACTACAATCAACTGTCCGCCCCACTTAGGATCAGGCGCTATGCAAGCCTCCAAAATCACTTCTTGCCTTGGGCTAGCGGTGCTTAGTTAGCTGTAATGATAGGTTGCAGCTGTAAATTTCCCACAGCAGAGAATAAGATCGAAAGCCTATCTCATTGTCGCCGAATTACTTGGCACTTTAGAGAGGCGGGTGCCTTTACTACCACTGCAAATTCTTTGCATGTTGACAATTTGAAGTGAACCTTAAGGGTGACGACAATATACTGTGGATGTCATGTCATATTATGGTGTTGATGTTTGATCTGGGGAGCAATTTATTTACGAGAGCAGAGTTGGTCGCGCCAATTATCTTCGTCATCTGCCAACATACATTGTGAAACCTTGTTCCATGAAGATTTCTGCAGGTTAGTGGCTTAGGCCAGCGGATCACGGTAACTGCTGCCGGGGTTCTTAAGTAGATTTGTATTAAGAGATAAATACTATGTTGGAAGATGAAGGCACTAAGTACATGGGCTGAGGTTTAGATCAGTGTAGGACTCGCAAATAACGTTACTCAAAATCCCTTACAACCATGTAAATATGTTTGAGGAGGCGCATAGCCATACACAATTAGCTGGTCAGCGCTGAATCTATGACCCATCCTCACAGGTTGTCGACTCCCGGTCTCTTGTCTCGAGTTTCCAGGACTTGTTGGGCTTGGTGTTTTGTACGCTTACAGCCCAAAAACCAAAGTACAACGGAGGTTAGAAGAAGAACACTTACAACACAGACAACAATCGCACCCGCAAGCTTGGACGTAGCGTTGCTTTTCGCCTTATGTACCCTGCGGGAATACAGAAAACAGACATTGTGAAAGTTATTCCGTGGGATTTGTCGGCATTAGCTCTAATAACGAAGCTACACTGGGACTAGTGTAACTTCGTTATTAGGGAAGCCTATTGAAGTGAAAGAGCATGAACCGTCGGCAAGAAGTCCCGCTGCAGTTAGTCTCCTTAATTTCAGGCCCTTTTTCTTTTGCGAGTCAAGTTGAGAAAACATCTCATCGATTACTAGACTAGGTCACTAACCATAAGTCCTATTTTCTGTAACGTCCCGCCGATCTCATGGTACCCACATGTCCACCGCTCATTGCAGCCTTCTAGTAGAAAAGGGTTTGTAGCCTTCTAGAGAGTTATGCTTGCGTTTTACTCGTCTAAATACAGAGAACTATGACATGGCGAGCTGCAAAGTCTCTGGCCTTTTATGAGGAGACTTGAATGCCTGTGTCCCTTACGTCTGGCACCGAGTCGCATTGATTTATCAACGGCTTGCAAAATAAGAACATTCATTGATTCGCACGGACACCTTTCTGTCATAGTTGCAACTGAGACACACTGACCACTCACTGTATCTTCACACCATTTCAGTAATCGTACTTAGTTTCAGCCGATCGACTGGGAGAGTAGTGGGTAAACGGATATTTTGGCTGCGTGATTTTCCAAGGTGGGGATGATGCCGGATTCAATGAAAGCATCATTCGTGAGCTCAAAATTGGAAAGTCTCTGAGAAGATCGTGAAAGGAGCTTTGCAACCGGAGCTTGTCAATACAATATGCAGAGTATTGGCTCAGCCAGTTTAATAAAGCGTCATGCTCATGGAGTCTGAGATATGACAGCCGCACAGCATCAATAACTGCAAGCTGCGTATCAAGACGATTTGGTTTTTCCAGATCCATGAAACAGGCAGTCACCTTTTCGAAAGCCAGATGCTGAAGCTCAGGGATAAGGTATGTCCCTGAGAAGATATACAGACGTATGTGGACCAATAGTGGATGGTTCTCGGAAGTAAAATCCGCCGCTGGGGGTGCAATAATAGGCTTATCCTCGACATCTGCTTCAATACCGTGCGGAAGTGACTTTTGGACGGGCTCGATTTCGCTGATCACAGTAGGATAATCGCCCCTGTATGCCCACTCAATGAAGCGTGTAACTGTTCCTTCTGTCGTTTCGTCAAATCTGTATATTCCCTGTCGGCCCTCATCGAAACTCCCATCCAAGGCAGCAATCACTGGTTCGCATTTCAAGCCGAGCAGCTTTCGATGGATTTTAAATAAACGTCCTGCATGACCAGCTTGGAGAGAAACGAGCTCTGAATCGAGAAAACTATCACGAGGTTACTGTCACATACGTCAATTTTCTCGAACAAGTAACATACTCAATATATGACGATTCGCATTTGTTGGCCTTTTTCTCCATGACTATTTGAAAGAGCAGCGATGACACTGGTAAGCTAGCAATGAGAAGTTTATTAAATTGCAGATTCGAACGGACAATTCAAGGCTGGAGACTCGGAAGGTGGTATTCTATCGCTTTTGTTCGCCTTTTTATGTTATGACTTCCTTAGCCCCGGTGGGTCTAGATGGTGGCACAACAAGGACTTCCAATCATCACCATATCGCAAATTGCTGACACGTGCTGTGTCATTATTTGTCAGGAAGATACAGGTTGCCAGTTTGATCAGGTAGTGATTTCTATCGACAACAATACGTGTTGAGTGAGACCGACTGGGCAAGTCTGTATAGGAAAGGGTTGAGATGGTGCTGATATACATGGATCTTCCTTACAGGCAGATAATTACTCCATCAACCCGGGGAAAGTGTAATGCAGTGTACTAATCTCCGAATAGGAAACTCAAATCTCCTTTTAAACCATAGCAGGGTCGCTCCTTCCTACTCTTCTCCCCATTCTCTAATTCTGCGGGGCGAACGCCTGATCTGGACCCATAATAGCACACTTCAAGCCCTTGAAGGGTACATGGAGCCTACGTTCCGATAAGACGCGGATTCTCTCTTCTGGAGGAGTCTTCGCAACCTGGTTTTCTGAACTGGGAGCGCAAAGGTAACATAATGGCAGAGTTCCCGCTCGTGGTTTCCTGTTATGCATTTATTGGTTAAAAACCTGGCGACCAGGACCAGATATGGCAGTGTGGCAGCCTAGGGAACTCTTGATATGCTGCAGCTTTGGTAATAACAGAGAAAAATCTCTCGCAACAGGGCCTCGTCATCCAATAAATGCATGACAGAAAACGACGAGCGGACCCTCTGCCACTATGTTGCCTTAGCGCTCCCAGCCCCATAACGAGAGAAGGTATTGATTTGCTCGTAATGCAAGAAACGGAGGAGAAAGATAGGCTACTGCTGTGTCCTGCAGAGCAGTCAAAAGGGGATCTACCTAAGCATTCCTGCCCTACTAGAGCATTGCCAAGTTCGAACCAAGGAGGAACGTAGCTGCTCTGTCACATGGATAGGCATGGCAATCTATAATACGCTCTGTCTATCAGGCGTCATTTCATGTCCCATAACCTTATCTTCTTACAGCCTTCTTCAAATCCCTCACCTTTCTTTGTCCGCCATCTATTTATCGACAGGACGTCAAATCTTAGGCCTCGAAAGCCGCGTCTGAGGATGGAAACTAAAAGTTTGATCCTACGGGACATCGACTGGAACTCGACGAATAGGACTTAGACTATATATCGCAGAAGCTGTACGGGAAGTTATAAGTGACCACAGGATCCCCGCTAGAACCGGTTGTCATAACGATCAGGCTTCTAGTGTCTTTCAAAGCACTGGGACGCGTCAAGCAGCAGCTCGTTTCTCATGCTTCTGTCTTTGCCATCGGTCTGAATTTTCCTCAAGGTCTAGTCCTTGCTGGCCCTCTTTAGCACGATCGCCATTATTACTGCTGACGAAAACGGCATGTTGTTCATAAGCTCCAAAGACGTGGAAAGCTACAAGTATGAATTTGAAGTTCTTGGTCTGATCGAAAGGGAACTTGGCGCGTATGAAAGTATGCTTTTGGAGAGAGTGAGCCATGACCGTGTACTAAGCTCTCTTCAAAAGGCAACGCCACGGGGATTCTGGCAATAGGCTGTTGAGTTAATTAATACTTATGTTTGACCTATTCGGATACGCGGTAAAGAATTTCGTGTCAGTCTTTTCCATCAGTTAGGACCGCAACGGAAGGAATGAGTTAACCGCTATGGTGGCAATACAAAACACACAACGTCAAGAAGAGAGAGGATTCTGGGAGCGTTAAGATGAACCGTCTATTCACCGAATCTGGATTCGTATACTGGGCGTTCCATCTACTCATTTTGGTACGACCTGATTCCATGTGATGACATAGCTGCAGATAACTGGGCAACAACTTATCGTACGGCTCCCTCACATCTGCACGTACGGCACCGACTGGTAGGGGGTGCTGGCTAACCTCGCTGGCGGATTCAACTAGATCCAAAAGTGGCAATTACGCTGGCGCAGTTCTGTTAATACCTAAAGTGGTATAGCATGACTGTTTGGTGGGCGGTTAAACTATTTGCCGATCATCAGACCCACGGTTCGGTTGAGCTTGATGCAACTACCCCGCTCGATATGCGGATGAGTTGCTAGTGGCTTTTATTCTTAATACGTCTCCTGACGTAGTCGTCTCAGCCACGCTGCTTGGTTGGTAGGTGTGACGAAGGTCGAGAACATAAGAGACGTCTTCAGGAAGTGTGCTGGGTATGGAGGTCAGGTAGCTATGCATGTGAAAATGTAGGGCTACTGTACAGTAATGTAATTGTGGTGGAAAGCGCCACATTGACGACCCCAAAACGAGTGGCTTGTTTCGTGCGCGACTCCGCAAATAGCATATATAAAACAGCATGCTGTGCCTTGGGCACTTGGTAGGTAGTACTGGTCCGATGAAGTTTTACATTCTCAAGCAGATCAATTATCTCAGACCACATGGACCGCGACGAGCATCTTGAAGAGGTTCAAAGGATCCTCAAGTATCGATTCCGGGATATCACACTCCTATCAAACGCACTCACAGCAGCCGGTGCAGACTCGGATAATTATGAGGGAAATAGAAGACTAGCACCAATTGGCGTGGACGTAATCGGTCTTTGTTTGGATTTTGACGCACATCAGAAAAAGGCCAAACCAAGTAAGAGTCCAGGGACGATAACCTTGTAGGATCTTTCTCAGTGGAACACCAGGGGAAACTGCCGTCCTAAAACAACAAATTTGTTGTTACAACCATCTAGCATTCGTTGCTCAACGCACATCAATCGATAAGCACATTAGATTTAATCCCAGGTCTGGAAAAGGAAGTACAACTGTTGTCGGAAAATCCCTTGCAGCAATTATAGCAACGGCATACTTGGACTCTGGGAATCATTCTGATACCTGGGGCGTTATGAATTATATAGGGTCGGGTATGTCCTATGTCAATCTGACTTGGCTGACTTCCGAGTACAATAGCTTTTTCATCCAAAACCAAGACGGCATAAACCCTGCAATGTTGGAATCAAACGCGAATTGTGAAGCACAGTTTCCTATTATGGATCCACTTGCAGCCCCATGCAATATTTTATCGAATGTGCATACGAGCCAAGTGAGCGTGGTGTCACTGGTATAGACCCTAACATGCATTTCCCCAAACTGAGATGGTGGATAACGGGCTGACAAATATGATTTCCCTTATCAATGAAGCAGGAAATCGAAGCTGGAGGTGACTTCATGGCGGTGCCCAGGAGAAGACCCGCTGAAAGCGCTCCATGTGAGACCCAGGGCAGCAAAGCGAAGGTTAGGCGGTCTCAGCGCTTCACCAACGATCGGCTCGAACCTTTCCTTACTCGTGAGTCCGAAAAATGCAGAGCCTTAAGAATCGCCGCCCCAGAAGAATCATACTATGCTCCTGACATCCACATGGAAATTGCGAAATTGGTAAAAGATACTTCAACAGAGCTGCCCAAAAAATTGTTACTGGTGTTGCTACCTCACAATCAGTGGTAATTCTGAAGAAGGCCATTCTAGGGTGGCGAACTCAGACGGGTATTGCCTCCTGGCAACTATCCAAATCAGCATCCAAAGCAGAAGCGTTTCATATAATCGAGAATATGAATCAAGATATGATGTGCTTGTCCCTTCTCCGACGGTATTACATCCTCCGTCTGTTTGAGGATTGCAGAGGGTGTGATACGCCATCATTCGCAGGATTTGTCTCAGTCCAGGGAAACGGTGTCCTTTCTCGTAAAAGGGGAAACCCCCTGAACAATGCGGAGAATGACCTGACGACAGCAATGATGAAGGAGATATTCCCTGCTCTACTGCCTGGAACACAAGAATACGACGACAAGCGTGGTGCTGTAAATTTCTATCGCAAGCTTGGCCGGAAGTTTCATATGTTAACATCAAGTTTCGGCAAAGGCATACTTGCACTGATGCCGCATTATGACCTACCTGGAGGACCAGACATCAGCATTTCGGACAATCAGTAAGCACTTTGAGACCCAAATATTGCCCCACTAACTAATTTAGGCTTCATTCTCTGCGCGAGTCAACATTTGCGCAAGTCATTTCCATTCTAGCACGCACCCAAGGTGAGGCTTTGCGTCAGTTCAGCGCAGCTGCCGAGAGAATCGTGGATGCCGTGATGGAATTTCCGGTAGAGCGTTGCCCGGTATTTGAACTTGAGGAAATTGCGGATAGCCAAATATTGGAGTACCCGAAGAACTCATCGAGCCTACTTTCCCTTCTCGGGTTGAGAAGGCATGCTCAGATTATGACAGGTCCATATCCGCCCGCAGACGAATCAATTTAGCTAGGCGAAATTGGAGGTAGTTGATATACAAAACGAAGAATAGCAACATTTGCGTCTCCTAGTTGAAACTAAATTATTACAAAATGGGTATGCATTGTAAATCATACTGTCGGAGAGACGCAGTGTGACTGTAGGCTTAGCATAACTGCTATATTCGTAACGTCATCCGAGCGGCAAATAATGCACCGAATTTCATACCGTGCACGCCTGATCGATAATTTAGTCCACTGTTGCTTATATAAGTGCTTGCTCGCAGCTTCTAAGGAATGAAGGTAGCCTGCCTATGACCTCTTGCTGTATGTAACTCGAATGGGAATGCAAGGAATTACTGCTCCAGTGCCACGTATTCTGTTGTCACCGCGGAAGTATATAAAGATTACGAACCCACTTTATGACTTCTTCTCCCTCACCTAACTGCTAAGTCATACCAAACGAAGGCAACCATAACAGGAGAGAAAGGAAAATGGACGAATTCCGGCCTCGGAGCTACCAGCAAGAAATGCTAGAAATGAGCTTACGCGAGAATATTATCGTTGTAGTATGCTACTCTTTCAGAGACGAGGAAAACTGCTTGTATCGCAGGCTAACAGTGTGCCAGATGGATACGGGAAGTGGGAAGACTCATATGTACGCCTCATTACGCCTGAATTCTGTTTCGTCAGGATCGAATAACCAGGAAAATAAATAGAGCATGCATGAGAATAATGGCGGAGCTGCAGCGCTGTGCCTTGGATAAGGTTTGAATGATTAATCCCTCCACGGCTTCTCAGTCTCAAACATATTCAGATAGTTTGGTTCCTTGCCCCCACTGTCGCCCTTTCGATCCAGCAGAAAGAAGTCATCGCTTCTCATATCCCGGCAATGAATATCAAACTGTTAATCGGAGACGACGGAGTTGATCGTTGGAGTGAGCAGCGGATTTGGGACGACGCCCTTCACGGCGTGCGGATTGTTGTCTCTACGCACGCCGTGCTAGCGGAAGCTCTTGCCCACAGGTTTGTGGTGATGGCAAAGCTGGGCCTCATTGTGTTTGACGAAGGTAAGGATAATGTTTACTATTCAGTACACTTGGCTGACTGGTGATTAGCCCATCATTGCGTTAAAAACCATCCTGCCAATCTTATTATGAAGGATTTCTACCACCCCACAAAGAACGAGCAGGGGCCCGAGTCTGTCCCGCGAATCCTTGGCTTGACCGCCAGCCCTATCATGAGAACGAAGCTACATGACATGTCGTAAGTCTAGTGTAGAAGCCATGAGGAGAAGGGTTCTCATTCCCCGGGTGCAGACAGATAGAACGGAATCTCAGTGCAGTCTGCAGAACACCTCGAGCACAACGACAAGACCTCATGAAATATGTCCACCCACCGCAACTCATCTTACTCCGATATGCCGCTCCTGACGACTTAAATCGCGCCTGGCCCTCGCCATTTCTCGAAGCTATATCTCAGGCCCACTCTCGTGCCCAGTCTCATCTTGAACTCTCCGATCACTCAGTTGTTCGGGAGGTCCAGGACGAGCTGGAAAAGTTCCACGCAAAGGCAATTGGGATCGGCAACCTGCTGGGCACATGGGCTGCCGATTGCTTTATTGCAGAATCAGTTAAAAGACTGGTCGGAAGAGCCGGAATGACCGATTCTTTATGGGCTGACCCTGCGAAGGCACATTTAGCAGAGATAGTAAGACCCATTCTTCAGCTGGCCCCTGCTATTCCTGGCTCCTCTAGCACAGTGTCAGAAAAAGTCTGCCGCCTTCTGGCTTTCTTGAAGGAGGAGCACCATGAACATTTCTCGGGAATTATCTTTGTCCGTGAACGTGCAACGGCCTACGTACTGGCGGCTGTAATACGATGCCATCCTCTTACCCACGGCCTTTTCCAGTGTGCATCGTGCGTAGGTTCGTCGAACAACAGAAACAGAAAAAGCGGCATTTGTGACCTGCTAGGACCTGGTGCAGATGATGTTCTTCAACAATTCCGACAGGGCCAGATGAATCTTATAGTTGGAACGGATGTCCTGGAGGAAGGCATCGACATGACGGCTTGCCATCTGGTTGTATGTTTCGATCAACCGAACAATCTCAAATCTTTCATCCAAAGGCGGGGCCGCGCCCGGCAGCAGCAGTCAAAGTTTGTCATCATGATCGCAGATAACGACATGACAAAAGGGATCGAGCGGTGGCAGGAACTCGAAGACGAAATGGTGCGGCTGTACAGGGACCACAAGAGGAAGTTAGAGGAGATCGCGGCACTGGAAAACATGCCGGAGAATGTTGTTCTCCGTATGAGACTACAAAACGGGTTGGTATTTTCAATCTTAGCGATTGTCTGGGGGTAGTGATAACAATTCAACCAGGGCATTGCTGACCGCCGATTCTGCGGTTTCTCACCTTTACCATTTCTGCTCCACTCTGAATTTGGAACCGCATGCTGATCTACGCCCATCGTTCAACTTCGAGCAAAATGAGGCCGGCCATGTCCGAGCCACAGTGACACTTCCCAGTGGCGTAGACCAGTCACTTCGCGTTGCGACAGGAGCTAAGTGGTGGCTCACAGAGCGTGCAGCACGAAAAGATGCCGCATTTCATGCATATGTTGTGTTGCATCGAGCCAAGCTGGTCAACGATCATTTCCTACCTTTGACCCCGGAACGCCTCTGGCGAGATGCGGCAGGCGATCAACCCGCTTTGACGTCGAAGATCGCTCTTGAGGCTATCTCCGACCCGTGGAAGCAACTAGCTGTTTCGACGGGTCATAAACTACATAGAAGCCGCATGCGCATATCACAGAATGGGAAAGATCGTCCCGAACTTGGAATGATTCTCACAACATCCGTTCAGTTTCCTGCAACAGAACCTTTGGAGCTATTCTGGGACAGTGAAACGAACTTCGTCGTTTCTTTACAATCCCTGGAGAGTTTCAGTATATCGCCGGCCGAGCTGCAGCTAATGCGTGAGACTACATCCGTTCTGCTGTCGTCAACAAGGACAAAGGTCCCCAGCGACGACGCCGTCGATGCTCTTAATGTCTTGGTATCTCCGGATATCCCTCTCGATGAGCTTGAGACATGGTTGGTAGAGAATCGAGGATGGCGGAATTGCATGGACTGGTACCGTGAATCCTCCTCCTCTCAACCACAGGGACTCGTCCGATGCGAACTTCTGTACAATAAGCCCCACAATTTTATTGGATGGATCCAGCTGGACGATGGTTCCGAACCTTTGGTCTGCTGCGAGCCTTTTCGTAGAAGAAGGAACCTCCTGCTTAAAAGCACTTTGTGCCAACGGCTATTCGACAGGGGAAACCCGGATTGTGGGAAGTCTCGGGCAAAACAGGTGCCCGCAAGCTTATGCACCGTTGATCTTTTGCCGTGGGAATTGAGCCGCGCAAGTCTCCTTTTCTCCGCGTTGATGCAGCTACAGCAGAGACTCCTGATCGCAGCGCACCTGAGGAATTCCGTTCTTGGGCACCTTCCTTGTATTAGCCTTGGAGTTCTTGCAGATGCTATTACGGCTCCTTCGGCTCAATGGACGAGCAATTATCAACGTCTCGAATATCTCGGCGATGGAATCTTGAAATTCGCTGTGTGCATCCAACTGTTCCATGATCACCCTTTGTGGCACGAGGGTTACTTATCACAGAGAAAAAGCCAGATAGTATCCAATGCATCGCTCGCCCACGCCGCTCTAAAGGCAGGCCTGGGACCGTTTCTATTGACGGAGCCGATGACGAGCAGAAAGTGGACTGTCCCAAGGGTTTCCGACCAACCTTGCCCGCCCGCGGGCAACCGTGTAGTATCTGGAAAAGCCCTTGCAGATACATTAGAAGCACTAGTAGGGGCAGCTTATGTTGACGGCGGGATGCAGCTTGCTTGGGCGATGATCCACGTGTTCATACCGGAAGTCGCGGGCCGAATGCCTTCCCTGGCACCTCAGCGACCCTCGCAGCGGGACTTTATTATGGGACCAGACTTGGAAGAGAAGGTTGACACGTTAATAGGCTACCAGTTTCTTGATCGATCCCTTGTATGGGAAGCTCTCACGCACCCGTCATGGCAAAGGGACCTTAGTACGGGATCGTACCAAAAGCTTGAATTCCTCGGTGATGCTATCCTCGACATGATCATAACGGATGCACTTTACAAGCATAGGCCGCCGTTGACTGAGGACGAGATGACGAAAGCAAAGGCGGCGGTGACCAACGCACATTTTCTCGCATTTCAATGCATGGAATTCGGGCTACAAAACAATCAGACCCGTATTCGCGAATCGCAGAGCGGAGAATTTATTCGGGAAACTCAAGAGGGCGTTCTGGAGCTTTGGAGATTCATGCGGCATGATAACCCGGATGTATCTGCGGTCCAGAAGTTGTGTCTAGAGCGATATCAAAAACTGCGTGAGCCGATTTGCGCGTGCTTGGCAACAGGAAATACGTATCCATGGGTTAGTTTAGCCCAGCTAGGAGCTGAAAAGTTCTATTCCGACATCACTGAAAGTATTATCGGCGCATTGTTCATCGATTCGTGTGGGAGCATCGAGCAATGCGAGGCATTCTTGACTCGAATCAAAATACTACCCTACTTGTCTCGCATATTGCGGGAGGAAGTCATGGTCGAGCACCCAAGATCTGTTCTGGGTCGCTTGGCAAAATCAAGCCGAGTCGAGTATAACATTACACGGAATGCCAGCAAGGCAAGTTTATACGACGTCTCAGTCGTTCTGAATGACGAGGTTCTACACCGCGTTGAAGGTTGCTTGTCGCAGGAAGAATGCGTCGTGACGGGGGCTGACTTGGCAATTGCGACACTGCGAGACCGGAGTTCTCGGCGGCCAGCTTCTATTGCGGCAGAACTTTGAATTTTGACTATGGCGAACGAAGGCATTCTTTATCCGTTCTGCTCCAAGGCAGCATTTGACAGTAAATGTAACGGGAGTATTAATGAATAGAAAGCTTGTGCCACCTGGTAGTACCGTACCCACAAATATAGGTCAATAGGCCATTTGCATTTGGTGGCGACCATCTATTCTGGACTTTCCGAGACTCGTGATCTGATTATAAATTTGCCGTGGTGTTATACGTCCCTACTCTGTCATCCTGCTCGACGAATATATTTTCCCGTGCCACCCTTTACCTCGTCTAAAGTCCACCACAATCCAGAATCCCACTTTCTATTTTTTCACTGGATTGCCCTTCAAGACAACTCGATAGATAATAGTCTACCCTCTGATGTCCGATCGAGGTAGAATCCTTCGAGGTCGTGGTTGGGGACGCGGACGCGGCGGACAAGGCGGTGGGTTTCGAGACCATGACGTCCACTGTCGTGGAGGCACTGGCCCTAGAGGTGGGAGAGGTTATAGAGGTGG
This sequence comes from Aspergillus vadensis CBS 113365, assembly GCF_003184925.1. Taxonomy (NCBI): domain Eukaryota; kingdom Fungi; phylum Ascomycota; class Eurotiomycetes; order Eurotiales; family Aspergillaceae; genus Aspergillus; species Aspergillus vadensis. The sequence goes on from NW_020292072.1 coordinate 288,566, forward strand.
AGAACGAGGCCGGGGCAAAGAGATATTCCGGTGAGCGTTTCTGGACCCGTGCAGTTGTTACGGGATGATAGATAAATCTATTGTGTCCTTTGTGAGCTAATAGAGGTTTTTGCGCCAGGCAAGCTCAGGCCCCAGAACTTGATCGAACGATTCAGCAGAAAGAAGATGCTATCCAGAAAGCACTAGCGGCCAATTCTCCCCAGCCTGAAGACAGAGGTCGTCTTCCCACGCGACCGGGGTATGGAACTCGAGGAAACAAAGTTCTTCTTTATGCGAATTATTTCTAATTATCGGTCAAGTCCAAAGAAGACTTGTTTCGCTACAATGTGGAAGTCTCCCAAGAACCCAAGGGGCGCAAGCTAAAACAGATTTTCCGTCTATTGCTGGTCTCGCACTTTGCGCAGAAGCTTAATAGCATTGCGTCGGACTATAAATCCATCCTTATCTCCAGGGTGGATCTGTTGCAGAAGCAGCATGAACGTGTGTATGACGTGCATTATAGGGAAGAGTACGATGATCACTCCCGACAGAACGCAAGGGTATTCAGCGTGAAAGTGACGTTCACTGGGAAAGTAAGTATTTCTGCTTGCCTTGATTATCTCTCTTCGACGAACGCGAACGCGATGTTTCACTACAAGCCCGAGGTACTGCAGACCCTGAACATTGTGGCGGGCTATTATCCAAAAACTAGCGAAGAAACAATATCTCTGGGTTCAAACAAACATTTCAACATTGATCCGAGCTCTGTCGAACGGTTTGATTTGGGTGCTGGTCTCGAGGTTCTCAGGGGCTTTTTTGTGAGTGTTCGCGCTGCTACCTCACGATTCCTTATAAATTGTCAGGTCAAATATGCTGCATGCTATCAGGAAGGAAAGCTATCAACGGTAATGGCTGCATACCGACGAGAAGGTCCCCCAAGCGTCTACAGGCTGGAAGCTTTCTTGAAAAGGCTGAGAGTTCGAGTTACCCATATCCGCCGGGTTAATAGCCAAGGCCAAGATATCACACGGTTCAAAACGATCACAGGCTTGGCTTCTCCGGCAGATGGAAAGTCTCTAGCTTACCCTCCAATTGTTCCTAGACACGGTGCTGGGCCCACGGAAGTGCAATTCTGGCTTGAAGGCGTTGGTCCAAAAACCATTGGTAAGGCAAAATCCAAAGGGAAAAGACCCGCCAAGTCCGGACCAGAAGAATACGGAAGGTACACCACAGTCGAGGATTTCTTCCGGGAAAGTACGTGTTTTACCGAATCCCCCGTTTCGGAGCAGACCAGTCCTAACGCCACACCCAGGATACGGGCTCAATGTTGATTCCAATGTGCCAGTAGTTAATGTTGGCACACGTCAAGATCCGTCCTATTTGCCGGTCGAAGTCTGCGTTGTTATAGCTGGCCAGGCCGCGGGAGTCAAGCTGAACAGAAGACAAACTCAGAACATGATCCGATTTGCGGTGCGCAACCCCGCCCAGAATGCTCGATCCATTACGACAAAAGGTGCTGGTGCACTGGGGTTGACACCCCAACTCAATACGACGTTGGTACAGTTTACCTTTCCTTTACTGTTGGGTCATGTTAACCACTCGCAACAGCGATACTTTGGGCTGGATAGTGACCCTACCCTCATAACCGTCCCAGGGAGGGTCTTACAATCACCTTCCGTGCTTTATAAAGACCGCAGGAAGGTGGACGCTCTCGCGGCTAGCTGGAACATGAAGTCCGCAAAGTTCTCCACATCTAGCCGATTGTCATTCTGGGCATTTATTTACCTTGTCTCCGACAGAGAAAGAGTATACTTCGAAAAGCCAGCCGACCTAAAGCCCTGCTTGGCTGCTTTGAGCTCAAAACTAAACGACATGGGTGTTATTGCGAGCCCTGCAATGGATGGAAGGAGACTGGATGTGACAGGGGCCTACTATGATGGAAAATACCAAGCAGCCAAGCTTGATCAAGCCATAACTGATGCTATCACAGAATTGATGAGTAAACATAAACTGGACTTGGTCTTGGCAATTCTTCCCGCCAAAGATACAGATATATACAGCTCAGTCAAACGAGTTTGCGATTTGCACAATGGTGTCCACAAAGTCTGTGTGCTCGAGGAAAAGTTTTTCCACAAAAATGACCAGTACCTCGCCAATGTCTGCTTGAAAATCAATCTGAAGCTCGGTGGCGTGAATCAGGTGTTGGGAACTGATGAATTGGGAATCATCTCCGATGGCAAAACGATGATCGTCGGCATCGATGTCACCCATCCGTCGCCGGGGTCTGCAAAGCATGCACCCAGCGTGGCAGGCATGGTTGCCTCTCTCGATAAAAGGCTTGGTCAATGGCCAGCAGAGATCCGCATCCAGGCATCCCGCCAGGAAATGGTCGCCGCCCTTGATACAATGCTGCGGTCCCGATTAAAGCATTGGGTTGCTGTGAACGGGCAGCTTCCCGAGAATATAATTGTCTACCGTGACGGAGTTTCTGAGGGTCAGTACAATCTTGTGGTGGAGAAAGAAGTCCCGCTTTTGAAATCCGCGTGTGAGCCAATGTATCGGAATCCCCCACGCCTTTCGGTCATAATCGTTGGGAAACGGCACCACACTCGTATCTACTCAACTCACGAAGACGAGGCGGATCGGTCATCCAATCCCCAGAACGGCACAGTGGTCGACCGTGGAGTGACTGAAGCGCGAGATTGGGATTTCTATCTTCAGGCTCACTCTGCATTGCAGGGAACTGCTCGACCTGCTCACTATTATACTGTGTGGGATGAGATTTTCTCTGTACAGAAACCGCGTCCACTGTTCGAGAACGCAGCTGACCTCCTTGAGCACTTAACCCACAATATGTGCTATGTATTTGGTCGTGCGACGAAAGCTGTCATTATCTGTCCGCCTGCGTACTACGCTGATTTGGTTTGTGAGCGTGTCCGCTGTTATCTCAAGGAAGTCTTTGATGCAAGTGCGGAACCAAGCCCGTCTGGCAGTATGCTCGAAGGCGGCACTGGACGGACGCTAGAGACGTCAGACGTTCAGATCCATCAAAATGTGCGAAACACGATGTTCTACATTTGACATACTTTCTGCTGGATTATTGGTTCCTACTTCGTCATGTTCTTTTCTTGGACCTTAATGCAAATGCGATTCATAATTTCTCTTCGGAGCTAATTCGCGATCAAATTCGGGTTGATGGAGACTAAATTCACTATAACTATCCATTGCCAAGTCCGTGAACTCATATCAACTTATCCAAACTGCGGTTTCCGATACTATGGCCTACTTTGTCGGTGCAGAGCGTGACCGTACAACGGTCTGGTTCGGTACAGTTAAAATGAGGATATTGTGGGTTGCTTCTTTGAATGCTACGAACTTAGGGATGCACTGTATCCTAGTAACCGATGTATCATTTGAACTGTTTAACATAACTTCAAACCAATCGGGGCTTCGGCTGATCGAATTGCATTGGTATCCCAATACTTCTAACCCTGCAAGGGATTGTTCTTCCCATTATGAAATGTTTGCAGTATCCACATGAGCTTGCCATTTGTGCTTTCCTTGTCACCTTTACTGTCAACACGATAGATAATCTTCAACCGACAGAATGCCATATAATCATCATCTCAAAACCCGTCGACGGAGCAGCTTCCATCGGATCCTGCGACTTTCTCGTCCCATTTATTCGCCACATGCAGGGGTAGCACCCGGCCAGCGCCTGCGCACTGCGTTCTTAGTTCCAAGACGGTCGCACCGTCTTCGCGGGTGATCTCAAATCTTCCACAGTCCAAGCTTCGCGCAAAAGATACTATCTTCTTCAGCAGGTCGGCGAACCTAGCCAGAGTGGCTTTTTGATCTTCCTCCCAATGCCTGACCCTCTCGCGTGCGTCGATAACTTGGATATCACCAAATAGCCCAGCTTTATGGTGGGCAAGAATAAAATACGGGACCTGTGCGATCCACAGCCGAGGTAACTCTTGGCCGAGTGTGTCCTCGTCCTTCTTTCTAAAGGAGCGGGTTTTCAGGTCAAAAATGGCCGACTGGGAGATGCATTCACCTCCCGCTGATATTTTGAGGGTTTCTGGATTTTTCAGACCACTTGCAGGTAAGCTGGAAATAGCAACATTCTCGAAGGAAGACAGAAGATCTTCTGCGGCCTCTGCTGGATCCCCTTCTGAGCTGCGACTCCTGTGGTGGTTCCGTGTCACCGAAGGTAGATAACCGTCTGCTTCAAAGCGGACTAAGCAACTCATACCAGCAAAGTCATACTTCATCACTCTTTGGTGAGACTCAGATCCTTTCACGTTCGCACCCCACGTGGTATATGCCTCTGGGAAAGTATGACCGTACCCATATACGTTCGGGATTACCTCGTCATGGGCATTCTCTCTCCTCATGAAAAAGACTGTTCTCCCAATGACTTCAATAAGGGTTCGAAAGGGCTTGCCCTCGCCGCGCACAAAACGTAACAAATTCCCGAGTGTACTTCCGCATGCGACAATGTCAATGTCCTGAAGCAGGAAGCCAGGTTTGCTTGCAAGAATGGCTTTAACCATTGGCTCCATGGGGTAGCTAGGATAGCGAGCGGCATTCTGATCTCGAAAGTATAACCCCGAATCCTCTGAGAGCTGAGTTGGGTTCGAGAGAGGAGCCCACTTCGGAGGCTCACCTATTCAGCCATACCTGATTAGCGGGGATATATCCTTTCCCTGTGGGAAGCTTTTGAGGATGTGCTTTCTTACCAGGTATGAGAATATGAGGCCCTCCTCCACTGAGCCAGTTGTACGACGCCAGGAATTGGCTGTCAGTTATCTGGGAGGTTATATCCTGCTTCTCCGCTTGCAGATCACTTAGATAAATAGTTGCAAGAACCTCGCCACGTGGCGGAGGAGGAGCCTGCTGTACTCTTTGCTTTCGACTCCATGGCGTACTGTTCCTTCCATAACCACCTGCACAACCTCTATTGCGTCCATGGGAAGTAACTGGGGACATTGTTAGAATATGAGCCGATGGCCTTAAGATGCCAAAATGCGTTCAGATATCGTCGAAGGTAGTCTAGGAGTCTCGAGTTGCAACCACGAGGTGTCTATTCTGATGGAAACTCGATGGTAATTAAAGAACAGGGCATTGCTCCCTCCCGTGTTTTCGTAGTCATGTAACACCCCTTTGCGAACCCTTCGTGGGAACCAGCATAGGCATCGTTGTTGACGTGGCATAATATGCAAGTTTGCCATCTGCTGCCAAGCCAGCCCCTTCCATGGAAGGCCTTACTTGGGTGCTCAGGTATACACCTTGCAATTCGTGTACCAAGTCCGTGCAAGGTCAGCCAGCTTTAGCGGTGTCTCACCCCGCCCACCACAAAGAGAATATATATATGCACATGCCTGGTTGGAATATCCTGAATTTGCAAGGAAAGCTCTGTCCCATATGATAGTCAGTCATAAGTCGACTTTCAAAGCTTTAGCCCCCACACTAACAAGAAGGATTACAACATGTCTGCGGTTAGAACCCGGTCGGACCGCCAGAAGAAGTATCTTCAGGATGTTATCGCAGGAAAGCAGTCGGTCCAGAATGTGAATGACTTCAAGAGATTTGTCGAGGCAGTTTTAGCCCAAATTGACCATTCCGTTGCTGTTGAACGTCTCATGGCCAGCCCCAGCGCGTTGACTGCTCTTCAGAAGGGACTGCGATTTAGCACAACGGCTGACTTCATTAACCAGTACACGGCAAAGTTATTACAATACTTGAGCGGTCCGGGAATCAAAAACCTCTGCAACGGGCAATTTCTCGAGCGAATCCTCCTCATCTTCCTTGAGCCGCGTACCCTTTGGAATGCCTGGATGGAAGCGTTCGCATCCCGAAAGCTGGACGACAATGCAATTTACGCGTTGACGTGGATGATGACGGAATTACTCTCTTTACCGAGCTCCTGCGGAGTGGATGTTATTGCAGACGCGCAGACGATGGTGAACGACGGGTCACTGCTTCGCTCTCCTTCTATTGAGCTGCGTGGACTCGGACACAAGCTGAACCATTTTCTGCAAATGAAGTGTTCTGGGGGCATGATCGACTCGTCCGCGTTCACAGCGGGAGGCCGTCATGATAACGATTTTCCTGATTTCCGAAAGATTGCCATCCTTCCAACCTCCGATGAGTTTAGCTGTACGGGAAGACCATTCTTTCGTCGCGCCGAGGATATTGGGGAACTCCAAGGTCACCAGCGGGTAACGGCTTTCCTTGATAATCAATTTCGGCTTTTGAGAGAGGACATGCTTTCCGAACTACGGGAGGATGTCCAGATTGCAAACGGGAGGAAAAAGGGACGAAAATTGACATTCCGCCTAAGACATCTTTCTGTTGCTCGGCTCTCCTGCGGCAGAGACAATGACATACGACTTCATACATGCTGCCTGGGAGTGAGCTGTAAGTCTGGCCTCGAGAACATCAGCCAACTTTCAAAGGAGAAACGCGTATCGTATGTGAAGGAAAACCGAAATTTTGTGAAGCACCAAGCCTTCGGGTGCTTGACCCGGGGAGCCGAAATCGTGGCCTTCGCTACCATAGAAAGAGATGAAGATGCTCTTGTCGCTGAGCCACCGATAGTTATGCTCCGGATTGCTGGAGATGAAGCCTTTAAGAAAACGCTATTATATCTCAAGCTATACAGCGACGTACATTTCGTTCTTGTGGACACACCCATGTTCGCCTATGAGCCCATTTTGAAATGCCTTCAAGAGACGGTGGACCTTCCCTTGACGAAGGAATTATTCCTGCAACACGAAGGGCAGTCCGTGAACGAATCAAAAATTGTTTCTCTGAATGTGGTCAATGCAATTAAGGAGCATGGCAATGGCGATATGCAAAGCGTTCTGGGAATCTCAAAGCCGGTGAGACTAGATACCTCACAGCTCGAGTCACTGCTTGCGGGGTTGACTCAGAGAGTCAGCCTTATACAAGGTCCTCCAGGTATGTAGACGCGAAGGCTTCTTGTTCTACCCAGATTGAATAATGCTGTTGCTTACAGGCACTGGGAAATCATTCATCGGCGCCCTCCTGACGAAAGTCCTCCATGACCATACAAAGGAGAAGATTCTTGTCATGTGCTACACCAATCATGCTCTCGATCAGTTTTTGGAGGACCTTTTGGATGTCGGTATTGATCCTTCAGGCATCGTTAGGATCGGTTCAAAGTCAACAGCGCGGACACAGCCGCTCAGCTTGTTTGAACAGCGATCGTCATATAAGAGGTCAAAAGAATCATGGAACATTCTAAACAGACTGAGAAGCGATGCGTATGCAGATAAGGAGGCACTGCATACCGCATTTACAGACTACCAAAACCTGGTTATCACTCCGCATATTGTCATGGACTATCTGGAATTTGAGGAACCGGAAATATACGATGCTCTTGTGGCGCCAGAGGATGAAGATGGCATGACGGTAGTTGGCAGTGGAGGCCATGCAATTGGAAAAGATTATCTATACGCGCGATGGGTCAAAGGCATGGATGCCGGGGTGTTCGCGGACCGCCTGCCTGAAGCCAGCCGCAGTGTTTGGGAAATGAGCAAGGAAGCGAGGAATGAGAAACACCGCGTCTGGGAACATGCAATACTGGACGAACAGATCACGACTGTGAAAACCCATGCCGCGCAGTTCAACAAATGCTGCAGTCGATTAGAGAGCCTTTTGGGCGAGAAGACGAGGGATATTCTACGATCCAAACGCATTATCGGCTGCACAACTACAGCCTCGGCTAAATATTCAAAGGTCATTCGCAATGTCTCTCCAGGAATCGTACTCCTTGAGGAAGCAGGCGAAATCCTCGAATCACATGTCCTTGCGGCATTGGCCCCAGAGACAAGGCAGTTGGTGTTGATCGGGGATCATCTGCAGCTCCGGCCCAAGATAAACGAATACGCATTGAGTATCGAGAAAGGCGATGGGTACAATCTTAACGTTTCACTTTTTGAAAGGCTGATCCATGTCGGGTATCCGCATACAACTTTACTAAAACAGCACCGAATGTGTCCGGAAATCTCAACGCTTGTTCGACGTCTCACCTATCCCAACCTGGAAGACGATCGAAAGACTTTGAGCCGGCCCCGACCGCGAGGACTGCAGGATCGCGTGATCTTCTTCCAGCATGAACACCCCGAAGTCAGTTTCGCGGAATTATCCGATAAACGGGATGAAGGATCCAAGCAAAGCAAGAAGAATGCGTTTGAAGCAGAGATTGTATTACAGGTTGTGAAGTACCTCGGCCAACAGGGTTATGGAACCGACAAGCTGGTTGTCTTGACTCCTTACCTGGGACAGCTGCATCTGCTACGAGAGATGTTAAGTAAACAAAATGACCCAGTCCTGAACGACCTTGATTCATATGACCTAGTCAAGGCGGGCCTCCTCTCGCAAGCGGGGGCCAATCATTCAAAGCGGCGGATTAAGCTATCAACGATAGGCAAGTAGGATGCAGGCGAGACTTTTGAGGTTGGCTTTCTAATCAAGGCAATAGATAATTATCAAGGTGAAGAATGTGAGATTGTCATCGCATCTCTAACCCGAAGTAATAAAAACGGTGACATTGGGTTTATGGCGGCTCCTCAACGTTTGACTGTCCTGTTGTCACGGGCACGAAACGTTTTAATAATTGTGGGAAACGCGAAGACATTTGTCTCAAGTCGAAAGGGAGAAAAGACCTGGAGGCCATTTATGGATCATCTGAAATCCAACCGCCACCTTTATGATGGGTTACCTGTTAGGTGTGAACAACATCCCCAGAAGACCGCTATTTTAAAAACAAAGGATGAATTCGAAAGTGAATGTCCGGATGGCGGCTGCCCAGCACCATGGTACCTTCCCCCGTGATGATTACTTGGCATTTGAAGGTATCCTTACTTTTAACGCTGACTTCATACTTTAGTGGTGTCAAGCTGGGGTGTGGGATCCACGAATGTCCGTCAAGATGCCATCAGCCGGTCGACCATTCCAAGATGAACTGTACCAGGATCGTTGAATGGACCTGTTCGCGTGGACATTGCAGTTCCCAGGCTTGCGCGCAGGTCAAAGGGGCGTGTCGGTTTTGTAATGAGGAAGATCGGGCGAAAGAACGCAAACGGCAACGGAACCTCAAGCTTGAAGCAGAGAGAGAGAGAAGGCAAAAGGAATACACCCGTCATCTTGCTGAAGCCCAGGATGAAATCGCGTATTTGAGGCGTCTGCAACGGGATCAGTCTGAAGAGGACGAGCGGATGAGAGTCCTTCGTGAGCATTGGGATGAAGTACATCATCTCAAGAACATCCCAAAGAGACAGGACCCAGCTATTCGGACAGCTCCTACCACCGTGGCAACAAAAGGCATCAGTGACACAAGTACCAACTCAGTCGCCGGTGAACGGGTCCCTCAAAACAGCTGTCGAGTTACAGGCCGCCAGAACAAGTCTGCGACGACGTCATCAGCTGCGAAGGATGATTGGGAGTACCAGAAAACGTTTCTCAATGCTCAAAGCCGGGAAATTGACACGTTGATGGAAATGATCGGACTTGAATCCATCAAGGAAAAATTCTTAGCTTTCAAGGCCAAGGTCGATGTGTGTTTTAGGCAGGGGGTTGATCTCCAAACCGAAAGGTTCGGGTCTGTCTTGCTCGGAAACCCCGGCACAGGAAAGACGACAGTGGCACGACTTTATGCTCGCTTCCTGGCCTCTGTAGGAATTATCCCAGGCGATACATTCATTGAGACAACCGGTTCGAGGCTGGCAAACGATGGTGTCTCAGGGTGCCAGAAGACCCTCGAAAAGATTCTGAACACCGGTGGAGGCGCATTGTTTATTGACGAGGCATATCAACTTGCGCAGGGAAGCAGCTTCGGAGGAACACAGGTCCTAGATTTCCTCCTGGCAGAGGTTGAGAATCTCACAGGGAAGATTGTGTTCATACTTGCCGGATACCAGCAGCCGATGGAGAAATTTTTCTCCCATAATCTGGGGTTGCCAAGTCGCTTTCCTCATGAACTCAAGTTCAATGACTATGACGATGATGAATTTTTAAAAATTTTTGATTACAGTATCAAGAAGCACTATAAAAATCAAATGAAAGTTGAGGATGGCCCGAGCGGACTGTACAGTCGCATCGTCGCACGTCGTGTTGGACGAGGCCGTGGCCGCGAGGGGTTTGCCAATGCAAGGGCGATTGAAAATATCAGGGCCAGAATTGCAGAGCGACAGTCTGAAAGACTCAAATGGGAAAGGCTAAACCGGGTTGGTCAATCAGATGACTTTTTGTTGACGAAGGAGGATCTCATAGGGCCCGAGCCATCTCGGGCACTGGAGAGTTCGTCTGCGTGGCAAAAACTGAAAAGCATGATTGGTTTGGGGTCAGTGAAGACGACTGTCCAGTCACTGCTGGACAGTATCCAGTATAACTACCAACGTGAATTGCAAGAACTGCCCCCGGTCGGGTTTGCACTGAACAGGGTCTTCCTGGGGTCACCTGGGACTGGTAAAACAACAGTTGCGAAACTTTACGGTCAAATATTGGTCGGTATTGGGATGTTATCTAACGGCGAAGGTATGTGAATAAGTCATATGTAGCTGCATTTGCCATCTCTGACAAGCTCGCTAGTGGTGGTAAAGAATCCTTCCGATTTTGTTGGCAGCGTGATTGGCGAGTCTGAGAAGAACACTAAAGGCATACTTGCGTCTACTTTAGGTAAAGTTTTGGTCATTGATGAAGCCTATGGCCTCTTTGCAGGGGGCACTTCTGACGGCACTGGCGCGAAAAGTGACCAATACCGGAGTGCCGTGGTGGACACTATCGTGGCGGAGGTGCAGAGCATGGCCGGCGAAGATCGATGTGTTCTGCTTTTGGGTTACCGGGAACAGATGCAGCAGATGTTTCAGAACGTCAATCCAGGCCTCAGTCGACGGTTCCCGCTAGATCAGGCGTTGGAATTTCAGGACTTTACCAAGGAGGAATTGGACCAGATCCTTACCATGAAGTTGAAAGAGCAAGGGTTCAATGTCACTGAACGTGGTCGAAGGGTAGCCTTGGAGATGTTAGAACGAGCACGGAATCGGCCTAATTTCGGAAATGCAGGGGAGGTCGACATTCTGCTCAACTCCGCAAAAATGCGGCATCAGAGACGGATCTCTTGTATGCGGCATGTGGCAGGTCCGCTGCACTCTACCTTGGATGCCGAAGATTTTGACGAAGACTTCGACCGTAGGGAGAGAGATGACAAGAATGTGGCAAGGTTATTCGAGGGTGTGGTAGGATGTGACGAGATTATTGCGAAGCTAGAAGGTTACAGGGAAATTGTGAGGAAGATGACACAGTTGGAATGTGATCCTCGCAAGGAAGTGCCTTTTAACTTTCTTTTCCGTGGTCCTCCAGGTAAGGATCTCATCGGGTCAAGCAGTGTTCAAAAGAGGATTCTGATATTGGTCTCCAATAGGTACGGGGAAAACCAGTACGGCAAGAAAAATGGGGCAAATATACTACGATATGGGATTGCTGGCTTCGGCAGATGTCGTTGAGGTCTCAACTACAGATTTGGTTGGACAATACGTAGGGCAGACTGGTCCGAAGACGCAAAAAGCCCTTGAACGTGCGCTTGGTAAGGTTCTGTTCATTGACGAGGCATATCGGCTTGCCGATGGACAATTTGGGCAACAGGCCATGGACGAGATGGTGGACCGCATAACAAAGCCCCAATTTGCGCAAAGACTGATTATTATTCTCGCCGGTTACGATGCCGACATCAACCGCTTAATGGCGATTAATCCAGGACTTACTAGCCGCTTCCCAGAGTCATTACAGTTCAACTCCTTATCTGCTCCTGATTGCATCGCTCTCCTGACATCTTTGTTCCAGAAGCGCAAAAAGGATATGCAAGATAAGTCGAATGTGGAATTTGATCTTGGTGTTCTTGAGCACCCACGAGACGATTTCCGTAGAGATCTGATTCAACATTTCAATCTACTCTCCAGGACCGCCAGCTGGGCAAATGCACGTGACATCGATATCCTTGCCAAGGACATTTTCAGAAAGGTTCTCCAAGGTACCGATCGGAATTGCCTTGTTATTACTGAAACGGCTGTACTCCAATGTGTGGATCAAATGGTGACCGAACGCTTGAAGAGAGAACAATGTCAGCGCACGCACCATCTACCGTCGCAGGATAAAGCTGAGGCAACATCTCTCAGTTTGCCTGTTCGAGTCAATAGCCATAGCTCCTCGAATACGGAAATGGCAACGAGCAATAAACCGGATGCAAAACATCGTTCACTCTCCGGCCTCCCACCTACAGATACTGGTCCGCGAGATACTGAAGTCACGGATGAAGTGTGGAGCCAACTCCAGCAGGACAAGGCCGCTGCTGAAGCTCGAGAAAAGGAATATCTGGATTTGAGAGCGGCCGAAGAGAAGCAGGCAAAGGCTCTTCGGAAAGCGAAGGAAGACGAGGACATTGTGGTTCGGGAAGTGGAAGAAGCACGGCGAAGTGGCCATGAGGAGACTAGGGCCCGCCATGAACAAACCCGCCTGCAACGCGAGCTAGAAAGAAGGGCACGGGAAGAGGAACTGGAAAAAATCCGCAAACAGAGAGAGCAGGTGGAACGAAATCGCCGCCGAGAGCAGCAAGCGCAGGCAAAATTGCGGGAAATGGGAGTCTGTGTCATGGGCTACCGCTGGATAAAACAAACTGGCGGTTACCGCTGTGCTGGTGGCAGCCACTGGGTCTCAGATGCGCAGCTTAGATTATGAGGGAGGACGTTTCTCTGGCTTCTTGAGTGTGAGACTTTACGGGGTTAAAAGTCTGGCTGAAGGGAGAGGAGACTGAAGTAACTAAACTGGGAAGATTTGTCATCCAAGGGCTGTTAGTTGGCTTTAAGGATAGGTATGAGTTAAACTCTGAAGCAGGCCCGCACATGGGACATGATCAATCGGAGGAATCTGATAGCATTGTCAGCATATAAGTAACGAGGTACCTAATTGAGTACTTCAGTTACAAGGTGCGCCTATAGTTGTCGCTTTCCGTTTGATATTAGCTGTCTCTACACTAAGGCATCATGACGGATTTTGACGTAGAGAACAGCTTACAGCTAATACAGCTTCGAAGATAGGTACGATTCGCAAGTGGTCACCTTGACTCAGTCTCCCCTCGAAAACCAACATGGTTCCGTCACATCTCATGAAGCTGATTAGCGATGACCCTCATACATGACTGTATGTGACAGCATTGTTTTCTGCGAGAGTATCGTGGGCCACACCTGAAAGTCGTAGTTAGCAAGGTGGTTGCCTAACGTGCAAAGTGGCTGCAGTTGCTGTGTCCTTCGTTGCATATAATTGGAGCGACCATGGGTGTCAATGATAAGACAGTACTCTATGCCCTGTCAATTGGAGTCAGTCTACGTCGCCTAGCATGTACTGTAAAAGTCAAGGATCATGGTATCTACTCAGTCTCAGTGTCTCGAAGTCTCTCATCGGACAAACGTGATCTTTGCAGACATCCTTCTACGACTGCGGCGAAGGCCTTGAGGAAACAACGTCTGGAACAACCTGACATTTGTGGATTGGGCTTCCGTTCAAAAACAGAATAGCGGTCTTTCAAGACTGACAGGTTCTCTGCCGTGAGCTGCAAATAGAGGTCTAAGCTTGTTGATACAGTACAGTGAATGTCTTCTATCTTGGATCACTCTTTTGATCGTACCTGAGCCCCTTCAATCCGAATTTTGGCGTCCTTTACCCACAACCAATACCCCCCGTTGTTCAGTCGCGGATAATGAATGCCGTCGTCCGTTGTCCCTTTTACCTTGACCATTCCAGCCTTACCAGATATTCCTAGAAGGACTCGCTTCCACTCGTACTTCCCGACCAATCCTTCTTCCTCACCTTGTTGGAGAGGAGGAAAGTCGAAACTAAAAGCTATAGGGATTTATTTGGTATTGATAGGTAGAAATGGTGTGGACTTGAAAGGTATTGGTTTAAGATCGAGTTCCATGAATGGTTCCTTCCCATCATATGGCAATACTGCTATGCGACTGTATGGAAGGTGCCCTGCCACCGATGGAGTAAATTCGAACTTCGCGCACTATTCGGGAAGTGTTGTGTTTAATGCAAGTATAACCAAGCACTGACATGATCCACTCACTATTTTTGGAACGTTCCAATTCTTGCGTCCTAAACTAAATTAGCTCTATGTCTCGTCTAACCTGGTTCTATGCTCTGCTACACACAAGGAGAAAGGTGATGTTGTGGACACTAACCATTATATAGAGAGGCTCCCGTGGAAACATAAGCTCGGGTAGCTCGATATGTCTGCTTCCCTGACCAAGGGTTCTGAAAAGCTCCAGGAATCCATAGAAGCTCATCATATTCGCCTTTATATTCCCGAGAGTCAGTAGTGTGACTCATTACCTGTGACTAAGATTACCAACCGATTGGGCTTTCCAGGTAGTGGACAATAACACAGACTTGTAAGCCCCCAATAAATGTCTGGTTCGCGAACTGGGACTTTTCCTCAAGGTCATGGTACGATGCTGGAGGTGGTCCTCCAGCGGATGAAGGTAGACAAGATGTAATCTGTAAGCGCTTAGTTGCTGATGCGCGTTGGGGTTAGGCCTCCTTTGAATGGTCAAGCGGCGCCAGATTATCGAGATGAGACAAGTTGCATGACTGCTCAATGTCTTATACTCGTCTTGCAAGTCATTTCGAAGCATGCTGAGCTGAGTGCTATCTGATACTTCGCGTTCCCGGCTACCTCACAATCTCGCTGTTTGTAATGCTTGCCCACAAATAGAAGAGATGCCGCCTCGAACGCAACCAGAAGAGTTGGTGATATAAGCCGCATTGGTCGTGCCTGGCGCAATACCTCACCACCGCTGTGACTCTCGTCTCCAAAATCCGCAATAAAAAACCAACACATGTCTCGACAACATCAACCAGTGTTCCAGGTCGCCCTAGCGGGAACAGACGCAAGCCATAGCCTGGGTGTAGTGAGCTGTACCATACATATAGATTGAACAAGAGGCTATATATACTCTCCCCAACTGTCTTGCATTGAATTCCTGGGGTATACAGTGCACCCATTGGAAGTTCTGATGTTCGCGTTGCTTGCTC
Organism: Aspergillus vadensis CBS 113365; assembly: GCF_003184925.1. Taxonomy (NCBI): domain Eukaryota; kingdom Fungi; phylum Ascomycota; class Eurotiomycetes; order Eurotiales; family Aspergillaceae; genus Aspergillus; species Aspergillus vadensis. The sequence continues at coordinate 303,662 of NW_020292072.1, forward strand.
GGGCCGAGGTACCGTTGTTACTAGAAATTTTTATTCGCCATTATCAACGTATGGTTTTGCGCATATGACTTACTCTGTGTAGTGAAGTCGTGATTTTCAGTGGAGACGTGCTTTGTCGTCCGCTGGACTCTCTCAAGCCCAGCCCTAAGGCTTTCTTGCGATTTTTGCAAATCCTTCATACGCTCCCAGTTGTACATGTGTCTCTTGTCCTTTTCGCTATAATTGTATGAACAAGTAGAAACTTCTCCCCTTAAGCGACGATGACTGCATGGCCGTTTTCGATCACACTGTGTAAATAATGTCAACGATAGGATAGGGCAATGCAAATGAGCTATACGTGAAGCTATATATATGGCCGACTTCATGTACGGAAATAAAGAAAAAGATATCGTATCGTACCTTAACTTTGCGTTTGCAGCACTTAAGCACGAGTATGTCGGACGGGTCTTCTTCCTACCCGCCCCAGTAACACCGGCGAGCTTGGATCCATTGTTTTTGGACCCATAGGCTATAGAAGAGCAGCTCATGGGATCTGGCGCGATTTGTAATGCGGTGTAGTACCACTCGAGTTAGCAACAATATCAGCCCAGGAGCTCTTGAGAAAGACAGCAGTGGTGCGCCACGGCCAGTACGTATAGTGGGGACAAAAGAGAATCACTACTTTAAGACTATCTGGAAGACAGGCAAGTACACTCTACATGCCGCCCTGGGTAACGCTAAGCGGAGATTGCTGTGCCACTAGGGTACTGTAACGAGTAATAGGAACACAACAACACTAGCAAATTTTACCAACCACAGAAATTGTGCCCTAGAAAGTCCACAGGACAGGGATCTTACTCCCACGGGTGGCTCTGCTCCATGTATACGAGTCTAGAGCCATAAGGTACCACAACATGTGCACTTATGCTAGAATACATGCAAGCACACAAAAACCTATTTGGACGAGCGATAGGCTCTGCTGTCGTCATGGAGCTTTGATCAGTGACATAAGAAACGGTAACGAGACCGGTATATGGCCATAATATTCGTCGAAACCGGATGGCATCGCTAGCTCTAACATCTCTGACCTGGCTATTTACCGTTTATCTGAGTTACGGGATTCACAGTGATTTTCTATCCTCCTTTTAATTTGTTTGGAAGCGGGATGTAGAAGCACTAGAAGACTCTGTACTTGAAAATCTCAGTTTTAGGAATACCTGCACTCACATGAGCAAGTCGATCTCAGCGAAATGTCCGGACCCGTCAAGCCGTTAGGTCACCATAGATCTATCGATTCTCGTATCTCGGAAAACTGTGTCACTAGAATGATTGATAGAAACTCTAGCTCAATCGCATTGACATTGAAATCACAGTAATGAGTCTTGTGATGCCTCGAGAGTCTGGTTAACCCGTCATACACTAAATGACTAACGGTTGGTAGATTCGACATTATCTCGAGAAACATCTAAACCGACCGACCGTTTGACTATTACCCCTTTCACATAGCTGGGTGTCGTAAGCTCTATGCGACTAGACTTCGTCGAGTTGAGGGTGGTGTTTGTCCTCCCTGTTTTAGACAGCTGTGGTTTCGTAGCCTCCTCGGTTGTAGCTTAAGTGCGTCAAAGCAAATATTCTGTATGATGATGATGTGTTTATTCCTCCCAGCTTATGTATGAGGTTATACATGGCCTACTACCAAAGCACCTCCTGTGGGACTGTGAGGTAATGTTGTAAGATGAAAGCTTAATCATATTAAGGGAATGGTCGAGCTACAGATCAGCAGTCGCGGGAGTATGTACTACCACCCTAAATACATTCAGTTGAAGCCTGTCAAACGGTAGCACTACCATGGTTTACGTATTTGAACTTGTAAACGTCCTGGCAATCTTGCGGATTACGGACCGTTGATGTGAACCGTGCGGTTGTCGGGAAATACTTCGGCTAACCCCGTTTGTTATTTAATCGTTCACTAAAGGATGTCACTTACTAAACGTTTTTGGGCCGTAAGATAAGGAAACCCGCTCCGTACAAGTGGCATTTCCTTTAATGGGGCCATCTCCGTGGTCGCTGTGCCCTTCCTCCCTTTCTTTATCTCATATAACGCTAAAAGTAAATAGACGGAAAGTGTATTCCTCCGTCGGCCTTGGTTTTTGCAGCCAGACGTATAGTAGGTAAGAATGGATGCAGAGAATCCAATAGTCTCGGCTTATTCCATGAATGGTTAAGGCCGGATGGTACTCTACGGGTTACGGTATTCAACTATTTATCCGGAGCGGCAAAGAAGCCCACACTTGAGGCGCGGCTGGACCTCCGAAGGTTACCATTGCTCCTGAGAACAGTGTCAGAACAGCGAGAGGCTCTGGCTGGCCCCCTATCTCATTCGCCGGTCACAGTCACAGTCGATCGGCTTCCCTGCTACTCTCCCTCGCTCACGGCAGTTGAACATGCCGAGAGGCGAACATTACTCACATTACTTAACTCCACCTGATTATAGAAAGAAACCCCATATCTCATGTAGTGTCTTTCCATTCAGCAGTTGACACAGTGGGATGAAAGCGATGATATAATGCTAAGTGCTGGCCAGCGTCCTACAGACCCGGACATCCTTGTGGTGGAGGCGTGGGGACAAGGATTCCTGGTGGGCTTCCTTATTGTCATGATTGCTATCACCTCGGCCAACATGAAAAAAGGGGTGCTCTTGCACAAACTCAACGTGGCAGAGGTAAGTTGTGCCGCCTCATTGCGGCGAACGGGGCACTATCCCCTGCTGATGTGGACGCTTAGCTCGCCCTGGCCCTTGGGCACGGAACGTTCATCTTCCTCCATGCGCCTGCGTATGGCTGGTTTCTCTCGGTCACGGCCGTGGGTCTCACAATTTCGCATTCCCTCCATAACGTGATTGCATGGATGAAGATCCGCGGCTTTATCCCACCCTGGGGCACGCGACTGTATCTGATCACCCTGCTGGCGGCCTAGCCGTACTGGGTCGTCGAGATCTATGCCAATTTTACCTTTTTCAAATCGGGGCCAGGCCTTATATACCACCACGCGGCCACTCGAGCCGCTGTTCCGGTGCGGTGTCCGAGTGCGATTCTCCCCACGCTTCGCATTGCTGATGCGGATTTAGGGAGACCATGACTACCGATTCTGGTCGGCCTTATTGCATGTAGAGGATCAGCGGTTCTCCACCCTAGACAGAAATTTGACCCTTTCGTTTTGGCTTTATCCACCGGTAGAGTAATTCGGAAGGTCAAGTTTCATTATTTACCGCTGTGCCAGGGGCAGTATCTCCAGGACCACAAATCGCGAGAATCGCACAAGATCTGCCACCACGCGTCGAAGCGGGGAATTGTGCGAGAACGGAATCAGGAAAAAAACAGCGGTCCCATACCTGGAATAGGCAGTAAAGAAAATCCTGGCGGTGGAGCTGGAGGCTAGACAAGCCCCCAATAAACCGTATTTGAGCATACCGGTCACCGTTGCCGAGGTAATGATTAGACTCAGGTCGGCGAGACAAAAGAAATTCGCCCAGCCGGCACAGTGCCATCGCATTCGTCCACGGCAATGTCTCACATGGAGCCTTGTGCTACCTAGGTCACGCTCGGTCTCGTGCCCCGATGATGTGGAGACCAGAAATCATCCAGGGCGCAGGTGACTTTGCATTCTCATCGAGGGTGGCTCTCTTCTTTATCCTGAGGGGAAAGCGTGGGCCCAATCAAAAGCCCTGATACAGAGTAATGGAATTCAAGGTTTAGTGGTACTCAGTGATCCGAATCTGTTTCATTGAGTTTCATGGGGGCTTTCTCCATTCTGGATAGTCTAGAAGATCAGAAGCTCCCCAGGGGTTTTTGAAACATTTGACATTCCCGCACATGATACGGGATATGACAACATGGGCAACAAATAGCGGTTGGGTACAGGCAGAGGTGCTGTAGAAACTGGAAAATCCGACGAGAGAAGGAACAGGCAATCATTGTGCTCTGTTGGGCCACGGTTGCCTGACTGTTTCCAAGTGGCAAAGCCCACTTGTGCAGACCTGCAATCCGTTTTCAAAGTATCTCTGTGTACTTGAGACGTCCATTGACCAACGGCGCGGCGGTCCCACGAGTCGCACACATCTTCGCCCTGTCCATGCCCACGCCGAATTCTTTCCCAGTCGGCGTCTTTGACTGGGGCCCTCACGTCTTCGAGCCAAACTCTGAAAACGTGCAAGGTCATTAGGGCAGGTGGCTTCGGGTTTTGCTCTTTGTATATTGTCACCATGTGTCCCTGGGCAATTGGTAGGAGAGAGTACACGCAGAGATGACCAGATATCTATCCCGCACTTGAACGACTATTGAAGTTCATCTCGACCGCATGACGGTCCTGGTACTTGAAGTCGGTGAGGCTGGATGCTAGTGCTGCACGGTTGGTCTTGCCGGGCGACCGGAGTGCTTGGAGATATAAGGCTGGTGTCTTCCAGTCCGGCTCACTCCAGGACCAGGCTTCCTGACCTTAATTGCTGGAATGCGCAAGCGCAACAGTGTGCGCCTTCACAGGAATGGCGGCCCTTTGTCGTATGATCTCCTCGGAGATAGCCCCTGACAGGAGTGGTGGGCCTGTTTAGTATTAATCTCCCCGGAGATAGCCCCTGATAGGAGTGGTGGGCCTGTGTTGTATCATCCCCTTCATGGCCATGGGCCCCATGTCGTATTACCGGTGCCCTGGACCGTTCCCAGATGAACAGGTTCCTTCTGTTCTTAGGACCCCGTTCTGAGACACTTCAGCTATGGGCAGTCACCTCTACGCGGTGCTGGGGACTAGTACTTGCCAGAGTATATCCACTTGTCATGATGCAAGGAAGCCAAGGTCTGCTCGTGCCATGCCGTGGTTCTTACCAGCATTGGTGCAATATCGTGCATCACAGGCAGAATGGAGGCCTGTACGGAACGGAGGTCCGTATCCGTCAATGCCCGCTGCCAGTCATGTACAATAGTTAGCTTAACTTTTATGGTACAATGTATACAGTATTCCCTCGGAATAAATTCCATCTGTAGTATATCCTGGTCCTGAATTCGCGAGTCCTGGGTAACTCCCTCCGGACCGCTTCGGACAAGCAGTCTGCGAGTCGGTGTATGTCTGGCTAACCGGTTGCTTGTTGCATACTGTATGTACTCAACGTTCACGTTCGGACGCCTTCAGATTATGGTCCGCCCGACAGATACCGACCTTGGTGACGGGTCATGCATAACAGGGCCTTGGAGATTGCCCATCTTGTCACTGCGTGGGGCGGAGATCTTGCAACAATGAGGCACCCCAGCGACACCTGGACAAAACCAAAATTGGGGAATCCGGGAATCCAGGAGCCGATGGGTGGGAAACGGGCAAATCGTCGGACAAGACTACTGTACTGTTCTAGCTCTCGTCATGAGCTTTACGATACTGTAATGACCAGGTAGGGTTGTGTTGTGTTCGGCTGACGCAGAATTTCCCGCTGGCGCTTGCTGGTGCTCGCTGGTCAATTTTTTACACACAAAATGCCCAATCATTCCGACGGCTTCTCGCCGCGCATCGAAACCCGGATCCCCCAATCCTGCTTTGACCTTGGCGCAGCATGATTCGGCTCCACGCTGAGGATTTGACCAGGCCGGACGTGATCATGCGTCTTTCGGAATGTGATTATCGCCTTCTGAGGTCCCTGATCGCGGTCAATGGGAGACCCAGTGGGGACCTGGTAACCTGCAGACCAGGGGTAGGGCAAATGAAGCGGGTCACAAAGGGGAAAAAGGAAAAGGAAAAGATAGAAACAAAGGGGGCAAGTTCGGGAAGTGAGGGAGATGAGGTAAATAGGCAAGGAATGGTGAAAGTATGGTCAAAAGATGGCGAGAGACGGGAAAAGATGATAAAGGAATCGCCGAGTAGACACGGTCAAATAATTTACGACGCCATCTTCTCCATGGCAATCTGTGCGGGCATTGATCTGTTACAGAGAAAGATTGCCCAGGCGGGCGCGCCATTTCACCTCACCGCCTTTTGATCAGTCCCTCTGTGTTGAGTATCATGGTGGCTGAACCTTACGGCAGGGACTGGGAACAGATACATGTATGTGCTATCCCGCCCACATAAAAGAGAACTTTTTAAGTCAATCAATAAGAATTAATCTATTCTGACCTCAACACTCCGATCGATTTTTGTTGCCCCGGGCCATCAACATTTTCTGATGCTCGGGTAGGTCCGGGACTAGTCCTTGTGAGGAAGTTGTCCAGGGGTTCAATTTGAAGCCCGCCTAGGGAATCCGAATGCGCACCGAAGGAATATTATGTCCTCGGGTTTCAACCACTGGGCTTAGGGCGTAAAGCGAAGAAACCAACACATTGGTATACTGGCATTTGCATATACTATTACCTTAGGCTACTACAAATGTGAGCTTCGTCGCTCGCGATTGTAATCATGCGCATCAATTGTCTATACATTTCGTACATGAATGGTCAATGATAAATATAACATGACAATCATTAGCTACTCCAACGTGTCCGGCACAACCGGCTTTTGGTAACTCCACGAGACACTTACAAAATCAAACAGGCACGCCAAAATTGAATATAATGCCCACTCTAAGAATCGCTCATCAAAATTAGCTCAGCAGGTTGATTATCTGCTCAGCCTCCGATGCCTCCAGTTTCAAATGGTGCAACGTCGAGCTTGGCCGTGCTGGGCATTTGTTTTTTCCGGTCGGATTTGACCAATGAGAATTCGTCCGGCCAGCAGCATTCCACCCCGACAACAAAACCTATTTGCAATTCAACCCATACCAAGAATGAGGTTGTATCGGGATATCGACCAAATTGACCAGAGTGCAAAAAGTGTGGACATATCGATCGCATCTCCGATCTCACGCAACAGATCCTGATCTCCTTTCAGAATGATAGACGGTATAGGTTGCGCATCTGCCAAAGAACAAATTGGGCAACATATATGGTGAGCATGAGCTTCTTTCTCGATTGTTCTTGGTGCCACTCCATCAAGGATAGTAGCTGGTGAAAGTATACAGAATTCTACACCCAGATTCAGTCATGCTTCTTGCATGGTCATGACTGTATGGGCATTGTCTACCGCCATGGTGAGCACACGAATGGCCTTGAAAGTATACGGGTGGTTTGAATTGTCAGACCATAGATATGGGGACTTGTGATCCACCAAAGGGATTCGGGGTCGTGGGACGGTCGCGTGGCATAGAAATGCGAAACGACAACTTCTTTCTAGATGGAGTGGGCTGACAAATGCCAGGAAGTTCGTTCTAGCACATCAAACCCTCCGTGTTGCGAACCCACCGAGCTTGTTATGAGGCGTGAGTTGGGGTTCATTTGACGCACCTTCACTAAAGTATTGTTTAGATGAATCGAACAAAAGACGGGGTCGACGTCGTCACAGACCACACCAAGCGCACCATACTCATCGGCCGAACTAGCCGACCTGTAAGCCCCCAAGACCAATGCAAGACTCCGGGATATACCTCTACAAGCTGTTGGTTAAGCCGGTGACTAGCAAGCCTTTGGCCTCGAACAAATCAAGACCGGGCCTCTCGAGGGTTGGTAAGTCCCTTCTTTGAAAAGCGATAACCCTTCCCTGGCGTAGCGACCAGCTTCCAGCCATTCTTTCGCAATCCCCGCCAAACGGCCATAAAAGGAAAGAGAAAAGGAAATAAAAGCAAAATCATTCCTTCGAGTTGCCCGGTTGCGTTCACTATCCGGTCATTGTACCAGTCGTGCCAGTAAGGCTGTCAGTGTGGGCCGCTCGTGTAGGGAGGTAGAAACTCTATTCCACCCCTCAGTGACTTGAAATTTTTGGCAATCAAGACAGCATGATAGATGTATAATTGGCACATAAGCATGTCAAAAACCCAACTGCAGATGGAGTATTGTTCGGTAGCATTACAGATAAGCTTTTGGAATGAAGCATGCCATCACATCAGATGCCTTAGACCATAGTGTAATGACATTACAAGCACCGTTGACGTGACATCATGATCACGAAGCTTGAAAATCCATACCACGCCCCTAACATCTGTTATTCTTGAGGAGTCTATGTCCTGGATATATCTGTCTCTGTAAAAGGCATACTGTGTGAATGGCTTTCCTCTGTGACAAGAAACAATTTCCCGCATCCTTTCAGGGGAGATAATTATAGTAGGTGAGCGTCGTAGTTCAGGATCCTTTCGTAGGCTGGTCAGATATGGTTCCGAGAGGTTATGGACGTTCAATGTAAATCCAGAAGTAAAGCGAATCTCGTTTGATGAAGTATCATAGGTGTGCTCATTTAGACAGCTCCTGAAAAGCTCCCAAGTTGGTATCTCTCCAGTGCCATCCAGAAGAACAAGTGCCATGTATTGATTCTCACATCCTCCATGCTTCGTATTGGATATCATTTGGCTAAGTTTTGAGCCGATCAATACTAGTCTGGCGTGAGCGTCTGCCACCTCTTCAAGCCATCTGTCATTCTTGAAAATTCTAGACCAAAGTAGAGACTGCTGTCTGTCTGATTCCCATGGCTCCATGTCGAGACTAGACAGTATACCAACTCGAGACAGGGGTGGCACGAAGAAGAGAATACGATCAAGCACTTCTCTTGGAAATTTCATGGTAGGAGCTTTCGAAATGTATCTTTGCATATTGTTGGCTGGGTGGCTTGCCGCACCCCCACGGTTTGTACCCGACTCTTCCGCCTGCTTTGCTCTTTGCAAAATGTCCAGTAGAAATGGCGTGGGCGAACGGTTTGGAGTTCCTATAGGTAGCCCTTGCTCCCAGTTGTTATAACGTGCCTCCTGTTTCTCCCAAACCTCCGTGACTTTTGACGTAGCCAGTTCCTCATTGGTTAATTTGATGAGATCTGTTCGTGTGATCTAATTGGTGCCATCTCGGTATAAGTTTTTGTCTTCCTCCTTGATGTTAGTCCACTTGAGCTTGACATAGGTCATTGGCGCCTTAGAGGTTTTCGTAATAGGGAGCCTCTCCAGAATGGCTACACTAATAATTTCTTTGATATTCTCAGGGCCATAGCGACGGTGCTTTTTGTCCTGTTTGTCTCTGTCCATGATGGAGCAAAGCCGCGACTCTGAATCAGACACTTGCTGAAGACCATTGAAATTGTGTCCTTTGCCGGATTGGATGACATACTTGCCCGCTTGCTTTAGCCCATATCAAATAATCAGCTTCTTGGCTGCGAGCATCATGAACCACGCATCTGTAATACCGTTCGAGTGGCTATCCTTTGATAACTTATCTAATCAGACTAGCAATCCAATATTGTTATTGTTGTCCAGATCCGAGCTTTCGTCCAAATCTGGTCCTTTAATGGATGCAATTGCGGTATCGGGATCAGAAGGTACTGTTTTACTATGATATCCCTGCCCCCGGCTATTGGATGTATCCACTGGTTCCTGCTTCACCGATATCTTATCTCCACTCGGGGACAATGTGTTCTGCGGCACAGGTTATGGTTATATCAATGACATGTTATTCTCAGGGGCCTGACCGTTGGAACCTGTGGCAGCATGTTCTTTTATATTAATATCCATTAAATCTTCATCATCTTTCTTAATATCCGCTTCTGTAGATTGGATAACTTATTAAAAGTTATTATACTTTTTCTGCAGCTTATTTTTCTTATTTTTAATAAGCTGCGAGCCTTTTAATTAGCTCTCTACCATTAGCAAGTCCTTCCAGAGTGACTCAAGCTCCTGCTGGTACTGTTTTTATTTATCTTCAATTTTCCTTCTTTGAACAGCTATTTCATCTTTTTCACGGGTCTTTTAAGTATTGGTATTTTTATTAATACCAGTGGGTTTTGAAGTGTCCTTTCCTGAACATGTATTAGCCATATTGGCTACAGCCAGAGAAGTTTGGTCAATGGATAGCTGATAGAAATCATAGCCTGGACACAGAGGATTTATACCTTGTCTACTAGTTACTTTAGTATAAAATGCAAAACAAAGTGAATGTAAGTGACAAACAGATATATCTGTATAATTTCTGAGATATGTAATAAACTGCAGTACAGTGAGACTGATTAACAAGAATGTCTCAGGAACTCTCTTAAAATGGCAGAAGATTAGCCTACATTGTTTATAAAATTTACTGATATAAATCATTATATTTTATAGACTTTTACATGAAACTTAAATTCTTTCTTCTCTCGTGGATCAAGTTATATCTTGGATTTAGTAAGGACAATTCTCCAGGTATCTGCCATATCTTCTGTCTGAGAGCTAATATTGCTTTAACTTCTTAATGCTATCAGTGCGTTGTACAGGCATATTTGGGATTATCTTAGATCTGGCACCTGCAGCATATAACTGCGGAGGTATAGTATAAAGATTTGAATATCTATGAGTACAGTATGTCCTTCTGCAAGGGTTGCATATCCTGGATATTCCAAAGAATAATTTTCATTTACAACAGGTAAGTATCAAGCAAACTTCTGCAAGTCATTCACTGCTATTCTATTTGCTGATTTAAAACAGTAGCAGACAGTACAGTAAGATCCTGGACACAGTATATAAATGGTAGTACAGAAAAGCACTAAGATATCATAATATTATATTATTCATATATTTCACTTAAGCAAAGTCCCCCATTACTACACAAACAGTTTATGTTTCTTGTGAGCATTCTCAAAGTCATATGCCTAGGTTGAATAACAATACTCAACCTGGTCTTCCAGCACCTTGACATTCTACGATGAGTCCTGGCTATTGGCACTTATATTATTGAACGAGCTGGATTTAGTTTCATGGTGATCCATCATAGTCTGTAGCCATAAGGATAGTAGTGAGTCGATATTCTGCACAGAGGTGGGTGCAGATGGTTCCTGATATATACTGCAGCAGTAAAAGTCTGTCATAGGCAATGCTGCAGAAACAGGCGCCAATGGATCCCAAGAAGGTGATTACAGTGGAATAACAGTTAAAATTAATAAGCTGATATCTTCGGCCTGCTGCATATGAAAAAAATTTGGGAAACTTGGTGGCCCAGTCTCTGGTATAGAAGACAACCCTGCTCTGACGGACAAGGTAATAGACTCCAGTAGATTAAAGAAAAGACTAAGATAGTACAGTCCTTAGGAGTCATCTCTCCAGAAGAGTATGATCCTGTTTTTAATTAAATACTATAGCTGTTCAGCCTTATTTCTAAAGAATCACCCTGCTGCCTGCAGTATAGAAATAGACAGATATAAAGAACCATCAGTCCCGGACACAGTCAGATTATCAGCTTCAGACCAGGTTTAATTCTAGAAAGATACAGGTAATGTCTTCCATGAGTATGGTTCTATAATCTATAGTATTAAGTACCATGCATCTGCTGTAGAATCCCCTGTTAAGTTATCTGCGGGCATATACAAGCTCGGGAGTATAATTATGCTAAGCAGGAGTCTCCAGCCTGTATTTATGCCAGATTTAGATAGGAGAGTGCTATTCTTATTATTAATAATCTTATATCTTTCTCCACGAGCAGTAACGTCTGCAGGGTATATAATAGATAAGCTATATTCAGCACCACTATCTCTTGGAATAATAATATCTGAAGCATGGCTTATATTAAACACACTCCATTAGTATTTCTCTATGGATGCGCTGGCGTGAGCCTTATATATTCTTAAGGTATCACTAGAAGACTAATCTATATAAATCTTGTGGATTGGCAACTTCTCTGTTTATGTTTTAATATATATTATAGTATGATGGTTCGCCCTCGGCTGATCTGACTGAGGAACACACGCACTCCTGGCTTTCTGGTATACTTTACAGAGCAAGATATGAGAACACTAGAAACTAATTCTATTAGTTAGAAATATTATTTACTAAACTCTCATTATATTATCTCAGTGTCTTGTGATTTATATACTTTAATTTTATTATAATAATATCTTTTACAAGCTCATTTTATCCTGCGCTGCTATTCTTCTATCAGCTAATGCTTGCTCAGCAGATGGTAGCAGTTACACTATATTCTAAATACAATAATACATGAATCTATCTTAGTATATGCCTCTAACGTCTTTCAGTAATCCTTAACAGGCTTAGTAGCATTAGTATCTTCTTGGTACTAATGGAATAGGGCTGTAGCTGATACAGAGCCTTTTCTTATAATTACAAGTCCACTAAGCCGCTTACTAATCCCTAATTCATTTCTCAGTCTTCCGGAATATTTATACTCCAGCAGACGCGATGGGTGCTGCTCATCCATGAGTATTATAATTGGCTTGGTCAGTCTGTGCACAGATACAAAAAAAAGATATGACCTGTAAGAAGACTAGCACACACCCCCAGAAAATCTGGATTAGGTTTTTCTGTATTTATAATAAGTGGCCTGTTATCTACTTCATATAGCCTTGGCTTAATGGCAGACACAAATTACACAGCAGTAACAGGGTATAATAAAATACTATATAAAAATTACTGGTGCCTGCCATTATACATCCATCTCAAACTATTGAAGTGCAGATCTTATTCCTGTCCAGTTATCCTGTAGTACAGCCTGCTAGGTAGTATCCCAGATAATCTTTATATAGTCAAATAACAGGAAGTAAATTTGCTGTTTCTGTGATAAATAGCAGATATCAGGGGAGCAGTATTACTTCCAAGAGTACTATATTAGCTCCCAGGGATATATAAATATTTTCTAGGAACTTAGACTATTATACAAAAATCTATTACTCTTATGACCCCTGGGTTACACCTTCCCGAATAGTCACTCTGAACTGGTTATTTGCAGAAAAATAAGATACTATTATTCTAGATACAGATATAGTCTCCTTTCCTTCTCCTACTGAGGAAGTCATTGCCCAATATGCAAACACTGGCCTATACACGCACTATTCGAGATAACTAAAAATAAATAATATACATGGGACCCTCGCATTCAAGGCAATCGACACGAATACCCAAAATCTGTGATAAATATGCCGCAAGAACCAGATATATTACTTACTAGTCTACAGTTATAACCCGCTGCGTCCCTTCTATAAGTAATTCTTCGTCAACCTTACAAGTCTTATTTGAAACAGACAGTGGCAGTAAAGCAGATTGACAGTTAACAGCTTCGAGTCCAGGGGATCCAGATTGGGGAACAAAACAAGCAGAGCCCGGTATCCCTGGCTGGTCTATGATAACAGGAAAATAAGGCTTGGTGCCCGTAGAGTCTTATTCAATAGAGACTATCTGAGAGTATATTATCCCCTGCTACTATACTGAGGAGGTACTTTATAATAATCTAAAATTATCTAGATTTAATAGAATACTTTTAAGAAGAGTTTCCTCTTCTGTAAGAAATAATTCTGTGGAGAGTCCACTGATGCGGTTATTATTTAATAAATTAGACCAAGTATAATACTGAGAACTTTAGCTGACTTTGGAAAATATCTCTAAATATAATATTAATTTCTGAGAACTGGGTCTTCCAGTCCGCGATTGTTTCTTCTTACTTGACAGCGAGAACTGATATTCTGGATATGCTCCAGCATGCTTTTGTTTCTCTATCACCGCGAGTGTCTTGTACTGCTTACAGATATGGAAGGATTCTATCTTCCAGCTCCGTCCGGTGAGGATGGAGATAACCTGATAATTATCATGGGCGAGCTAGTACTTTGCTCGATCACTATACGCCAGCCGGTACAGCATAAATGAGTTCATCAGACATGGAATCTTGCCATGCTATTATAGAGCCTCCTGGTGGCGTGTCTTGACTGGGCAGTCAACCCAGGCGCACATGTCTCTAACCGGGATGTGCGGCGTGCCGTTGGCCAATTCACTGAGTGGACATAGTAGATCTAGATTAAGCTTTAATGTTATGTACTCAACTTAGCCGTTCCTTATCATGGCTACGGTATGATTTGACTGTCGGACTCTGCTGTTCTGATACAAAGGCTCTGGCTTTGTCTGGTCCGCCTCGGTCTTATTTATCAGAATAAACGAGTTCGCGCAGGCATGGATTCTGTTAACTACCTATAGAGATCAGTATGTGCCGAGTTAGTACGCCTGGTCTACCAGCTGACGCGCAGGAGCAAAGCATCTCACTGGTTATGAAACCACAGGATTAAAGTTTTCTACCAAAATTATTACTATAGAAACAGCCTGATCAAAGCACTGGAACTGTTAAAATATAAGATTTTATAGCTCCTGGAGACTATACATGCTTATCACGGTGTATTCTCCAGAGCCAGGGGAGGGAATGTTAGAAGTGTATAAAAGATACTGTCTGAGATCTACACAGGCAGTACCAGGTGTGAAATATAACTGGTAGAATAGGTGTGGCAAGACAGATATCAGATCTCTTGATAGGATTAGAAGAAAGATAGATATTTTTATCCCAGTTTTATTAGATATAGAGAGATAAATCGCTGCATATAAATTAGATATTTTCTATAAAATTAAATGATAAGATCCTCCCTGGGGGCAAATCAATGATTTAAATATTAATTATCAAATAATGACATGGTAAATGAGTGTATATTATTATAAAAATAGATTATAATAGCAATCTTGGGTTCTTATAAAGAGTAGGCATGAATTAGAGTACTTTTATTTTAATTTAAGCTCTGTTATTATATTCTTACTTGCTCATCTAGAACTAATAGCGGGATTTTTCCTGACTGTGACTGGTAGGACTATGGTCTACTAACATCCAGGGATCTCTGTGATGTAGCAATATACTAGTCATGAATAATAATTTGTAGGATTCGGGATTGAAATTGGCTGGGTCTGTTTCGGTATACTTGGTGATAGTTAAAGCGACATGTGAGTGGACCCACCGCAAGAAATGAGATTGCTATTTATAAGCAGCTGAATTAGATAATAAGATTCTATCAGGCGTCTTCGATGGCCTAATTAAGAAATGCCGAACAGCAGCTATAGGACTTGTTAATCTCCAGTATTTACTAATCTGAGCCAGCTGCAGTAATTCCCACTCCAAGATACCCTCGCCTAGTTGGAATGCCTTTAAGGGAACTATGGCGGAATAGATTCCAGCTTGAACCAAGTGGGCTCCGAAAGCATCCCCCATACTTGAGACCCCGGAATAGCCAGTCCCATCAATAGTCACAGTAGATCACCGGAACCTCATGGAGGCCAGGATCTTCTGGGCACACACCCCTCCCTCCAGTGTAATTTAATCCAGATAATCAAGGTTTGATAGATCATCCCGGGAGATTGGTAACTAATTATTGATAAGCATTTCCCAGTCTTTAGAGATCTAGACACGTTTCCTGTCAGGGCTTATTGAGTATAGAAGAGGATATAGAAGACTATAATAAGTAATTAATATAGGAAAGCTTAGGGCAAGAATTATCTATTTACAAGAGCAAATACTAGGGAACAAGTAACAGGAGTAACCTCAAACATGAGTAGGTCAGGCAATCGCGAAGTAATCTTTTAAAGACCGCCGGAGCCGTGCCGCCCCAAAAGAACACGCGTGTTGGGACTACAGCATAATGATTTGGAATTTGCTACCATAGCACTGGGACAGCATCGAATGCCACGCGCCGCCATGCGGCCGCAATCAGGCGAAAGCTATCGTGCGCCCTAGACTTATATTAATCACATAGACTAAGCTCTAACAAATGAACCCGGCGGTCTAGATCTCCTTGTATTATTATTAAAGAAGTCCTTGAATCATGTCATAGGCTGCTTTGCTATCATGATGTATAATACTCCTCTTTGTAGAAGGATCGTCCGTATGTAATCAAAAATAGCTAATAATCATCTTTATAAAGTGCTCGCCATTTAGTGCCTCAATAGCCTTCTTGCTAGAGGCAGGACTTTGGCTACCTTGACAGTATAGCCAGTCACATTCTATAATACTTCCACCTGAAAGCTCTTTGCCTCGCGTTAAAAGTTACCTAGAATATACTATTTTGGCTAGAACGGCTGTGGTCTACTCCTACGGCTGCTCAGGGCTGACCTTTACTGGAATAAAAAGAAACATCAGCCTGTTAATCTTAGTAGTATGTTATAACACGGCCTAAACAACAGCCTAGAATGATCAGGTTATATTTATATCACAGAGACAAGTGTGAGCGTTATATCAGCCTGAAATAATAGAAAAGCTAGAGCTGCCTCAATTCTGCATCTATTCTGTAAGATATGAGAAAATTAGCGTCTCTGACATTCTGATTATTTGGGTTTGTTGGAGGTCAGCCGCCGCCTCAGTTATGATACAACCCCAGCTGTGGGTATAGGTCTGGTTATCGGACGTGATTACCAGGCCTCTCGGTGGCTCCAGATTAGCAGTCTGGCCGACTGGTTGATAGCAGTATGGGACTGCAGTCTAGAGACACTAGAAATGCCCATTAATAATCTGGCAGTGACTACTATTATCTCCTATTACAAGCCTGGAAGAATATCACTGTTAAATAATAAATCTATTATTAACAGCTTTGTCAATGGTCTGAAACTGTATATCAATTTTGGCAACTCCAGCTACCACTGAATATCAAAAGTGTATAATTTCTTATTTATGGCATTGGAAAAGCCCTTGGAAAACAGTCCAAGCTAAATTGACCGATGAGGATATGCAAGAGTATACAACATCTGACAAGAATTAATTAAAAGAAGAAGGAAGGGGCTGGCTGAAATAATAAATATAATCATGGCCTGGATGAATAAACAGGCTCTTCGGCTATCCACTCATGCTCCTTCGTACACTGGGGATCTACTATACCAGTAGAGAAGTATAAATTATATTACAGAAGATTAAGCATGATAATCTCTATAACAGACAAAGTTTAGTACAGTAACAAGAAGTCCTCTGCTATCAGTCAATAAAGTTAATCTCTCTTAGATTATATACCAAGAATAAGATCTGTTAATATATACCATCCTCAGCCATAGAAAGACACCAGGACATATTAGATCTACCATAAATTATAATAAGTCACCAGTATGCTCTGAAATACATAAATATCTGGTAATTTGGCTGGAATAATATAGTGTGGTTATTATCTAGGGCATGAAGGTCCACTTCTTTTTACTTTAAGATTAGATGATATTCCAGGATAGATTCTTCTGTGTAATACTGGACATATTATCTTCAAGAGGAACATGTAAGAATTATATATCTATAATCAAGAAACTCATATTTATATCTGTATAATATAGCATTCCTCTAATCTTGCACGCCGAAGACTAATACAGATTTTACCCATGTTTAAATATTGTCCTGCCGTGGGCCTTTCAGTACCTAGCCAGTGCATATCAACACTGTTTCCTGAATAATACTTTGCTAGTTTTCAATCAGAGAATCTGAGGATAGGAAATAATAAGACTAATTCAGTCTCTTACTTTCTTAATTCTCTGGGATATAAAACCAGTACCTCCATCTTATTATCTTGCAGTTGCAGCCGCAGCTGCTCTGTCAAAATCTAACAACTATCTTTGTCATGACAGATCTGCGCACGAAACGCCCACGGATTCTCTGGTTAGGCAGGGATTCATCAACTCGAGCTGAAGAGTCTCGATCATCAACAGAACCGAACACTGAAGAAACGCCAAAACCAATCCCGGCCACCAACAATCGCAGTGACATCACACAATTCAAC